>NC_042964.1:31227091-31585424 GCF_901001165.1 Salmo trutta
CTCCTGATGTACTGGCCTGTCTCCTGGTAGCGCCTCTATGCTCTGGACACTACGCTGACAGACACAGCAAACCTTCTTGCCACAGCTCGCATTGATGTGCCATACTGGATGAGCTGCACTACCTGAGCCACTTGTATGGGTTGTAGACTCCGTCTCATGCTACCACTAGAGTGAAAGCACCGCCAGCATTCAAAAGTGACCAAAACATCAGCCAGGAAGCATAGGAACTGAGAAGTGGTCTGTGGTCACCACCTGCAGAACCACTCCTTTATTGGGGGTGTCTTGCTAATTGCCTATAATTTCCACCTGTTGTCTATTCCATTTGCACAACAGCATGTGAAATGTATTGTCAATCAGTGTTGCTTCCTAAGTGGACAGTTTGATTTCACAGAAGTGTGATTGACTTGGAGTTACATTGTGTTGTTTAAGTGTTCCCTTTATTTTTTTGAGCAGTGTATAAAATGTGAGTTTTCTGGGTAGGAAGTCCAGGGCAGGAGTGGAACAGCTGCCTAATGGCTATTCAGTATTGATGTGGAAATGAAGCTTCCTTGAGCATTTCCAGCCAATTGTGTCGAAAATAGGTTCATTACTCAAGGCTTTAAATCAACACATTGTACACTAGTGGCACCTGCTGGTCAAAATAATTTAGAGCAGCCAAATTATTATAGATGACATCACACACACACACACCATAATCCACATGATCAAAACAGTCTTTGAGCATGGATTCTGATTGGTCAGACCTGCGTTGTACAGATCTGACCACCGTAACTTCCCTCGAGTCTTTGTTTATAGGCGGGGAGGAGCAAAATGGAGTCGTAGTCCGATTTGCCGAAAGAAGGACGAGAGATGGCCTTATATCCTTGTCAAAAAAGGCGTGTAGCAGTGGTCAAGAGTGAAATTTCCACGAGTTAGACAGTCAATGTGTTGATAGTAATTAAATAAAGGTGAAAAAAAACATTCGGGACCACGGACATCAAATTACTTTTGTTAAAGTCCCCCATGACAATGAACTCTGCGTCCGGGTATGCAGTCTCCAGTTGTTTAGGGTCCAATGAAGATCTTTGAGAGCATTTTTGGTGTCGACTTCGGGCGGGATTTAAACAGCCATGACAATAATGCCTGAGAACTCTCTTGGAAGGTAAAAAGAGCAGCATTTGATGATCAAGTACTCCAAGTCGAGAGAGTACAAGCTCGAAATTCCTGTACGTTTCCCCCATCGCACCACTTGTAATTGGTCATGAAGATGACACCACTGCCTTTGTTCTTGCCAGAGAGACTCCGCTTCCTATCCGCTCAGTGAACTGTAAAACCCGCTGGTTGTATATATTCCATTTGCATGTCGGAGGAAAGCCAAGTCTCAGCAAAACAGAGAATGTTGCAGAATCTGATCTCCCTCTGTTAGGAGTACTTTGCTCTGAGTTAGCGTCTTCCTTTCCTTCTCTCTGGTAGGACTCCCAGGCTGCCCAGTGCCTCACCGAAGAGGCTAGACCATTGTTACGCCGCAGTGTGTACCCAGCAATTCATTTTCTAATAGTTCTACCTAGGTGTATGAAGTAATACATGAAACAGAGTAAGAAAATGTAAGAAAAACACTAGAAAAACATGCTATTTAATAAAAATAAAAACAAAGATACCTTATTTGCATAAATATTCAGACCCTTTGCCATGAGACTTGAAATTGAGCTCAGGTGCATCCTGTTATCATTTATCATCCTTGCAATGTTTCTACAACTTGATTGGAGTCAACCTGCAGTAAATTCAATTGAGCTCCGAGACAGGATTGTGTTGAGGCACAGACCTGGGGAAAAACATGTATGAGGCATTGAAGGTCCCCAAGAACACAGTGGCCACCATTATTCTTAAATGTAAGAAGTTTGGAACCACCAAGACTCTTCCTAGAGCTGGCCGCCTGGCCAAACTGAGCAATTGGGAGAGAAGGGCCTTGGTCAGGGAAGTGACCAAAACCCGATGGTAACTCTGACAGAGATCTAGAGTTTCTCTGTGGAGAAAGGAGAACCTTCCAGAAGAACAACCATCTCTGCAGCACTCCACCAATCAGGCCTTTATGGTAGATTGGCCAGACGGAAGCCCCTCCTCAGTAAAAGGCACATGACAGCCTGCTTTGAGTTTACCAAAAGGCACCTAAAGACTCTCAGATCATGAGAAACAAGATGCTCTGGACTGATGGAACCAAGATTGAACTCTTTGACCTGAATGCTAAGCGTCACATCTGGAGGAAACCTGGCACCATCCCTACAGTGAAGCATGGAAGTGGCAGCATCACACTGTGGGGATGTTTTTCAGCAACAAGGACTGGGATACTAGTTAGGATCGAGGGAAAGGTGAATGGAGCAAACTCCAGAGAGATCCTTGATGAAAACCTGCTCCAGAGCACTCAGGACCTCAGACCTGGAAGGTTCACCTTCCAACAGGACAACAACCCTAAGCCCACAGCCAAGACAACGCAGGAGTGGCTTCCGGACAAGTCTCTGAATGTCCTCGAGTGGCCCAGCCAGAGGCTGGACTTGAACACGATTGAATGTCTATGGAGAGACCTGAAAATAGCTGTGCAGCGACGCTCCCCATATAACCTGAAAAGGATCTGCAGAGAAGAATGGGAGAAACTCCCCAAATACAGGTGTGCCAAGCGTGTAGCGTCATACCCAAGAAGACTCGAGGCTGTAGTTGCACCGAGTACTGAGTAAAGGGTCTGAATACTTATGTAAATGTTTCAGTTTTTATTTGTAATAATTAGCAAAAATTTACAAAAACCTGTTTTTGCTTTGTCATTGTGGGGTAATGTGTGTAGATTGGTGAGGAAGAAAAACAATTGAATCAATTTTAGAAGGCTGTAACGTAACAAAATCTGGAAAAAGTGAAGGGGTCTGAATACTTTCCGAATGCACTGTATAAGTGAATTTATCCCAATACTTTGTGTCCTCTAAAATTGGGGGACGATGTACAGTAGCCTACAAAAAGTGCTGTAATTTCTAAATGGTTCATAGTCATTGCATCATTTCAAATTCAGTGCTGGAGTACAGAGCCAAATCAAACAAACAAACAATGTGTCACTGTCCCAGTACTTTTGGAGCTCACTATATTGTGCCATATCACAACGTGTTGCTGTACTCATGAGCAGCATGATGTTCCATGTTTGAAGCGGGCCTATAGGCATATTTTTTGGCAAGACAGTTGTGCATAGCTGCATCTCACTGTAGTAGGCTATGTTTTGGTTATTTGGATATCAATTCACCCTTTGTTTACTACATTTATTTACTGTTAATGTAACTAGCCTAAATATAGATTGTACCATGCCTTTATCGATCTGATATTTTGTTTACTAGGCATATTTGGTACCACTGTTTTTTTCTGTTCGCATTCATTCATTTGCGTTTTTGCCGGTATTCTAAGCCAAAATTCAATATTTTTGTTTGCATTCATGAATAACTAGGCTACTACTTTCAGCATTTAGTTTGCATTATTTTGGTAATACAGGTCCCCTGTGGATCAGATGGTAGAGCATGGTGATTGCAATGCCAGGGTAGTGGATTTGATTCCCACGGGGAACCAGTACGGGAAAAAAGTATGAAAATGTATGCACTCACTACTGTAAGATGCTCTGGACAAGAGTGTCTGCTAAATGACTAAAATGTGTGTATGGCTGCATTCACAAAATAAAATGTATGTCAATTATGCCTTTTAAAGTAAAATATTCTCTGGGTTTTCGCATAGCCCCCTACAAAGGTCAGTGTGGCCCAAGAGGCTATGTTGAGAGGGCGTTCAATCGGAGGGGCTGAAATTGAAACCGTCAGGGTGGTAATGTTGGTTTGTATGCTTGATAGATTGCCCAGACACTCTCCCTATATTGATGGGGGAAAACTAGGGCATTCCTTATCACTGTTTCTAAAATGTTTTCTTTTTCCAAAGTCGTTTTTCTCATTCTGAAGGTTTTATTTCTGTCTGCATGCCTCCACTCTCTATTTATATAACCGGTGAGGCATGCTGGTGGCATCACTGTTTGGCTACAGGAGAGAGAGCCATTGATTAAACTGTCCCAATAAAAAGGCAATTTTGTGGTTTGAAAATAATAAACATATAGTTTGAATATCTTGAAAAATATTCCGTAGTAAAAAATGCATGCTTTTGCTAGTAGAGAGGTTTTTTTGAATTTGCAAAGGAGAAAATCCATATTCTGTCCTTTCCGATCCAGTATTTACAGGTTTCTCTCTGCATAATGAAATGTACTTTGGGCCCAGCAGCTTGCCATAGTTTGGTCACAAACAAGGAAGTATACTACGTTGAAAATTCTGAACAACAAACTAGTGAATGTAATGCATTTAAACACTGTATTTGTAGTTTATTTTACATAAAACAATTTGGATGCATACAGTGCAGTCCAGTAGAAACTGATACAATGAAATGGACTATTATGGGTTAAGGACATTGCGTGAGAACTTCTGTCAATGCAGGCATGCTAGCTAGCTAACAGCTAGTTTAGCTGAACAGTGATGGGTAAAAATGCACTCCCCTCCCTGGCCAGGTATCTAAAACGCTGGAACAGTTTGATGTGGAAGAGAGGCCCTCCAGTGTTTTAGAGAAAAAGTGCCCTAACAACAACATAGTAAACACACACAGGCTGAAATTCAGTAGATTAGGCTAATACATGGTATATTTATAATAATGTATACAGTTATATTATAGTTATCTATATTAATATATTTATTGTCAATCAGTGTTGCTTCCTAAGTGGACAGTTTGATTTCACAGAAGTGTGATTGACTTGGAGTTACATTGTGTTGTTTAAGTGTTCCCTTTATTTTTTTGAGCAGTGTATATATATATATATATATATATATATACACACATATATATATATATATATATACACACACACACACACACACACACACACACACACACACACACACACACACTTAATAAAAATCAATGCAAGTAATTTTACCAAACAAGTTAAGAATAAATCCAACTCAATGTTGCATGAAATGTAAGTATATTTTGAGGATAACTAAAGAGTTTATTTAATTTACTTAATTTTAATATTTTAAATTCTTGCAACAACTTGCCACGTGGCTGTTTTTAGAGGATTGTGGGTAATTAAACATTTGTAGACTTTTTTTTACACAATGTTGTGTACATGTTTGAAGAAAGAAAAGTATATTTATTTATTAGGATTAAGCAGCTTGTTGTGCCACGAGGTGTAATGGATCATGATGAACGGATATCAAAACAGTCAGACAAATTGACTTAATGGTGAGGCCACACATTTCCACCCTAAATGACGGAGGCAAATCCAGCACATTGGAATGCTTGCAGTTCTACCTCCAGTTACTGCAGGTGGATTGAGCACTTAACAATGCCTGCCAAAGCTGGTAAATGGCAAATTAACAAAAGTTAAACATTAAGACACCATCACTGAAAGTAAATAATCAGAAATGAAGTAAATCTCATTTATATTACGGCTATTCTTATTTCCCTGGACTTTGTGTACATTTTAATAACTTATTGAAGTGTTTTTATTCAAAAACAAAAGGCAATTGCATCTACTCAATAATATTGTGTAAATTGATGCCATAATTTGTTTAAGCAGATTCAACACATTTTTTACAGCATATGTAGATTCAATATTATTGTTTTAATTTCATTATTTTCCTGAAGTGATCTTACTGTGTTTTTGGGGGGTTAGTGGAACTCAAAAGGAATTATTAGAAAATATACCAGAATAGGACTAACTTTACAACCAAAAGATAGAAATGTTTCATGTGACCATTTCAATTTTAAATCAATGTTTATTAATGATAGCTAAAGATTATACTGTGTTCCACAAATGTGAATGGACCTTCTCAAAGCTGCAGTGCAGTATTATAAAACGTATTACAGCGAATCAAATTCACTAGTGTGCACATTGTGGCTGTTAGATTAGGGAATGCTCGAATATTTAAAAAAAAAAAGGTTACAAATAATACATTGTGAAAACATTCTTCAGTTCAGCAAACCTTTCAGTTCATGTGTGGTAGTTTATCCAAAACAAAACCAGCTCTTCATTCTTTATCTTAGGCTAACAAGTGGTATTGATCCAACAGTAAAATATTACAATCTCAAACTAACTTGGATGGGGATATTCTCTCAGTCAAAGCCATTCCAGAAAAATAGAACAGATGTTACAAAAAAAAGTAGACTTGTCTGCCCCAGGGCTCTAGGTCTGGCAGCGTGAGACCTGAAAAAGAGAGATACAGGAGTGTCCACATCTGAACGTCAACTGTCCCAGGGAAGGTCAATGGTCATCTTTGAATGAGTTTCCTTCTGGAGCTGACTCTGTTCCACAGGATGCGTGCCGTCCGGGCGATGGTTGAGCCACGGGGGAGGCGCAGGCTCTTTAGTGGCTCTCTGATACAGGCCAGCACCCCTGGGTCTGAGCACCCCTGATTCTGCAAGTACTCATGGGAAATGTTGTTTATCTGCCTCAGCTGTTTGCTGTAGTAGTTCCTCAGGTCACAAAGCTCCTCCACTGCAGCCTCGGAGATGATGGAGACCTGGGAGGGAGAGTTGACCAATGCTGGCCTCTGGTGTTCAGAGTCTGTAACCGCAGCTTCTGAGGGAGCTAGGACTGCAGCAAGAGCAGCAGTACAGGGTTTCCTCCGCTTCTTTTGAGGGGTTGTTGATTTAGGTTTAGAATTGAGTTTTAATGGGGATTCGCTGTCAATAACTTTCTCTATAATATTGATCTCTACGTCTACTTCAATGGCAGTGGGCTGGACAGCAGCAGGGTCATTCTGGTCCTCCCATGTCTGGCTTTCTGTCTGGTCATGGTCCTCGTCTTGTTTCCTGGCCAGATTCTGCTGCTCTTTATGCATCTTGATCAGTTTGTTGTGACTGGGAGAGGGAGTGCTGCTGTTGTTGGGGGCAACGGGAGGAGGGGACTGGGAGGTCACCACCACCTCTTTAGCTCCACCAGCTAATTGGTCCTCCTGTGGGAGACAAAAGGAAGTGTCAGTGACCCCTGACTTAACTGAAGAACCAATCATAAATCGAAGATGGTTGACTTGGGACTGGGCATGCTGTTATACAGAACCATGTTAGTGAACCCCAATGTTAGCGTAGCATAGCGTGAGTTAGTGAAAGCATGCTCCATAATGAATCTACAGCCATGTGTATAGACATTGACAGGACATACACACAGGGTTGAGTTACGACACAAACCATGAAAGCTGTAACAATGGTTGAGTGTTTACAGAAATACAGTACCAGTCAAAAGTTGAGACACACCTACTCATTCAAGGGTTTTTCTTTATTTTTACTATTTTCGACATTGTAGATTAATAGTGAAGACAACCTATGAAATAACACACATGGAATCATGTACTGTAGTAACCAAAAATAAAAATGTGTTAAACAAATCAAAATCTATGTTATATTTTTCAAAGTAGCCACCCTTTGCCTTGATGACAGCTTTCCACACTCTTGGCATTCTCTCAACCAGCTTCATGAGGAATGCTTTTCCAATAGTCTTGAAGGAGTTCCCACATATGCTGAGCATTTTCCTTCACTCTACAGTCCAACTCATCCCAAACCATGTCAATTGGGTTGAGGTCGGGTGATTGTGGAGGCCAGGTCATCTAATGCAGCACTCCATCACTCTCCTCCTTGGTCAAATAGCCCTTACACAACCTAGAGGTGTGTTTTGGGTCATTGTCCTGTTGAAAAACAAATGATAGCCCTACTAAGCGCAAACCAGATGGGATGGCGTATTGCTGCAGAAAGCTGTGGTAGCCATGCTGGTTAAGTGTGCCTTGAATTCTAAATAAATCACTGACAGTGTAACCAGCAAAGCACCCCCACACCACCTCCATGTTTCACAGGGGGAACCACACATGCAATGTTCATCAGTTCACCTACTCTGCATCTCAAAGACAAGGCGGTTGGAACCAAAAATCTAACATTTGGACTCATCGGACCAAAAGGACAGATTTCCACCAGTCTAATGTCCATTGCTCATGTTTCTTGGCCCAAGCAAGTCTCTTCTTCTTATTGGTGTCCTTTAGTAGTGGTTCCTTTGCAGCAATTCGACCATGAAGGCCTGATTCACGCAGCAGCCTCTGAACAGTTGATGTTGAGATGTGTCTGTTACTTGAACTCTGAAACATTTATTTGGGCTGCAATCTGAGGTGCAGTTAACTCTAATGAACTTATCCTCTGCAGTAACTCTGGGTCTTCCTTTCCTGTAGCGGTCCTCATGAGAGCCAGTTTCATCATAGCGCTCGATTGTTTTTGAGACTGCACTTGAAGAAAGTTTCCGCATTGACTGACCTTCATGTCTTAAAGTAATGATGGACTGTCGTTTCTCTTTGTTTATTTGGGCTGTTCTTGCCATAATATGGACTTGGTCTTTTACCAAATAGGGCTATGTTATGTATACCAACCCTACCTTGTCACAACACAACTGATCGGCTCAAACACAATAAGAAGGAAAGAAATTCCACAAATTAACCTTTGACAAGGCACAGTTGTTAATTGAAATGCATTCCAGGTGACTACCTCATGAAGCTGGTTGAGAGAATGCCAAGCATGTGCAAAGCTGTCATCAAGACAAAGGGTGGTTACTTTGAAGAATCTCAAATATAAAATATATTTTGATTTAACACTTTTTTGGTTACTACATGATTCCATGTGTTATTTCATAGTTTTGATGTCTTCACTACTTTTCTACAATGTAGAAAATAGTCAAAATAAAGAAAAACCCTGGAATGAGTAGGTGTGTCCAAACTTTTGACTGATACTGTATGACATCATGCATATTTAATTATTTTAGGAATAATTATGCATTCTGTAAGGATATCATTCAGGACCAAACATTACATATGTCTTTAACCTAATTGACATACACATGGTTGCCCAGACAGTGCCATGCCATAGGTGCAGTGGGTTGAATAGAGAATCAGGGAACTGTACTTTTTCTTTGGTATCTTCAGAGGGGCACTAAAGGTCTTTCTTGACTTTCTTGCTGACAGGGGAGTTTGTAGCATTGTCACCAGATCTCTTTCCTGCTTTGGTCTTTACCTGGGACACTTTTACCTGTAGGTCATCAACAACAGCTTTAACCTGCCTGCCTGTCTGTCACACACACACACACACACACACACACACACACACACACACACGTGGGTAATAACGTAAGCAGAGAAGGGTTTAAGAATTGACATGAGAACCAGAAACATGAATCATTGCCATATCAAGGTGTTAGGATTGATTGTTATTAACCATTACCGGCACCTTGGTCACATTTAACAAATGTCAACATGGATTAGATAAGAGCTCAGCAACACCCAAAACTAGAGCTGTTGTACTGCACTTGGAGCCCTGATATTGGCGCCTGTCTGGTATTATGCAACACTACATTGTTTAGAAAACCTACAGCATTAGAACTACAGTGATTTACATATACAGTGATTAGGGAAATCTGTGTTTTGTTTACAGTAAGTGTGCTAATGACAATCAAGGGTAATGGTGGTAAGAATGATTCTACTCAATATTTAAAATAATAATTAACATTGATAAAAAGGGAAACGCTCTGATTTTGCTGGTGATTGAATAATACAATCAATCAAAATGACGAAGAAAAAAAATCCAGATCTTCATCTGATGGCCTGAAAGGAAAATAAACTGACAACATAGTTCACTTACATGCAGGTAAGTAGACAAGTAAACAGAGGTACTCAGAGCAGATACAGAAGACAAAAACAGATTGAACGAGCATAGAAGATGGGGCAAAGACATACAAGGAGATGAGGATTGAGACGGTGAGAAATAGGTTGAGTAAAGTACTACTTTAAACGGGGAAATAATTACGTTACACTGAAACATTTCAGTCAGAAGTGCAGAAGGAGAAATAGACAAATAAAATGTGATAAGCAGAAAAGATAAGACATTCCAGGATGATGTATTTCAGACAAAAGTGGCTTCCTAGCCTTAGTCTGCACGGACTAGGAATTTCTTTCACAAATTTTTACCGGGTAGTCAATTATATCGATTCCATGCAGATGGAGGAGGCCACTTTAGTCTATTGAGATGCACCCAAAGGCTTTCCTGAATGATTTCTGTACCGTTTGCTGTGTAGTACTGACCGTGTTTGCTTCCAGGCCTGTCCTCCTCATCTTCATGGTGACGGAGTGACTCTGGTTCTTCAGCATTGGGGCCTTACGACCCAGCTTCAGGTAGAAGTAGGTGGTGTACGGAGTGAAACTGAAGTCTTCACTGTGGAGAAAATTTTAAAAAGGGGGTAAACAAAGATCAACATTCTAAAAGCAAGTCCATTATGACCTCCTCACAATTCTCTCCAGCCGCCACACTTGACAACCATATTTGTCCTTAGTCAGTACCTGGTGTAAGACAAGGATATGTTCTTCAGGGAGGTACTGCCTGAAATGAAAACAATTTTTTTATGCAAAAGTTTTTCCTATGATGTGCCCCACTGAACCCCACTAGGTCATAGGCCTACCTGAGGTAGCCCTGCAGCAGTAAGCATATTGAACTGGAAAAGGGTTTAAAGTTAAGTCAGTCAGTACCGGAGATATCCCTGCAGCAATAGCCTTGTGATGATGGCCTCCACCTCCAGGCGAGACAGGGTGGTGGTCTGGATCATCTTCCTGCGTTTGGCCGGACCCTTCCCCATCCACGCCTCAGTCACCTTCAGGGGGGTCAGCTTCTCGTCCAGAGAGCCTGCCAGCTCCACAATCTGGACCACATCTTTAGCATGCTGCGTGATGTCCACCGTGATGTAGTCTGGATGGAAACACAGGTATACTAGGTATGAAGACTCAACATAAATTATGCCAGCTCTTTCGATTAGATGGGAGAGTAACTCATATGCCCAATTCCAAATCTGCCTCTATGCCCCTAGCATGCCATGTATGTTGGATTTGAAAAGTGGTATGTTCACCATATTGTACTCATACCATTGCCACGGCGACAGACATCACACATCTTGTTGCATCCTTCATTGTCCCAAACCTCATCAAAGTGAATAGCGATCACTGAGCGCCGACACCTTAAAACAATAAAGATACACGTGTACTGTACCCTTGAGATCCTCAAACAGCCATCTACACAACTGAAATTGTCACAAGTAATCTAGTGATGTCAATGAGAGCGTTGTGATTGGTCCAGCTCAGTACCTGTCTACGTTCTGACAGTAGTCGACCATAGTCAGCAGCTTCTGTTGTCCTACATTCTCCATGACAACCATGGTGCTGATCCTGAAGATGTCGTTGAAGCCAAAGTACACAATGCAGTCAGCCGGTTTATCGTCTCTGCCTGGAGGAACGGAGAGAGGACCATGTTAAAGATAAGGGGAAAATAAAATTTAAAAAGTTAGGAGTTAAGAGGAAAAGAGTTTTAAAAAAGGAAAAGAGTTAAAAAAAAAACTGGCTACTCCCATGGCTGCGGTCGAAGTAGAAGTGCAATTGGAAAATCAGAGGAGGGAAAAAAAATACCTTTAAATGTAGAAATAGTATTACTCCTTTTCTGAAGTCAATGGATCAGGTGTTGTTCCTAAATTATCACATTTTTGAGTGGGGCAAAAAAAATAAAAAATAATAATATAAATGTTGTCTACCTGCTCGTCCGCTCTCCTGATAGTAGTTCTCTATGGACTTGCTGATGGTGTGATGGATGACAAATCTGACATCAGGCTTGTCGATCCCCATCCCGAACGCCACTGTAGCTACCACCACCTGGATCTTGTTGATGGCCCATTTGCGGTGAACCCGTGACTTGTCCTCTGGATTCATGTTAGCGTGGTATGGATATGCATTGATGCCTTTCTTCTGTAGGTCTGCTGACACCGTCTCTGCATCCTTCTGGGAAAACACGTACACTATCCCTGCCAAAAGCAGAAGCATAATACCTCAAGTTTTGATAACAAGCTGCTGATGTTTGTCACATTTCGAAAATGTGACTAACTGAATTTTGAACTATTCTTTGTTTTTCCTTTCAAAGTACCTGACTGGTCCTTATATCTCTCCTTGATCAGTGCTGAGATGTCACTGATTGAATCATCACTGTTCGAGTCTTTAAGAAGTACCTGAGAGATACAAAAACAGTACAGATCCTCAATACTTCAGTACAGAGACACAGTGGGAATCTAACAAGCATCCCCTTTAGTAAAACAAGTGTGTGTATTTGTAAAGGTCAAAAGAACAACAGGTGTTTGCCAAGCAGGTGGCGGCCAGGTGTGTATGGTTGTCATGACGCCCACCTCGTAGTAGAGGTTGGTGCGGTTGAAGGAGGCGGTGAGTGTGATTGGCTCAGGGACACACAGTATCTTCTGACAGTCCTTTAGAACACTGCTGGTTGCTGTGGCCGTCAGCCCTAGCAACGGAACCTTTGGGAATTGCCTCTTCAGGATCCCCAGGAGCTTGTAGTCTGGCGGGAGAGGAGGGGTAGTTGGCTATCAGCCCCACACAAACCTCAAAGCATACTACTTAGAATGAAGCAATCTATTGGGCATGCATTCTAAGTGGAATGCATAGAGATACATTGAAGTGTTCTGTTTAATTATATGGGGATATCCTTGTTTGGGTATTGTAACGTAAAACAGAGTTATTAGAATTCTACTTTGAGTGGTTTGTTGGAGTAGCCCTTTACCTTCCACAACAAAGTAAGGAGACTAATAAAAAGTAAGTAGCCCATATACAGTACAGTTGTACGGTCTCTCACCAGGTCTGAAGTCGTGTCCCCACTGGCTGCAGCAGTGCACCTCGTCCACAGCAATATGGCTAAGCCTTCCTGCGTTGTAGGCCTTCTCCAGCCTCGACATCAGCAGCTTGCTCTTCGCTATCTTCTCTGGAGTCACATACAGCAGCTTGAAAAGTGATTTGGTGTCCGTCATCCCCGCTAGGACCATTTTAGCATGTTCCTGAGGTACATAGCAGAAGTCTAATAAAACACAAATCCTAAAAGATATAATCAATACCAGCCAAGTATCAATAATATGTCGAAAATGTTTGTTGGTTATTACCTTACTGCTGGATGCGTTGAGAGACACGGCTTCAACGTCAATGGACTTTAAGTACATGAGCTGATCCTCCATCAGAGAAACTAGAGGACTTACGACCAGAGTGAAACCTGGAGGCACACAAACACACGTTAAAATAACAACTGCAGTGAGTAATGGCTGCAACCATCTGCGATCAGAGCTTTAAAGTCAGACCAATTTAGTCGTATATGTGACCAAATACTTTGTGTGCGACAAGAAGTTTTATTTTTGGGAAAACAGTACGCCTAGGGGAAAAATCATCCCTGATAAGAATAATAGTTGTAATAAAGGCTGTACCGTTGTTTCCGAATTCCTTAGAGAAAAAGGGAGTGCAGATTCGTTAGCATCATGGTTGCTCCATTACTACAGCGAAAATGGCTTACTTCTAGAACAACCAGGTCAAAAGATCTGACCCATATTACCAGTGCAACATTTTTACTTTCCTATAGCGGATCACCGGGACCGCATTTTACATTTATGAACCACGTCATGGACCGTTCTAAAGCTATTTGCTTGTCGTTAACCATTTGTTTACCTCATTGGCTAGCTAGCTAACACCCTGGTAACTTCACCAGTATATCCAAACATCTGGGGGCACAGAAAGGAAAAGAGATAGCTTTTTCAGGAGAGCAATGAATGAATGAATGAATCTCCTGCATGTCATCACAAACCTGACGTTCTTAAAGATAGTGTATAATTTTAAAATGTAATGCATTTCAATTGGAAAATAGTGCTTTTTACACAATTCAGAAAACTAATATTCCCCAAATGATTTTAATTCCAATGACAGGTATTCGTATCAACATTTTAGCTTTTATAATAAACAAATTACTTTACAGTGTTACATATTAGTTTCTAGGGCACAACATGTGGTTCAAAAGTAAGTAAAATACATATAGGCTGTATCTCAATCATTTAAAAAAGATTGTATTTTCTGGTGCTCCAAACTTTAAAGTTGGGCGCACCAGTGCTACCAAGGAAAAAACGTTAAATTAGAGCCCTGTCTGCAGTACATGACTGTCCTGTGAGGATCACAATAGGTCAGATCAGCTTGGCAATGGCTGACAATAACCAGAAAGATGCTTAATGTGAGTCTGGAAGGAGAGTTTACAGTCTAACCAGACACCTAGGTATTTGTGGTTGTCCACGTATTCTAAGTCAGAGCCGTCCAGAGTAGTGATGCTGGACGGGCGAGCAGGTGTGGGCAGTGATCGATTGAATAGCATGCATTTAGTTTTACTTGCGTTTAAGAGCAGTTGGAGGCCACGGAAGGAGAGTTGTATGGCATTGAAGCTCGTCTGGAGATTAGTTAACACATTGTCCAAAGAGGGGCCAGAAGTATACAGTATGGTGTCGTCTGTGTAGAGGTGGATCAGAGAATCACTAGCAGCAAGAGCGACATCATTGATGTATACAGAGAAGAGAGTCGGCCCGAGATTTGAACCCTGTGGCACCCCCATAGAGACTGCCAAGGTCCGGACAACAGGCCCTCCGATTTGACACACTGAACTCTATCAGAGAAGTAGTTGGTAAACCAGGCGAGGCAATCATTTCAGAAACCAAGGCTGTCGAGTCTGCCAATAAGAATGTGGTGATTGACAGAGTCGAAAGCCTTGGCCAGGTCGATGAATACGGCTGCACAGTAATGTCTCTTATCGATGGCGGTTATGATGTCGTTTAGGACCTTGAGCGTGGCTGAGGTACACCCATGACCAGCTCTGAAACCAGATTGCATAGCGGAGAAGGTACGGTGGGATTCGAAATGGTCGGTAATCTGTTTGTTAACTTGGCTTTCGAAGACCTTAGAAACACAGGGTGGGATAGATATAGGTCTGTAGAAGTTTTGGTCTAGAGTGTCACCCCCTTTGAAGAGGGGGATGACCGCGGCAGCTTTCCAATCTTTGGGAATCTCAGACGATACGAAAGAGAGGTTGAACAGGCTAGTAATAGGGGTTGCAACAATTTTGGCAGATAATTTTAGAAAGAGAGGGTCCAGATTGTCTAGCCCGGCTGATTTGTAAGGGGGGGGGGGGGGTCAAGATTTTGCAGCTCTTTCAGAACATCAACTATCTGGATTTGGGTGAAGGAGAAATGGTGGGGGCTTTGGCGGGTTGCTGTGGAGGGTTCCGGGCAGTTGACCGGGGTAGGGGTAGCCAGGTGGAAAGCATGGCCAGCCGTAGAGAAATGCTTATTGAAATTCTCAATTATTGTGGATTTATCAGTGGTAACAGTGTTTCCTAGCCTCAGAGCAGTGGGCAGCTGGGAGGTGCTCTTGTTCTCCATGGACTTTACAGCGTCCCAGAACTTTTTTGGAGTTAGTACTACAGAATGCAAATTTCTGTTTGAAAAAGCTAGCCTTAGCTTTCCTAACTGCCTGTGTATATTCGTTTCTAACTTCCCTGAAAAGTTGCATATCATGGGGGCTATTCGATGCTAATGCAGAAAGCCACAGGATGTTTTTGTGCTGGTCAAGGGCAGACAGGTCTGGAGTGAACCAAGGACTATATTTATTCCTAGTTCTAAATTGTTTGAATGATATGATTAACGTTGCTGTGAGAATCGTTCTGAAATGTCTCGACGAAAAGTGTGCCTTTTTCCTCTCTCTGTCTCCACCACTCTCCATCTATGTTGTAACAAGCCGTCATATCTTGTCAGTCCACTAGGAACCTTTGTCTCATGTACAGTTGAAGTCGGAAGATTACATACACTTAGGTTGGAATCATTAAAAAAAAAAAACTTGGTTTCAACCACTCCACAAATTTCTTGTTAACAAACTATAGTTTTGGCAAGTCGGTTAAGACATCTACTTTGTGTATGACAAGTAATTTTTCCAACAATTGTTTACAGACAGATTGTTTCACTGTATCACAATTCCAGTGGGTCAGAAGTTTACATTACACTAAGTTGACTGTGCCTTTAAACAGCTTGGAAAATTCCAGAAAATTATGTCATGGCTTTTGAAGCTTCTGATAGGCTAATTGACATCATTTGAGTCAATTGGAGGTGTACCTGTGGATGTATTTCAAGGCCTACCTTCAAACTCAGTGCCTCTTTGCTTGACATCATGGAAAAATCAAAAGAAATCAACCATGACCTCAGAAAAAAAATTGTAGACCTCCATAAGTCTGGTTCATCCTTGTGAGCAATTTCCAAACGCCTGAAGGTACCACGTTCATCTGTACAAACAATAGTACGCAAGTATAAACACCATGGGACCATGCAGCCTTCATACCGCTCAGGAAGGAGACGCGTTCTGTCTCCTAGAGATTAACGTACTTTAGTGCGAAAAGTGAAAATCATTCCCAGAACAACAGCAAAGGACCTTGTGAAGATGCTGGAGGAAACGGGTACAAAAGCATCTATATCCACTGTAAAACGAGTCCTATATCAACATAACCTGAAAGACCGCTCAGCAAGGAAGAAGCCACTGCTCCAAAACCGCCATAAAAAAGCCAGACTACAGTTTGCAACTGCACATGGGGACAAATATCATACTTTTTGGAGAAATGTCCTCTGGTCTGATGAAACAAAAATAGAACTGTTTGGCCATAATGACCATCGTTATGTTTGGAGGAAAAGGGGGGAGGCTTGCAAGCTGAAGAACACCATCCCAACCGTGAAGCACGGGGGTGGCAGCATCATATTGTGGGGGGGCTTTGCTGCAGGAGGGACTGGTGCACTTCACAAAATAGATGGCATCATGAGGGAGGAACATTATGTGGATATATTGAAGCAACATCTCAAGACATCAGTCAGGAAGTTAAAGCTTGGTCACAAATGGGTCTTCCAAATGAACAATGACCCCAAGCATACTTCCAAAGTTGTGGCAAAATGTCTTAAGGACAACAAAGTCAAGGTATTGGAGTGGCCATCACAAAGCCCTGACCTCAATCCTATAGAAATTGTGGGCAGAACTGAAAAAGCTTGTGCGAGCAAGGAGGCCTACAAACCTGACTCAGTTACACCAGCTCTGTCAGGAGGAATGGGCCAAAATTTACCCAACTTACTGTGGGAAGCTTGTGGAAGGCTACCCAAAACGTTTGACCCAAGTTAAACAATTTAACGGCAATAGCAAATACTAATTGAGTGTATGTAAACTTCTGACCCACTGGGAATGTGATGAAAGAAATAAAAGCTACTATTATTCTGACATTTCACATTCTTAAAATAAAGTGGTGATCCTAACTGACTTAAAACAGGGAATTTTTACTAGGCTTAAATGTCAGGGATTGTGAAAAACTGAGTTTAAATGTACTTAGCTAAGGTGTATGTAAACTTCCGACTTCAACTGTAAGTATGTGTGTATTCTGCGTTATTATTTAGTTAGCTAGTAAATAAAATGAGTCAACCAATTTGTGTAGTACTGAATAATGCTGGGGTTTTTGTGGATCCAAGAAGGTTACAATCGTTCAGAATGAATATTTGATAAGAGGTAGGGATTAACAAGATGACTGTTTATCAATGTTATAGGTAAAGACCTTATAGAGTTTAATTTGGGAGATGGTAACTCTGTAAACAACTTCTTCCGTGGTGCCCCAAAACCTAATGAGTTAATTGTTACATTACTAATTCAAAAATCGGTAACAATTAAACATAGTTAGTGGATGAAATAAATAAAAGTAAAAAGTCACGACACACAATTATTCAATGACCTATAACATTAGGCTTTTCAGTATATGCACGTCACCTGGTGTGTATGTGTGTGTGTGTGTGTCTGCATCTATATACCTATGTATGAATTTTGTGTGTGTGCGCGTTTGTGCATTCTCCCCTTACCCTCAGAGCAGACTGCAGGTAGCTGATAGCAGAGGCTTTTCCCTCGTCCAGTGGGCATCACTAGGAAGAGGTCTTTACCAGACATAGTAAGGTTGATGGCCTTCAGCTGGAGAGGACGAAACTTAGAGAGCTGGAACGCATCCTTCAGATTCTGCTCCAGCTCTGTAGACCACGAGAAATCTAGGTTTGGAAAGAAAACATTCAAGCATGTCAAAATACAGTACAGCAATATATTCAGCCTTCAAGATCGTAGCCTACCTAATAAAATAGCACTTTGGACACAACCTTCATATTTATTTTTGCTTTAATATAACTGTTTGCTCAATTCAGCTCCTTGAAAGATAACCTATCTTATTGGATGTGAACATATCAGACCCGAGTTAAAATACATGTGTATTTGATTATTTGTTATTGAAATATTTATTTTCTATGGATTTGTGTATCTTCAAATAAATGTGGCCGGAATCAACTACTTCTATTGGAAGTATTTTAAATTCCTATAAATAGCCTTATATTTGAAAATATTTTCAAATACTTATTCTAAATATCTGATTTAAATGAATGGGAGTGTATGAGTCAATGTATGAGTATTGTCAAATACATACCAATACTCAACTACTTGTCTTTTCAAAAAAATACTTAGAAATGTATGTGAAAGTAGTTGAGATGTTTAAAATAGTATTTGAACCCAGATCTGGAACATATTACGCACACAGCAGTGTGGTTGTGCTTCTTCATTAATTTAACTAACAAACACACACACACACACCAATTCCTGACATTTAATCCTAGTAAAAATTCCCTGTCTTAGGTCAGTTAGGATCACCACTTTATTTTAAGAATGTGAAATGTCAGAATACTAGAAGAGAGAATGATTTATTTCAGCTTTTATTTCTTTCATCATTTTCCCAGTGGGTCAGAAGTTTACATACACTCAATTAGTATTTGGTAGCATTGCCTTTAAATTGTTTAACTTGGGTCAAATGTTTTGGGTAGCCTTCCACAAGCTTCCCACAATAAGTTGGGTGGATTTTGTCCCATTCATCCTGACAGAGCTGGTGTAACCGAGTCAGGTTTGTAGGCCTCCTTGCTCGCACACACTTTTTCAGTTCTGCCCACAAAATTTCTATAGGCTTGAGGTCAGGGCTTTGTAATGGCCACTCCTATACCTTGACTTTGTTGTCCATAAGCCATTTTGCCACAACTTTGGATGTATGCTTGGGGTCATTGTCCATTTGGAAGACCCATTTGCGACCAAGCTTTAACTTCCTGACTGATGTCTTGAGATGTTGCTTCAATATATCCACATCATTTTCCTCCCTCATGATGCCATCTATTTTGTGAAGTGCACCAGTCCCTCCTCCAGCAAAGCACTCCCACAACATGATGATACCACCCCCGTGCTTCACGGTTGGGATGGTGTTCTGCGGCTTGTAAGCCTCCCCCTTTTTCCTCCAAACATAACGATGGTCATTATGGCCAAACAGTTCCATTTTTGTTTCATCAGACCAGAGGACATTTCTCCAAAAAGTACCATCTTTGTCCCCATGTGCAGTTGCAAACCGTAGTCTGGCTTTTTTATGGCGGTTTTGGAGCAATGGCTTCTTCCTTGCTGAGCGGCCTTTCAGGTTATGTCGATATAGATGCTTTTGGTTCTTTGCTGTTGTTCTGGGATTGATTTGCACTTTTGGCAACAAAGTACATTCATCTCTAGGAGACAGAACACATCTCCTTCCTGAGCAGTATGACTGCTGCGTGGTCCCATGGTGTTTATACTTGCATACTATTGTTTGAACAGATGAACGTGGTACCTTCAGGCGTTTGGAAATTTCTCCCAAGGATGAACCAGACTTGTGGAGGTCTACAATTTTTTTTCCTGAGGTCTTGGCTGATTTCCTTTGATTTTCCCATGATGTCAAGCAAAGAGGCACTGAGTTTGAAGGTAGGCCTTGAAATACATCCACAGGTACACCTCCAATTGACTCAAATGATGTCAATTAGCCCATCAGATGCTTCTAAAGCCATGACATTTTCTGGAATTTTCCAAGGTGTTTAAAGGCACAGTCAACTTAGTGTGTGCATGTAAACTTCTGACCCACTGGAACTGTGAAACAGTGCATGATAAGTGAGATAATCTGTCTGTAAACAAATGTTGGAAAAATTACTTGTGTGATGCACAAAGTAGATGTCCTAACCGACTTGCCAAAACTGTAGTTTGTTAACAAGAAATTTGTGGAATGGTTGAAAAACAAGTTGTAATGACTCCAACCTAAGTGTATGCAAACTTCAGACTTCAACTGTACATAAGTCAAAAACATATTTCACCCAGTGATAATATATACACCCCGATTTAGGTGAAGTCTCCTCTCTAAACATTACGTCTTCTTCATTGCTAGGCATGAAGTTCAGTGATACGGGCAATAAACTGTTCCTTCTCCCTTAATGTGACTTGACCTCGACCCCCTTCCTCACTAATCCACAGCTCTCCACCCTTATCAGTGACTACCAAAATGTGATCGTCTTCCCTGCACTCAGTACATTCTAAGCTTAATAATTGCATCCACCATATACATTCCTCCTACAGATAACCATTAACTTCTGGTGTAAACCCTAGACTATGGCACCCCTCATGTCTCTAGTATAACTGAGGATTAACAATATTTAAAGTTCAGTGAACACCCCTTCAAATTAGTGGATTCGGCTATTTCTGCCACACCTGTTGCTGACAGGTGTATAAAATCGAACACACAGCCATGCAATCTCCATAGCCAAACATTGGCAGTAGAATGGCCTTATTGAAGAGCTCAGTGACTTTCAACGTGGCACCATCATAGGATGCCACTTTTCCAACAAGTCAGTTCGTCAAATTTCTGCCCTGCTAGAGCTGCCCCGGTCAACTGTAAGTGCTGTTATTGTGAAGTGGAAACGTCTAGGAGCAACAACGGCTCAGCCACGTAGTGATAGGCCACACAAGCTCACAGAACGGGACCCCCCTCACTAATGGTCTTGTGGCTGAATGGAAGCAAATCCCCACAGCAATGTTCCAACATCTAGTGGAAAGCCTTCCCAGAAGAGTGGAGGCTGTTATGTCAGCAAGAGGGGAACCAACTCCATATCAATGCCTATGATTTTGGAATGAGATGTTTGTCGAGCAGGTGTCCACGTACTTTTGGTTATACACACAGTACTACATAGAGCCATGGCTACATGGCAACTGATGCAAGCAGTAGAATAAGATTTAAAAAACATAAAAATACACCTTATGGAACAACAGGGACTGTAAAGAGACAGGCACAGACACGATAAAATACATTGATGTTGTATTGTAAATATGTGATAGTGGAGTAGTGGCCTGAGGGAACACACTAAATGTATTGGGTAAAGCGTTATGAAATGTAATGTCATGTAAAATTTTAAATTGTATATAACTGCCTTAATGTTGCTGGACCCCAGAAAGAGTAGCTGGTGCCTTGGCAGGAGCGAATGGGGGTTCCTTAATAAATACACAAATGTAATGTGTGTGTGTGAGAGAGATATACATCTCACACACACACACACACACACATTAGATTTCAAAAGTTTGGGGTCACTTAGAAATTTCCTTGTTTTTGAAAGAAAAGCACATTTTTCGTCCATAAAAATAACATCAAATTGATCAGAAATACAGTGTAGACATTGTTAAAATTGTAAATTACTATTGTAGCTGGAAATGGCTGATTTTTAATGGAATATCTACGTAGGCGTACAGAGGCCCATTATCAGCAACCATCACTCCTGTGTTCCAATGGCACGTTGTGTTAGCTAATCCAAGTTTATCATTTTAAAAAGACTAATTGATCAGTAGAAAACCCTTTTGCAATTATGTTAGCACAGCTGAAAACTGTTCTGATTTAAAGAAGCAATAAACCTGGCCTTCTTTAGACTAGTTGAGTATCTGGAGCATCAGCATTTGTGGGTTCCATTACAGGCTGAAAATGGCCAGAAACAAAAAACTTTCTTCTGAAACTAGTCAGTCTATTCTTGTTCTGAGAAATGAAGGCTATTCCATGCGATAAATTGCCAAGAAACTGAAGATCTCGTACAACGCTGTGTACTCCTCCCTTCACAGAACAGCGCAAACAGGCTCTAACCAGAATTAGAAAGAGGAGTGGGAGGCCCCGGTGCACAACTGAGCAAGAGGACAAGTACATCAGAGTGTCTAGTTTGAGAAACAGACACCTCACAAGTCCTCAACTGGCAGCTTAATTAAATAGTACCCGCAAAACACCAGTCTCAACGTCAACAGTGAAAAGGCGACTCTGGGATGCTGGCCTTCTAGGCAGAGTTCCTCTGTACGCCTATGTAGATATTCAATTTTTTTTTATAATAATCAGCTGTTTCCAGCTACATTAGTCATTTACAACATTAACAATGTCTACACTGTATTTCTGATCAATTTGATGTTATTTTTATGGACAGAAAAATTGCTTTTCTTTCAAAAACAAGGACATTTCTAAGTGACCCCAAACTTTTGAACGGTTGTGTACACACACACAGTGTACAAAACATTAGGAACACCTGCTCTTTCCATGACATAGACTAGGGATGTTAAGGTTACTCAGTTAGCCAAAAATACATTTGACCGGTCATGCTTCTCGGTCTGTAGGTTAATTAGCATAATTTGGTGGAATTCAATTGGCACATGTATATTTTCGTTAGTCGTCATGCATTTTATTTATTACACGTGCACAGCATACAGTGCCTAGTTTGAGGAGCAGCATAGCCTACCACCTGTCAGAAAGAGTTGCTCCTCAAAAAGCCTGTAGGCTACTGGAGTGAAACCTGTTTTTGTAAGCCCAGTCATTGCGCAACAAATAATTCTAAATGCAATCGCGTGTTAATTTTGGTGGCCACAATTAAAAAGGAGCTATTTTAATTTCTCAATCAACTCGTAAAGCGTGCCTCCCATTCGGATGCATACTGTAGGCTATAGCATGCCAACCATTGACCATCAGCGCGTCACCCACCACTTTGCAATGTGAGCTTGAGGCAGATAATTGTTTGAAACCAGAAAGTTTTACTTTTCTTCGCATTAGGTGCGTACTTTAGAACGGTGTTTTCCACTAATTGCATTTGGGCAAATGTTTGAAAATGTGGTTTTATTAGCTGCTTCATTACAGGAGTTGCATGTTAAATCGCCTTTTCACTGTAAAACAATAGGCTTGTTATTGTTGCATGTTTCCATTAAGCTCTTAATGAAAAATGTCCGGTCCTTGTATGCATGCATAGTATCAGAGAAGAAGAGGCGACTAAGCAAGAGGTTTCACTCTCGCCAAAATCTTTCCAAAATTGATATGGGATTATTTTGCCTTCCCACCTTGGGACGAATCCCATTGTTAGGGCGGAAACACAAGTATTGCGTCATTATATACAGATCTCTGATTGTATTTTCTGTTGGTCAAGTTATTTTACTGTTTGTATTTTTTTTTACAGTTTGTCAACCGGTTAATGAGGGTCTGTTAGCCGGCAGCAAAATTGACCAAAATTTGCATCCCTAAAATAGACTGACCAGGTGAATCCAGGTAAACGCTATCATCTCTTATTGATGTCACTTGTTAAATCCACTTCAAACATTGTAGATGAATGGGAGGAGACAGGTTAAAGAAGGCTTTTCAAACCTTGAGACAATTGAGGCATGGATTGTGTATGTGTGCCATTCAGAGGGTGAATGTTAGTAGATGCCAGGCACACCGGTTTGAGTGTGTCAAGAACTGCAACGCTGCTGGGTTTTTCACGCTCAACAGTTTCCCGTGTGTATCAAGAATGGTCCACCAACCAAAGGACATTCAGAAAACTTGACAACATTCGCCAGCATCCCTGTTGAATGCTTTAGACACCTTACAGAGTCCATGCCCTGACAATTTGAGGCGGTTCTGAGGGCAAAAGTGCAACTCAATATTAGGAAGGCGTACTTAATGTTTTGTACACTCACTGTATTTGTACGCATGTGCCACATCCTATACATTGTACTGTACCATCATTCTCATAGCGCAGCAGCTCCTGCTTGGTCATTGCCGGTCCAGATCCAGAGCCTGAGGAGGATCCAGAGGGCTGGGCGGAGTCACATGCCTCCTCCAGCTTGCGGAGCAGCCGTTTCCTCCTGGAGGTCAAGCTAGCCTGCTTCTCCAGCAGCTCAGCTATCTGCAGCTCCACCACCTCCAGCTCTGCCTCCACAGAGTCCAGCTCTGCCTGCACATCTGGGGAGGAGAATAATAACAAAAAAATACAACCACAATTATTTAACAAAGATGTTTTTTATATATGCTTACGATGGAGCAATCATGTAACACACATGCCTCTCTGGTAGGGAGGAGAACAACAGGCTAATCACCATTTTATCTTTTAATGACTTTTTCCATACACTGCAGTTAAAGTTCTCTACGGTATCTAGGCCCTACATATAAATAATATAGAATATGCATTGAACACACATGCACAAAGACAAGAGTTGTACTGTGAATCAGAAACGGAAAACAGCAAGCGCACCTCTCTTTTAAATGCTGTGCTAAATCCTTGTAAATAAACACCATAAATATATGTTGGCCAGGGCCTAAAATCAATCCATTTCAAAGTTTGGCAGAATCTGCCCTGGTTAGCTTTCCTCTGGGACCAATGTCACATGATCCTATACAAGGAGACTGTCAAGTCTGACACCAAGTCATTAACAACCTATGTTTCACAGGTAGTCAGACACATCAGTCTCTCACAGTCACCACTACACCCCTTGGGGGAGGATAGAGTAGCACCTGTCCCTGTGGACTCAGCTGCTCAGCTCAGTTCTCAAAAACAATAACATATCCGCTCTGTCTGTTTCTCTAAGGGATTTGTACTATACTTTTGAGAAAGGGGGATAGAAATGTGAGATCACAGTCACTTACCATTGGCACTGTCACTGTCCATTTCCAAGGCAAATCTACAATGCAATCAACCACCTTGCAGACTTATCACTCTGTTGAATAAAGGGGGAAAAATGTCAGTGTTATGACTGTATCTAGCAAGATAGTGCCTTCAGAAAGAATTCCCACCCCTTAATTTTTTCCTGATTTTGTTGCGTTACAGGCAGCCTGAATTTAAAATGGATTAAAATGAGAGTGTGTGTCACTGGCCTACACACAATACCCCATAATGTCAAAGTGGAATTATGTTTTTAGAAATGTTTACAAATTAAAAGCTGAAATGTCTTGTCAATAAGTATTCAAACCCTTTGCAATGACAAGCCTACATAAGTTATCAAGTCACATAAGTTGCATGGACTTACTGTGTGCAATAATAGTGTTTAACATGATCTTTTGAATGACTACCTCATCTCTGTACCCCACACAAACAATTATCTGTAAGGTCCCTGCAGTCGAGGAGTGAATTTCAAAAACAGATTCGACCCCAAAGACCAGGGAGGTTTTCCAATGCCTCTCAAAGAAGGGCACCTATCAGTAGATGGTCTCATCTCCTTCGTTCCTCTGCGCACCTTCCCATTTACACTACAGATCTGTATATAATGA
Source organism: Salmo trutta (assembly GCF_901001165.1). Lineage (NCBI taxonomy): Eukaryota > Metazoa > Chordata > Actinopteri > Salmoniformes > Salmonidae > Salmo > Salmo trutta. The sequence continues at coordinate 31,252,460 of NC_042964.1, forward strand.
CGAGATGCACGTCTCCGCCCTAACAATGGGAGTCATTGTCCCAAAAGCGGGAAGGCAGTCGACAAGATTAGGTCCAAAATAAGCCCATAGAAACACATTGGTCTTATTTTTTGACAGATTTTAGCGAAAGTCAAACCTCTTGCTTCGTCTCTTCCCCTATGGTTTACACACACACAAAAACCCTTCCTCTCACGCCAACAAAGTTGAGAGATCACATCTTCCTCTCTGACAAGCGGTTTCAACTCACTATTTGCATTTGAGGTTTGGTCCAGCAGAATAAGACATATGGAAACCAAAACACATTGAGACATTATTTTACTGTAATAGAGGAGTAGTTAAAACGTTTATCATTAGAAAAGTTGTCTCAACTACTCAAATTGTGCGCAGAGCAGACTACTAAAACGAGAGTATCAATGAACATTGATTCTGGAAAATTATTGCTCAGTTTGTCATGCGCGGCATTGGGGTACCACGTACCACTAGCATTATTTTAGCCAAAGGCTGTTATTATACTAGCTGTCTAGTCTGTGATTTATAAATGTGCAATAAGCATAAAACACAATTCTATGAGGAATTGGCAACTCGTTCTCATTCTGAGAAATAAAGGTAGGCCACTTGATTTTAACATCTGAACAAACTGGACATGCAAACATGCTTTTCAAACAGTTGGAGACAAGACAGAAGGGTGTGTTCATAACAATACAACTGTTCAACTTTGTTAGCTAGCAAATAGATCCAAGTTGGCTAAACTTGAAATATAAAGATTGTTGATGAGACCTGTGCTAATTTTCTATAGCCTAATGCCTTCTACAAGAAGTTAGTCATTATTAGTGAATGTGCATTATGCATGGTTCTAGTTACATTAGTAAAAAATTTTTTAAAAAGGGGCATTTTCATAGGCAGACTTAAAAGCCAGATCACTGATTACTGCAACAACAACAAAAAGCAGGTTAAACTATTTTGATAAAATATTTCAATTATTAGTGGATTTTATGGTGTGGAAGGCTTATATTTAGCCTAGGTATAACGTCACAAGCCCTGAATTCATTACATTATTGCTGACTGTTTGAAATGCTGTGTATTTGACCTTTAATAGTACAACGACCCTTATTTAGAGAGAACTTTTATTTATTTTTTTTTTAAACGAGAATCGTCCATAAGTAAAAAAAAAATAAAATAAAAAAAATAAAAAAAATTGAGATATCATTTTTAGGCCATATCGCCCAGTCCTACACGAGGCCAATGGTGACTTTAAAACCGTTACAGAGTTGAATGGTTTTGATATGAGGAAACTGAGGATGGATCAACATCAAATCAAAGTTTGTCACGTGCGCCGAATACAACAGGTGTAAACCTTACAGTGAAATGCTTACTTACAGGCTCTAACCAATAGTGCGGGGGAAAAAAAAGGTATGTGTGTGTATGTGTGTGTAAGTAAAGAAATAAAACAGTAAATAGACATTTGAAAATAAGAGTAGCAAGGCTATATACAGACACCGGTTAGTCAGGCTTATTGAGGTAGTATGTACATGGTTAAAGTGGCTATGCATATATGATGAACAGAGAGTAGCAGTAGCGTAAATGTCAGAGTGAAAAGAAGGAAGCTTGTACAGAATAAAATATATTCCAAAACATGCATCCTGTTTGCAATAAGGCACTAAAGTAAAATGGCATAAAATGTGGCAAAGAAATTAACTTTCTCTCCTGAATACAAAGTGTTATGTTTGGGGCAAATCCAACACAACAGATCTTGAGTAGAACTCTCCAGCATGGTGGTGGCTGAATGTTATGGGTATGCTTGTCATCGGCAAGGACTAGGGAGTTTTTTAAGATAAAAGAAATGGAATAGAGCTAAGCACAGGCAAAATCCTAGAGGAAACCCTGGTTCAGTCTGCTTCCAACTGACATTGGGAGACAAATTCCCCTTTCAGCAGGACAAATATACAAGGCCAAATTTACACTGGAGTTGCTTACTAAGACAACATTGAATGTTGTGGCCTAGTTACAGTTTTGACAAAATGACTTGAAAATCTATGGCAAGGCTGGAAAAAGGCTGTCTACTAATGATCAACAATCAACTTGACAGGGCTTGAAGAAATGTAAAACTAATAATGTGCAAATATTGTACAATACAGGTGTACAGCTGTAATTGCTGCCAAAGGTGATTACAAATGTTCGATTTTTTTGTGTAGTGTTGGTTCCACTTTTCTGGGCTCCGTTATTTACTTAACAAATAAGGAACACTCAAAATGTGCACTTATAAATCATAACAATTTTTATCAAAATCCAGCTGTAGACAGAAGTCAAAGATCAAACAGACATACAACTGATGTCTCTCCTGAGTTCTGCCCTGAACAAAATAAAGACAGCATCTTATATACCCGAGATCACACCTTATGGTATGATCTCCTATGTCAAACCCTGCATGTGCAGCTAAAAGAACAAGTTATTCTTAACACAAGGTTTCTGAGAACCTCAGAAGTATGCAAATCTGCCCTTGTTTCAGAGAAAAACAGACGCTGTCTCTCGCTATCACCCTCAGTCCCTTTTCTCACCGACACGGGGCTGCGGGTTTTGGCAGAGAGCTAGACACAGAGAGGCCTCAATATTCAGCTATACCGTGAACATAAGTACAATGGCACGTAAGAAAATGAACAACAACATAATCAATGGTGGAGGGTCTTTAGAAGACCCACAAAATCAATGTTAACCCTACAGTAGATATTACAGTATTTTGTGTAGATATTTGGCAAAAAAAAATTTAAAATCCATTTTAATCTCACCTTGTAACACAACAAAATGTGGAAAAAGTCAAGGGTCGTTAACACGCCTCGTTGATTATCCCTTACATATGCAATGTTAAGGGATAATGATTGTAAGCAATGCTTTACATGTTATTTACAGTGCCTTCATAAAGTATAACGAGTCCCGGGTTGAATATCCCTTTTATACCATGGCTATAATTGAACACATTTGCCGCTAGAAATGTGTTCAACATTCACTGAAGCAGCTAGCAAGCTTACTAGATAGCTACAGTAGTTGCTATGGTTACCAAACAAACAGACCTGCTAGTTTAGCTAACCAAACTATCAGTCCTAGCTTTCTATTATGCAAATCGAATTCAACAATGCCAATAATGTTTTCAATTCGACTATTGCTTTCAAAAGCAGCTCAAACATAGTTCATTATTACATGTTCTATTGCCATTGAATTCTAGCGTGCAAATATACTGTGCATTATTTAAGCAATAAGGCCCGAAACGGTGTGGTATATGCCCAATATAGCACGGCTAAAGGCTGTTCTTAAGCATGACTCAGGTATGTTCTTACCACTGCACGACTCAACGCGGAGTAGCCTTGGTATATTGGCCATATATCACAAACCCCGGAGGGGCCTTATTGCTATTATAAACTAGTTACCAGTGTAATTAGAGCAGTAAAACTAAATGTTTTGTCATACCCGCGGTATATGGTCTGATATACCATATACCATGCATAAAATAGACTTTGAATCTATCCATACATGGACAAGCTGTTTCCTTGAGCTTTGACAAGCAGGCCGGAATGTAAACATTTATTGTGTAAAGTAAACGGACATTTGTGTGAACAGGGAAAGCCCCCATCCGTCCTCTTCCTCCACGTGGCTTTACTCTTTGTCTTATCATTTTCTTCATCACATTAGATAGCTAGCCAATGATAGTTAGATAGCTAATAGATGACCAATAATCAACCACCATAGCGGCTCGTTAACAAGCCTCCATCGGGAATCAGCCACCTGCTCCAAACAGCTAACGTTAATGTTAGCCAACCTAGCTGACCAGCTAGCAAATGATGCTTCAACTTTTTGACAGCTACATATTTGGCTAGCCATTAATGATACTAACGTGTGTAACGAAATTGAAAGAACAAAGCAAAGCAACACTCACCGTTGACCATTCCCTCGCCCCACTTCTTGAGTTTGCACTGTTTATTTGCACTCTCTTTTTTCTTGATGGTTGCTAGACAGCTCCCGCCAGTGAAAAAAAAATAATGTTGTGAAGACCAATCAAATTGCGGTTGCTTTCACTTTCTCCACGGTATGGGGTACATTCAACAAACCAACTGCAATCAATGCTGAATCAATGTTTTATTTTATTTAACCTTTATTTTACAATACAATACAACCTAGAAAACATTTTCCATCCGGAAAATAGATAAGTGTATGTAGGCAGGGCAGACATTTTCCAACAACTACCTAGTTATATTCAGCAGAGAAGTGCTCTCCTTAACCTTTTCACCAACGTTTTTATACAATCTTTTAGAATGTTGAATGCACCCCTGGTTTTGTCCGGAAGAATAATCTTTCTAACGTAACCAAGAAGGCGTGTTTCCGGAAGACGTGGCTAGTGCTACAGTGGCAGCTGTTATAGTAGTACTTGAACTTGTATTTTAGTACAATACAATTAACAGTGTCAACTTGTACATTTTACGAGCTGTTGATTCATTGCTAAAATGATCTCTCTAACGGACTCACAGAGTAAGGCGATTTCTATTTTATCTAACGGTTGTTGCTGCTGGCCAACTTGTTCCAGCTCTCTAGCTAACGTTAGCAAGCTAGCCTCTCTCAGCTACATTAGTAGCTAAATTAAGCTAGGCTATTCTTTTATGTGAGGAAACCAGCTAGAAATAGCTAACTAGCTAAATAGTATGTTTTGCTAGATAAAGTGACCATTGACAGCTAACGTTAGCTAGCTAATTAATGACATTCATTCTGAGCCAGATGGCTGGCTAGGAAGCGAGGACGTCAATTGAAACCACAGGAGGTTGGTGGCACCTAATTGGGGAGGACAGGCTCGTGGAATGGTATGTTGGATGCCATCCATTCGCTCCGTTCCGGCCATTATGAGCCGTCCTCCCCTCAGCAGCCTCCTGTGATTGAAACGTATTAACGTTAGTGTGCTTGGATTCTTGAAATAATGTGATTCCTCTTTCTTGCAGAGATCGGAATGGGACTTACAGGCTTCGGCGTGTTTTTCCTCTTCTTTGGAATGATCCTGTTTTTTGACAAAGCCCTCCTTGCAATAGGAAATGTGAGTGATTTCATCACCATCCACAGTTCATATTCAGAATGTTTGCCTACCTTCTGCAGCTACATACATGAGGCTTACGTTTTGCTATATTTATTGGATGTTGGTGTGATCTGCAATTCCATTATCTCTAGTGACACTGAGAAACACACAGCTGCAGAGTCAGAGCTCTTTGATTGAGGGTTAACGGTTGTTCACCCTCTAGTGTGTGCCTTTCTGTCTCTCTCAACGGAGAACAATCACCACCTTATGGAGTAGTAGAGAGGTGTAGGGTTTAATTGTAAAGTACTCTGTCATTGTCAACAAACATTGACATTGTCCTTTCCCTGTCCCTTCTATCTCTCTCTATAGATCTTGTTTGTGGCTGGCCTGTCGTTTGTGATCGGTCTGGAGAGGACGTTCCGCTTCTTCTTCCAGAAACACAAGATGAAGGCCACCAGCTTCTTCCTGGGAGGAGTGTTGATCGTTCTTATAGGCTGGCCCATTGTGGGAGTGGTCCTGGAGGTCTATGGCTTTTTCCTTTTATTCAGGTGGGTACAGTACAGTACAGGCACCAGGCTGAGTTTGCTAAGCTTATCTTTAGAATAAGATCTAGTCTGGAGGGAATCAAGCCAAACTTTGTTTTTTCCTGTCAACTGTGTCTCGCCCCCACCCCCTGTTGAGTGCAGCCCCCATTTAATGCAAGGGCTTACTGCGTGTAAAGAGCCGTAGTCCGTCATCATGTGCTTGCTCTTGTCAACTAACTCTCTCTCTTTCTCTGCCCCCTCTCTGTCTTTCTCTTTATCTTCTCCAGGGGTTTCTTCCCAGTGGCAGTAGGCTTCATCAGAAGGATACCCATCCTGGGCTCCCTGCTAAACCTCCCATTCATCAGTGGGGTGAGTTAGTGTTGTAGCGTTAAACAAAAATTGTTGGGTAAATTCTGATCGCCGGTCGTGGCGAAAAAGTAACGCTCCTATAGTTTCAATGTATTTTTCCCGGTGGGTAAACTGTGTTTACTTGCGTTTACCCTCCACTACACCACTGGTTGAGTAAGAGTATGGGAACAGGAGCTACAATGCAGTGTGGGCTGAGGTGGTTACACTAAAGACAACACAGGGTTCACTTGGTTTCTGACAGTGGTTCTGGAAGGCTGTAGTGTCTCCTACAGTGTCACTCAATCTTCTCATATAAGAGCGTGTGTGTGTGTTTTGAGGTGTATGTTCGTGGAGTCACTTGTTTTGAGGAGAATGTGTCTCTGTCTCTTTAAAGCCTTCGTAATTAACTCTGAGGACAATCCGCAGTCTTGGTCAGTCACTGCAGATTTTCCCTTGCATGTGAGCATGATTCACATCTGTTTATAATGTATGTTATACTGTAATGTTGCCTTATGCCTGACCAGAGTAGGGAATTTGTAATAGGACACCAGCAACAGCATTTATTCTTCACACCGTTTTGTATAGTCTACTCAGTCACGTCAAGCAAACGTTTCATTGCCCGTGTACAACTATGCACTAAACATTTTAGTGAAGCTTGTATATGTCATCTATTTTGCTCTACTTTGCAAAGGGGACAGTAGACTGTTGACTTATATTTGTTTATTTTCTCTCTCTTTCAGTTTGTGGACAAAGTGGGAGAGAGCAGCACCATGGTATAACAGTGACTTTTTGTTTATGAAGATAATAAATCTCTATTATATTTATGATACAGTAGTTCTCATAAAGCCACTTAACCCCCATTGGTCAATTGCTTACGTCCAACAGTTAGCTAGGTAATTTTCATGAGACTTTGTATATGAAGACCTCTTCCCATTTAAAGGGAAAATGGTCTGCTTTTTTGTATCTTGATTCTGCAATTTTAAGGTCCGTACCAGTCAAGGGTACCAGTCCTGGTTGCTACGAGCGACTGTTACTAATGAATCTGGAGTTGGTTACGATGGCTACCCCAGAATGTTTTACATGTCGTTGTTGAATGCTGCTCTCCTCTACTGGAGAACTCCCCACGAGGAGGAGAGTCCCTCTAACGGACTGAAGAGAAGCATTTTGGCTCTCTTACTCTACTATTGAATGTACAGACAAACTCACCATGTCATCGCCTCTGAAGATAGCCTCTGGACAACCTCAGAAGAGGAGTGGAGGAGGAGAGCTGGTCCCATTGTTACATTGTAGATGGGGCCAGGGGTTTTTTCTAGTTCTGTGCTGTCTTGCCAAAAAATAACTAGGAGTTCGCAAGATGGCACAAACAGATCTTAGACCATGTTAGGGTTTCCTGACCATATAACCAGGGAAAGCTCGAAGCCATAGTTATAGGTGGTTTCCTGGTCAGGTATTGGAAAGACTCCTGGTCCTACTTATGGTGCCTGTGCTTTCTCGCACTGGACTAAAACTTGAGTCCTGTGGAAGAAAAGAGCTTTACTTTCCTTTTCTCTCACGCCTGTTATGAGTACCAGATCTGGCAGTTGCATATTTTCCCCTTATTTTTCTGTAATTTCTGTGTATGACTGGATGAGAACTTCAGTAGATTATTATTATTTTTTTTAAAAGAGCTTCATTTGAGTTGGAATTGTATCAATCTAAACTATAGGAATGGAGGGAACTGAATGGAATGGTTATATGTGAAATGACAATGGTTTGACAATGTTTTGTCTGACACTTTTGTAATTACACTTTTTTTGAAAAACTTGCGTTGTGCCGTTGTCTGTCATTCATTGTGTTTTCATTGTGACAAATTGCAAATATACTGAACAAAAACATAAATGCAACATCTTAAGTGTTGGTCCCATGTTTCATGAGCTGAAATAAAAGATCCCAGAAATGTTCCATACGAGCACAAATCTTATTTCTCTCAAATTATGTGCACACATTTGTTTACATCCCTGTTAGTCAATATTTCTAATTTGCCAAGATAATCCATCCACCTGACAGATGTGTCATATCAAGAAACGAATTAAACAGCATGATCATTACACAGGTGCACCTTGTGCGGGGGACAATAAAAGACCACTTTAAAATGTGCAGTTTTGTCACACAACACAATGCCACAGATGTCTCAAGTTTTGAGAGTGTGCAATTGGTATGCTGACTGCAGGAATGTCCACCAAAGCTGTTGCCAGATAATTGAATGTTCATTTCCCTACCGTAAGCCGCCTCCAACGTCGTTTTAATGAATTTGGCAGTACGTCCAACCGGCCTCACAACCGCAGACCAACCCTAACCCTAACTCAGACCACGCCAGCCTAGGACCTCCCCATCCGGCTTCTTCACCTGCGGGATCGTCTGAGACCAGCCACCCGAACAGCTGATGAAGCTGAGTATTTCTGTCTCCAATAAAGCCCTTTTGTGGGGAAAAACTCATTCTGATTGGCTGGGGCAGGCTCCCCAATGGGTGGGCCTATGCCCACCCATGGCTGCGGCCCTGCCCAGTCATGTGAATCCATAGATTAGGGCCTAATTAATTTATTTCAATTGACTGATTTCCTTATGACTTGTAACTCAATAAAATTGTTGCATTTTGTGTTCATATTTTTGTTCTGAAACCCCTTGACTTTTTCCACATTTTGTTACACTACAGCCTAATTCTAAAATGTATGAACGTTTTTTTCCCTCATCAATCTACACAATGGCATAGGCCAACAAGGCACTTGTATACACTATGGTAATAGTCTCACAGGGTCAAAAACATGACATCACTACTCGCATGACTGGACTTCTTTATTAAACCTTTACTTAACTAGGCAAGTCAGTTAAGAACAAATTCTTATTTTTCAATAACGGCCTACACCGGCAAACCTGGACGACGGTGGACCAATTTTGCGCCGCCCTATGGGACTCCCAATCATGGCCTGGATTCGAACCAGAGTGTCTGTAGTGATGCCTCTTGTAACGACCGTCCAAAGGAGTAGACCAAGGTGCAGCGTGGTGAGTGTTCATCTTAATATTTATTATAAATCACAACACTTAAACAAAATCAGACACAAACGACCGTCACATCTTGCAGGCTATAACAAGCAGTACAAAAATAAGATTCCACAACTACAGGTTGGGAAAGGCTGCCTAAGTATGATTCCCAATCAGAGACAACGATAGACAGCTGCCTCTGATTAGGAACCATACTCGGCTCAACACAAAGAAATAGACACCATAGAATGCCCACCCCACACCCTGACCTAACCACATAGAGAAACAAACCGTCTCTCTCAGGTCAGGGTGTGACACCTCTAGCACTGAGATGCAGTACCTTAGGCCACAGCGCCACTCGGGACCCCCCAAAATGAAAATGGAACACATTATAATGGCAGGCCTTTTTATCCCAACATTTATCCACATAAATTGTAAGATTGTAGTGCTTTTCTTTGTATTGTTTTATTTCACTTTTATTTAACTATCACAAGTCCAGATGGTCCTACTATCATTTTCTTCATTTTTAATGTATGAATAACTTTTGGAAGAATGTATTCTTTGTCTCAATACACATTACACCGTAGGCATATGCTAGGCCTACTGCTCCACTTCTCTGCAATTGTTTAGTTTTAGTGGGGGATTGTTTACCAGCATTAGGCTAGATATAATAATTGATGGAAATGTCAATGAGAATCCCAGGGAACCCATCACCTCCAGCTTCCCTGAGTCTATCCCAATCAAACACTCCTACATTCATTGGGAGACTGTCAGCTGTTCATTCATAAAAACGACCAGGTATCTATCCATGAACGGCTTCACTGCACAAGAAGTAAACATATCAATATTTCCAAAGCAATTACTTTCATTTTTTACAACAGTAAGAATACTGATAGTGTCTCAGCATTTTGCATTAAATGGCTTCTTTCTTTACTTTTGATAAAATATTACCTTATACAGTGCCTTTAGAAAATAGTCACACAACTTGACTTTTTCCAAATTTTGTGTTACAGCCTGAATTTAAAAGTTATTAAATTTAGATTTTTTTTGTCACTGGACTACATACAATACCCCATAATGTCAAAGTGGAATTACAGTACCAGTCAAAAGTTTGGACACACCTATTAATTCAAGGGTTTTTCTTTATTTTTACTATTCTACATTGTAGAATAATAGTGAATACATCAAAACTATGAAATAACACATATGGAATCATGTAGTAACCAAAAAAGTGTTACACAAATCAAAATGTTTTATATTTGAGATTCTTCAAATTAGCCACCCTTTGCACACTCTTGGCATTCTCTCAACCAGCTTCATGAGGAACAGTTTTGAAGGAGTTCCCACATATGCTGAGCACTTGTTGGCTGCATTTCCTTCACTCTGCAGTCCAACTCATCCCAAACCATCTCACTTGGGTTGAGGTTGGGTTATTGTGGAAGCCAGGTCATCTGATGCAGCACTCCATCACTCTCCTTCTTGGTCAAATAGCCCTTATACAGGCTGGAGGTGTGTTTTGGGTCATTGTCCTGTTGAAAAACAAATGATAGTCCTACTAAGCGCAAACCAGATGGGATGACGTATTGCTGCAGAATGCTGTTGTAGCCATGCTGATTAAGTGTACCTTCAATTCTAAATAAATCACAGACAGTGTAACCAACAAAGCACCCCCACACCTCCTCTTCCATGCTTCACGGTGGAAACCACACATACGGAGATCATCAGTTCACCTACTCTGCGTCTCACAAAGACATGGTGGTTGGAACCAAAAATCTCAAATTTTGACTCATCAGACCAAAGGACAGATTTCCACCGGTCTATTGTCCATTGCGCGTGTTCATTGGCCCAAGCAAGTCTCTTCTTCTTACTGGTGTCCTTTAGTAGTGGTTTCTTTGCAGCAATTTGACCATGAAGGCATGAACAGTTGATGTTGAGATGTGTCTGTTACTTGAACTCCGTGAATCATTTATTTGGGTTGCAATCTGAGGTGCAGTTAACTCTAATGAACTTATCCTCTGCAGCAGAGGTAACTCTGGGTCTTCCTTTCCTGTGGCGGCCCTCATAAGAGCCAGTTTCATCATAGCGCTTGCCATAATATGGACTTGGTCTTTTACCAAATAGGGCTATCTTCTTTATATCACCCCTACCTTGTCACAACACAACTGATTGGCTCAAACACATTAAGAAGGAAAGAAATTCCGCAAATTATCTTTTAACAAGGCACACCTGTTAATTGAAATGCATTCCAGGTGACTACCTCATGAAGCTGGTTGAGAGAATGCCAAGAGTGTGCAAAGCTGTCATCAAGGCAAAGGGTGGCTACTTTAAAGAATCTCAAATATAAAATATATTTAGATTTGTTTAACACTTTTCTGGTTACTACATGATTCCATATGTGTTATTTCATAGGTTTGATGTCTTCACTATTATTCTACAATGTAGAAAATAGTAAAAATATAGAAAAACCCTTCAATGAGTAGGTGTGTCCAAACCTTTGACTGATGCTGTATATTTTTTGACATTTTTACAAAAAAGAAAAAAGCTGAAAAGTCTTGAGTCAATAAGTATTCAACCTCTTTGTTATGGCAAGCCTAATTAAGTTCAGGAGTAAAAATGTGCCTAACAAGTCACATATTAAGTTGCATGGACTCACTGTTTGCAATAATAGATTTTGTACATTATTTATGAATGAGTACCTCATCTCTGTACCCCACACATACAATTCATTATCTGTAAGGTCCCTCAGTCGAGCAGTGAATCTTAAACACAGATATAATCACAAAGACCAGGAAGGTTTCTCTAAGAAGGGCACCTATTGGTAGATGGAATTTATTTTCTCATAAAAGCAGACATTGAATATCCCTTTGAGCATGGTGAAGTTATTCAATACACTTTGAATGGTGTATCAATATACCCAATCACTGCAAAGATTAAGGCGTCCTTCCTAACTCACTGAGTACCATTATTCATATTTTCAAGCATGGTGGTGGCTTCTTCATGTTATGTGTATGCTTGTCATCGGCAAGGACTAGGGATTTTTTTAGGATAAAAATATATGTAATAGAACTCAGCACAGGCAAAATCCTAGAGGAAAACCTGGTTCAGTCTGCTTTCCATTAGACACTGGGAGACAAATTCACCTTTCAGCAGGAAAATAACCTAAAACACAAGGCCAAATATACACTGAAGTTGTTTACCAAGACAACATCTTGTTCCTACAGTTTTGACTTAAATCGTCTTGAAAATATATGGCAAGACTTGAAAATGGCTGTCTAACAAAGATCAACAACCAACTTGACAGAGTTTGAAGAATTTAAAGATGTTGATATGCAAATATTGTACATTCCAGGTATTGAAAGCTCTTAGAGATCCAGAAAGACACAGCTGTAATTACTAACACGTATTGACTCAGTGGGTCGAATACTTATGTAATGAAGATATACTGTATTACTGTTTTATTTTTCATGAATTTTTTACAAACTTCAGATTTTTTTTTAACTTTGTCATTACAGGGTATTTTGTGTAGGTCATTAACAAAAAATGACAATTAAATCCATTGTAATCCCACCTTGTAACACAATAAATGTGTAAAAAGCCTAGGGGTGTGAATACTTTCTGAAGGTACTGTAGATCTATGATTGCCTTTGGCAGCTAATTGTATACATAAAATGTGTATTGTGTACATTAAAATGTGAGTAATTGATTTGATTGGTTCCTCTCTGCATTCCCTCTCTGCGCTTGGAGTCCACCTCTCTTTCATCAAATTGACATGACCTATTGCTGTTGACATCCATAATGCGTTACGCTGTGGGCTACGAGGTCTCCCTCACCAGCCCAATATAAATACAGGGATAACGTTTGCCAAGGCACACAACTTCTGCCCGGATCTCTACTGGCATTACAGGGACCTAATATTCTCCGTCGCAATGAAGGTAAGTTGCCTGTTGAGGTACATTTTGATCTTTGCGTTTTTATGAATGGAGATGAGCATGGCGCATGCAAATGATTACCTTCTTGTCATTTATTTTGAACGCATATTTGTTTTACATTGTCTGCTTGTTCATACAGCATAACTTTACTTTTAACTGTTTCAGGGTGTGAGGACTATTACAGCTTATGCACTTGCTCTTTTACTTCTGGTAACGCTCGTCTCCCATTCGTGGAGCGCACCGAAGGGCAGTTTCCAGAGGAGAAATTGGTCACCTCAGGCAATGCTGTACCTCAAGGGCACCCGTATGTCTACTACCTATATTAGCCTAATCATACTTTGCATTCCTTTGACATACCTTTTAAATGTATTTCTGCATTTATTTCCTCCACAGAGAATAATTGGAAATAATATGCAACGGAAAGGGATTAACATTATAATTGAAATCTGAAGTTGTCTATTATTTCCTTATCATGTATGTTTATTTATGAATGCAACTAAAATATATTGTATTTCATAACTGTGTGTATGTTGCTATTACAGAGGGACGGCGGTTTATCAGCGAGGACAGAAAAGAGGGAGACGTATATGACACATTACATTTAGGTAAATACAATACACTTGTATTTAGCAGTATGCACATATTCTTATTTTGTATGGCTCTGCTACTGTATGGCTCTGTAAAGTAGTGCACTGTATGGGGAATAGGGTGATTTGAGATTTTAAGATCATCTTTTACTTTTAAATATCATTACTCTGTTATGACATCCTCTTTTCAGAGACTCGGAGTCAAAACACAGAGAAACTCAGTGTGAACCAGGCAGCCACAGTCCTGCTCAATTTCCTGCAGCAAGCCAAGGAGGATGGTGAGTTGGGTCATATTGCAGCCTACAGTAATGGTTAAGGAAACATCTAAGGAAGCCCACCTCAATAGGCGCTAATTCAGGCATCGGGTTCCCTTAACTACATCCAAGCTATAGGTTTGAAATTGCCATAAAGTTAATTGCACTTATCTTTTTTCCTTTCAGGAGAAGAAAATCCTGAACAACTGTACTTTCAAGACTTGCCGGCATGGAAAAGAGAGTACTTCTGATGTATTTTTATAATGTATTTATTATTGTTGATAACATTCTAATCTATTGCATCTGTTGATCTCTTGTTGTTGGATGTAGACTATTTAATGCGATGTGAGAAAAACACTGGACTCTAAGTATGGCTACACTGAAAATGTTTCAATGTATTATTTAATACAATGTTTATTAAAATTATTTTGAATTCATAGCAACACTTGTCTGATCATATAAGTAATGTATTCAGGACTAGGGTTGGCCATCCCAGGCTATAGAGAGAGAGACCTCTCAATGCAATTCCTGATATATAACTATTGAGTAAACTATTTATGTCTCATTTCCTGTGGGCGTGAGGGGACTTTTATCATCAAAATAATAGGTATTTTGTTTTAGAAATTATACATAGGTAATTATGTGTAACAGCTGCTTAAGGCTCAGTGTCCCTACAACAGATCTAATATTGTACATTCTGGGCTGGAACAAAAACCTGCACTTACTGCAGCTCTCAAGGACCAGGGTTGGCCATCCCAGGCTAGTAGCGAGAGATCTCTCAGTTGGCAGTCTCTCCTGGGTGTGTCTTCTTGCCCTCGGGCGTGACACCCAGAGTGAAGGGGGCTTTGATGTTCTGCCTGTCCCGCTCTACCTCCTTATCTTCATCATATAGCTTTTCATCATCATCCTCCTCATCACTGTAGTGGGGGGTAGAGTGCACTGACGCCGAGAGGAGGGGGGCACAGAGAGAGAGAGAGAGAGAGAGAGAGAGGAGATACAAATTATTCACGTCTCTGGAAAAACCACAGTGCAACTGCACCTGTACAATACATACATCATATAAACCGTGAACACATGAGCAGAGAGAGGTTGTTTTACTCAAGAAGGAAGTGCTCAGAAAACAGTAGTAACAGATTGGACAAATACCAAAGGATGTCTTGTCATTTACTAAAATGCTAGGTTGTCAATTCAAGCTCAGGGAATGGATGAACTCTGAATTTCTGACGCATCTATAGTGTCTATCAACAGAGCCAGAGGAAGACAGACTCTCCTCTCACCTGTTGCGGGGCCAGCAGCTCCATCTTGTCAGGGAAAGCCCTGCTGAGAGCCAGGCTCCGGGTGTGCATGAAGAACTGCAAACATAAATCAACTGAATCGATTGAACCACAACTAAAACATAACTGAACCAATCCTGAATCAACTGAACTAGTCTGAACAAGGAACAATAAAATAATCCTCCAAAGAAAGAAGGGACATTGTTTACATTACACGTTACAAAAGAAAATCGTACAAATAACAAAGCATAGCAATGAAGTTAGCACCAAAAGCGCGCAATTCAGTGGAATTAGTTTCAGTGTGCTGCAATGTTGGTCATAGTATTTTGTTTTCTAAACTTTGTTGTATTGTGAGATCCACCTGCCTTTCAAACCATTAGATGAACAGGGATATGGACCCATAGCGACTCACCCGTCCCAGGTACCTCCAGTTCAGCAGGTCCGACAACCTCTCTGTGCGGTTCCTGTGGATGATGCTCTGTCGTGTGGACTGCTGGCAGAAACCGAACATGAACTGGGTCAGCTGGTTACACGAGTCATCTGCCGAACGGAACTGCCGGTCCATTATGTAGATCCCTGAGAGGAGCGGGACAAGGCACGGATCAGTGAGACGCAGGAATAAAGTATTCCATTCTATTATAAATAGAGTATTTATTCTATTCTAAACTGCTGACTGATAGGAAGTAGGGGCTTGAATTTCACTGAAGAGAGTCACTCTGTTCTTCTGGGTTTCGGGGGAACTCCCAAAATATAATCAGAGCTCTTCCATAAGAGGTCACTCAAACTATGCACTGATTTGGTGATGAAACTGGAGAGGTCTATACGCATGTACTGTACATACCGCATGCTGTGGTGTCTGACACATGTTCTTCCACGAAGCCAGACAGGTTGGTGGTCACACTGGGTGTCCCCCATCACAGTACACTCAGCTGGGGAACAATAACAACTCCAGCATAATAGTGCACCCACACATCATGCAACTCTCCACACACAGGAATACACAAAAACAATGTTATAAACATTAGCCAGAGAAAACCAAAGTGATGGAGTTTATGTTTGCAGGCTGTGTAAGTGTGACAGGTCACCTGGTGTGTATCCCCAGGGCTCGTAGTAAGAAGGGAAGACCCCCAGGCGACAGCCTCGTACAAACTCCTCATTGTCCATAGGAAGCAGGGGGCTGGTGGAGGACAGGAACTCTGGGTGGAACACTATCTGATAGTATCAGGAAACATGTCTGTTAGTACCATTTAGAATAAAATATAGAGATCAGCACTACACTGGCTATACTGTATGCTCTAAGGGTCCTCTGTAGCTCAGTTAGTAGAGCATGGCGATGGCAACACGAGGATAGTGGGTTCGATTTCCAGGACCAACCGTACGTAAAATCTATGCACGCATGACTGTAAGTCACTTAGGATAAAAGTGTCTGCTAAATGGCATATACTGTATACTCTAATGCAGGGGTTCCCAAACTTTTTTTGTTCGTGACCCACCATAAGTGTTGTGCTGTGAAAATACATACACAGACTAAAGAATAAGTAAAACACATTATCGTGGCAGCGGAGAGAAAATTCCACACATCCTGCCATGGAGCTGAAAGGAAATGTTGCCATTTTAAAGCCAATTTCCTGAAATTCTATACAGTTTGCCATGGAGGTTAGAGAACATTTAGTAGTTTTAAAGCTAATTTCCTACAATTCTACGCATTTTGACATGGCTAATATTGTGTTCTTATGCTCAAACATTATAACAAAATCAATGGGGGCCTAATTGTCTAGCTTTTATTTTGTTGATTGTAAATTCTCAACAATGATAAGTTATTATAGAAAAATGTATAAGTCCATTATCTTTTCCACATCTTTTCTCTTTGATTTTAGTCCTTTAAGTACAATGAAAGCGGTTTTCTATACGGGGGGGGCAACCGGTATTACTTATCATATGCACATATGAGCCTTTATGATATCTTTTATATTGTCAACGTCTCGGCTGCCAGACCTTCTCCAGCCAATTCTTCAACTGGTTTAACACAATAAACGAGGCAAAAACATTATCATAAACAAACATGGACATCAAACGTACATCCTGCATACCTTGACTCGGTCAGTGCGAGCGTCGAAGAGGCCGATGCGTCTCACGTTTGGCCAGGATGGGGTCAGAGGCGTCATCCCGCATGCTGTGAGTGGTCACTGGAGGAAGGGTGTGTCTCTGCAGAGAGAGAAACAGACAGAGTACAGTGTGTGTGTGTGTCTGTGTACGTGCATGCATGTGCATGTGTTGTGACTGCGTCATCAATGTGCACGTGCCTTGAGCAGTAAACATGGCGCGTATCAACATCTATAAGTCACTGATCCATGACTAATAACCTTTACGGGTAGACATCAGGAATATGGATCTGAAGGAGAATATCTATCCATTGGCCTAATGATATTTAATGATTCTCTTCTCTTGGGATTACCCTCAAAAGAAACACAAGCCTTTCTCCCAGAAGATATGAACGTGCATGTAAAAGAGTTGCTGAACAGACAGTAATGCTAAAAACATGTCACAAGTGAACAGGCTGCTACATCTCACGTCAGCTTTGAAGCGTAAGAACTTAGTAGACATGCAAAGCCATTTGTCACCCTAACCACTGTGTGAATGCAGCAAAAGTGCCGACAGACAAGTCATTCTGTACGGGTACATCTCAGGGTCAACACAAATGGCAGTGAGAGTAACGACGGCCACAATCTGTCCACCAATCAAACACCTATGTCATCATTTTACGCCTAAACACATGTGACATGAATAAATCTAAGTGACAACGCCATTGTTATTGGCACTTTGCTATTAAATAGTGCAACACCATCCAATCTATTGACCCATGGCCTGGTGTTATGGCGGTTCAATGATTCACGCTGGGCTGTATAACTGCAGGGTCCATTCATTCATGGTTTTAGCACCAGGTATCCCCCAGGCCCATTCTGAATTGATCACCTTACAGGGTCATACCTCACATTGACCCTATAGGCCCATTCTACCACGTCAATGTTTAGTTACTCCATTCATAAAACAGCAGGGTACAATGTATGGGGATTCTCTGGACGATACATCGCCATATTACCTCGTTGTCCAGTTTTCTCTGTCTTTCTACCACTCTGGTTGTCTCACACCCCAACTCTGTTTTATTTGATGTTCATCATACAAATGTCTATACGCCGGTCTTTTAATCATAATGTAGACTTGACCCAATCTACTGTATGGAGACTGTCAGCATTCTCAACAACCTAACACTTAATGGCTTTATTACTGTGTATAATGCACTTCTTACGGCTATTCTATTCTATAATCTTTAACCTCAGTATATTTCATACATTATCTGTCTCTTCAACTCCTACCTGTGTGGCATAGATGGCTCTCTTCATGATGGTGAAGTCGTCTCTGTCCAGGATGGTGTCCAATACAGGGATGTCTCCTCTGAAGACATCATGAGGTCATCAGCAGGTCAGAAAAGCAACACTCAAGTAATCACATTAGAACCCGCATGGACAAGCCCTTCATTAACACGGAAGCTCGTTCCACACTTTCGTAACGTGAAAGACCCAAAGGTCACACACCATCCGCATGAATTGACCCCCCCCCATTTGTTTTGTACACTGCTGCTACTCGCCGTTTATTATCTATGCGTAGTTACTTCACCCCTACCTACATGTACAAATTACCTCTAACCTGTACCCCCGCAGACTGACTCAGTACCGGTACCCCCTGTATATAGACTCGTTATTGTTATTTTATTGTGTTACTTTTTATTATTTTTTATTTTAGTTTATTTGGTAAATATTTTCTTAACTCTTCTTGAACTGCACTGTTGTTAAGGGCTTGTAAGTAAGCATTTCACGGTAAGGTCTACACTTGTATTCGGCGCATGTGACAAATAGCATTTGATTTGATTTGAAGTGCAGCCTTAGTTCATTCATAACAAAAGCCTGCTAAGGATTTCCTTGCTAAATAGAGGGGTGTTCCACTGATATGACATACAGTACAGGTCTGGTGAATACACTGGTGGAAGAGAGACTCTATATTTTCTTTTATTGTTTTTAATTGACTTACATTAACAAAGCCTCGTAAAGCCTCTTGCCAAACTTATCTTTCACAGCGTCCCTGTCAGAGAGAGATACATACAGTAGATAATGAGCAAACTGTTTTAGATTTAACATGTTAATAGGAACCATGTTGGCAACACGAGTTCCAAGGCAAAATTCTAAGAAGAATGCAAATTAGAATGTTATTTTCATAAAAATGTTTGGTGCTAATATTGCAGACATTTTGCAGAACTCCATGAGGTGCACCATTGTGGGTTGCACAGACGTACCAGAGCTGTTTGCGCACCGCCTGTCCCTTCAGCATCTCCACGTTAAAGTTGTTGGTCTTGGCTGGCATGATGAAGAAAACCACCACTGTGACGTTATTCTTATGCACCTGGGAGAGAAGGTAAAAAGCTTAAATGAGATGACAAGACCATGGTGCTTGCCTACGGAGCTGTGAGGTGAACGGCACCTCCTTACCTTCAGGCTCTGATCAGTCCCTACACCCAAAGAAGGGCACTGCATTCATCCACCTCTGGCCTGCTCGCCTCCCTACCTCTGCGGAAGCACAGTTACCGCTCAGCCCAGTCAAAACTTTTCGCTGCTCTGGCACCCCAATGGTGGAACAAGCTCCCTCACAACGCCAGGACAGCGGAGTCAATCACCACCTTCCGGAGACACCTGAAACCCCACCTCTTTAAGGAATACCTGGGATAGGATTAAGTAATCCTTCTAACCCTCCCCCCCTACCCTCCCCCCCAAAAAATATATAGATGTACTATTGTAAAGTGGTTGTTCCACTGGATATCATAAGGTGAATGCACCAATTTGTAAGTCGCTCTGGATAAGAGCATCTGCTAAATGACGTAAATGTAAAATGTAATGAAGAATTAAGGATTAAACTGTAATTTTCTTTTGAGAGAGACCAGTAGATGTGCAGTATTGATTAGAGGCCCATCATTATTTTTTTTTAATTACATTGTAGAATAAAAGTGATGACATCAAAACTATGAAATAACACATATGGGATCATGTAGTAACCAAAAAAGTGTTAAACAAATCAAAATATATTTTATATTTGAGATTCTTCAAAGTAGCCACCCTTTGCCTTGATGACAGCTTTGCACACTCTTGGCATTCTCTCAGCCAGCTTCATGAGGTAGTCATCCGGAATGCATTTCAATTAACAAGTGTTAAAAGTAAAAAGTAAAAAGTTAATTTGTGGAATTTATTTTCTTCTTAATGCTTGAGCCAATCAGTTGTGTTGTGACAAGGTAGGGGTGATATACAGAAGATAGCCCTATTTGCTAAAAGACTAAGTCCATATTATGGCAAGAACAGCTCAAATAAGCAAAGAGAAATGACAGTCCATCATTACTTTAAGACATGAAGGTCATTCAATACGGGAAATGTCAAGAACTTTGAACGTTTCTTCAAGTGCAGTCGCAAAAACCATCAAGCGCTATGATGAAACTGGCTCTCATAAGGACCGCCACAGGAAAGGAAGACCCAGAGTTACCGCTGCTGCAGAGGATGAGTTCATTAGAGTTGCAACCCAAGTAAATGCTTCACAGAGTTCAAGTAACAGACACATGTCAACATAAACTGTTCAGAGGAGAATGCGTGAATCAGGCCTTCATTTTACTAGGCAAGTCAGTTAAGAACAAATTCTTATTTTCAATGACAGCCTAGGAACAGTGGGTTAACTGCCTTGTTCAGGGGCAGAACGACATATTTTTTTACCGTGTCAGCTCGGGGATTCGATCTTACAACCTTTCGGTTACTAGTCCAACGGTCTAACCACCAGCCTACCTGCCGCCCAAGAATTGAATGGACAAATTTCTGCAAAGAAACCACTACTAAAGGACACCAATAAGAAGAAGAAACTTGCTTGGGCCAAGAAACACGAGCAATGGACATCAGACCGGTGTAAATCTGTCCTTTGGTCTGATGAGTCCAAATTCGAGAGTTTTGGTTCCAACCGCCGTGTCTTTGTGAGATGCAGAGTAGGTTAACGGATGATCTCCGCATGTGTGGTTCCCACAATGAAGCATGGAGGAGGAGGTGTGATGGTGTGGGGTTGCTTTGCTGGTGACACTGTCAGTGATTTATTTAGAATTCAAGGCACACTTAACCAGCATGGCTACCGCAGCATTCTGCAGCAATACGTCAACACGACAATGACCCAAAATACACATCCAGGCTGTGTAAGGGCTATTTCACCAAGAAGGAGTGATGGAGTGCTGCATCGGATTACCTGGCCTCCAAAATCACCTGACTTCAACCCAATTGAGATGGTTTGGGATGAGTTGATGGCAGAGTGAAGGAAAAGCAGCCAACAAGTGCTCAGCATATGTGGGAACTCCTTAAAGACTGTTGGAAAAGCATTACAGGTGAAGCTGGTTGAGAGAATGCCAAGAGTGTGCAAGCTATCATCAAGGCAAAGGGTGGCTACTTTAAAGAATGTCACGTCCTGACCATAGTAAGATGTTATTTTCTATGGTAGAGTAGGTCAAGGAGTGACAGGGGGTGTTTTGTGTTTTTCTATGTTTTGTATTTCTATGTTTAAGTTCTAGTTTTCTATTTCTATGTTGTTGTTTTTGGGATGATATCCAATTAAAGGCAGCTGGTCCTCGTTGTCTCTAATTGGAGATCATACTTAAGTAGGGTTTTTTTCCACCTGTGTTTGTTGGTAGTTGTCTTCTGTTTAGTTTTCTGTACCTGACAGAACTGTGCGTTTTCGCTTTGTTATTTTTTCTTTAGTGTTCTGAGTTAAAATAAATATTCATCATGAGCAATCAACACACTGCGCTTTGGTCCCCTCTCTACGACAGCCGTTACAAAGAATCTCAAATAAAAAATATATTTTGATTTGTTTAACACTTTTTTGGTTACTACATGATTCCATATGTGTTATTTCATAGTTTTGATGTCTTCACTATTATTCTACAATGTAGAAAATATTAAAAAATAAAGAAAAACCCTTGAATGAGTAGGTGTGTCTAAACTTTTGACTGGTACTGTAGTTAGCAGTATATTGGATAACAAACTTGAAAACATAATAAGGACTTAATTCTTACCCATAGAAGTGTCCCCTGATAAATTCCTGAATCCGACCCTGGTTAGTGGAGTGAAGGTTCTGGGAACTCGTGCATGGCTGAGAACTTCTTGATGTTCAATCTGTTCGGCATCACCATATCTGTACAGTAGACAGAGAGAAACCCAGCCTGCTTCAATATCAAATATCCCTGCTCTGTCACTTTATGTTCAATAGGAGTACAGTTGTAAAGTACAGTTGCAAAGACATGGGCACAGTGGACAGCAGTTCTCTCCAGACAGTAGCAATGGTAGATCTGCCTCTCACCAGCTTCCTGGTCTATGTTGAACTGACAGGGGCACATCAGAAATCAACACAAGAGTCATTAATAGGTCATTATTAAGAGAACTATTGTGTAATTACCAATTGTCATTCACATTCTAAGTAAATATCAGTTAAATAGTGAATGAAACCTGTGAATAAAACTCTTTCAAATGTTCTACACTAACTATTATTGGGGCTATGGGGTTCATTTAGAGTTTGACAAATGTTTGAAGTGGGATCTCCCTTGAGTCTCCTGTCTGCCAGCGAGGAGGAGGTTTCCTCTTCCTCTCCATAATGAGAAGCTGCTGTCAATTACTCAGCCTGCCCAGTGAATGACCTTTAGGCCCACAATGACCTTTTTACACTTAGCCTGAGGGCCAATTACAGTTCCATACACCAGC
Organism: Salmo trutta; assembly: GCF_901001165.1. Lineage (NCBI taxonomy): Eukaryota > Metazoa > Chordata > Actinopteri > Salmoniformes > Salmonidae > Salmo > Salmo trutta. The sequence goes on from NC_042964.1 coordinate 31,275,264, forward strand.
GCAAACACAACACAGACCCATAGCTTACTGACACACAGGGGAGACACTGGGAGAAACTCTAAATCTAACAAAAACACCTGACTCTGTGATGAGCAAAACGTTTTGTGAGGCATTTGAATCACAAAGCCACAGCCCTATAGCTCACTGACGCACGGGAGAGACAAACAATGCTTAACGTATTATTACCCCAACATTGTTAAAGCTGAAAAAGTTAGTGAGGAATTTCAATAACGAAAGTTTATAGGTTTGTGTGTGTGTGTGTGTGTGTGTGTGTGTGTGTGTGTGTGTGTGTGTGTGTGTGTGTGTGTGTGTGTGTGTGTGTGTGTGTGTGTGTGTGTGTGTGTGTGTGTGTGTGCGTGGCCTCTTTACCTTGTCCAATTTGTTGTAGAAGTCCACATTTCCGGCACAGAGGTATTGTCCCAACAGAGTGGAATGGGTTGTGATGATGGTTGCCAAGGGAATCTTCCGCGAGCGACAGAGAATAAGTCCTCCCCCTGCCTGCCACTCTTGGAAATGGTCGAGGACATTGGGCGAGTCTCCAAGCTGGTCGGTTAAATAGGAATGAAAGCAACGAATTACTGATGATTAGCTCTATAATCTCATATTACCCAAGAGGGTGAATATGTTTTGAGTAAAAAGAAGTAGGCTACTGTATAATTTATTTTTAAAGGTATCTGACATTAAGATATTCACATCAAGCAGATATTCTTGACTTCAAAAAACAAACCCATACAGCAATCTTTAAACCTCTTTCCGAGTATTCTTCACAGCATCCTTATCAAGCTGACAAATTACCTCTTTAAAGAACCAGGCAACCATGGATCCAAAAACGTTTGCCTCACTGTCATGGGCGGGCATACCGATACCACAGGTGTCCCACAGATCCCCCTTCCATCGGTCCAGGTTCCAGGCTGCTGACCCCGTGTCAAATAGGATCACATAGGGACTGCCCTCGATCAGCCAGCGCCCAAAGTACACCTAAAACACACAGTATAATCCCAACATAAGGCACCTCCTTACCTTCAGGCTCTGATCAGTCCCTACACCCAAACTAGGGCACTGCGTTCATCCACCTCTGGCCTGCTCGCCTCCCTACCTCTGCAGAAGCACAGTTCCCGCTCAGCCCAGTCAAAACTGTTCGCTGCTCTGGCACCCCAATGGTGGAACAAGCTCCCTCACGACGCCAGGACAGCGGAGTCAATCACCACCTTCCAGAGACACCTAAAACCCCACCTCTTTAAGGAATACCTGGGATAGGATTAAGTAATCCTTCTAACCCCCCCCCCCCCCCACCCCCCACACCCTCCCCCCCAAAAAAGATATAGATGTACTATTGTAAAGTGGTTGTTCCACTGGATATCATAAGGTGAATGCACCAATTTGTAAGTCGCTCTGGATAAGAGCATCTGCTAAATGACGTAAATGGAAATGGAAATGGAAAGATATGTGTGGTTCTAGAAGACAGTACCAACCAACACGAAACCCACAATCACAGTATCAAACACATGGGCCAAAGCTGAAATACTACTAAATAATAGTTTCTGAAGCTGCTGATGTATTTGTTTGTCTCTGATCCTGGAGATGGTGTTTGTCTGCCAACTTGTGGACTCATCATCTCTATCTAACTCCATTGGCGTTAACGGTGTAGGCCTACTTCTGTAGAAGTGCATGGCTGCCCTCTTCTGGACAGAAAGTACTACTACAGGATTGTGTATTCTCCACTTGCATGTCACACCTATAGAATAGAATAGAAAATAAGATTATATAATAAATCTGTAGTAGAGTACCAGGCAGCCGTTGTCAATAAGGGCGCCCATAGCTTTCTTGATGGCTGGGTTTGGGGGCTCACACTGCTCCACCTGGGTCTTGAAACTGTGTTCAGAAAACGGCCCCATCATGAATAAGTTCTCCCCCGTTCATCCACTGTTATCTTGGCCTTGGTCTGGATCACTGTGTAGATCCCATCAACTGGAGGAAAAATATATAACATACATGAGAGTCAAACTTTCTAACTTGTGACTTATGACACACATGAGGGGAGGTGAGTGTGTCCACATATTAAGATATAGTTCTGCATGATATTGTGTATTTTGCACGATTAATAGTCTGGAATTAACAAAAACAAAGACCATGATATAAATAACAAAATAAATTTGAAAATGCTGCGTAAAAGATAAGCTACAGTCAAATATTTGTGAAGAGGACCATCAACAATCAGAAACCCCTGTATTACGTTTGCACACCATGATAGGTGCATAAGACGTTTCCCTGATGCCAAATACATATACATGATAAGCAGTGTTGGGGAAGCTACTCTTAAAATATAGTTTACCAAGCTACCAATTACTTCACTACGTCCAAACTACTTTTTAAAGAAAATAGAGTTAAGAAAATATTTACTAAATAAACTAAAGTAAAATAATGTAAAAAGTAACACAATAAAATAAGAAGAATGAGGCTATATACAGGGGGTACAGAGTCAATGTGCGGAGGTACAGGTTAGTTGAGGTAATTTGTACATGTAGGAAGGAGTCAAGTGCCTATGCATAGATAATAAACAGCGAGTAGCAGCAGTGTAAAAACAAAAGGGGGGTCAATGTAAATAGTCCGGGTGGCCATTCGAGTAATTGTTCAGCAGTCTTATGGCTTGGGGGTAGAAGCTGTTAAGGAGCCTTTTGGACCTAGACTTGGCGCTCTGGTATCGCTTGCCATGCGGTAGCAGAGAGAACAGTCTATGACTAGGGTGACTGGAGTCTTTGACAATTTTTTGGCCTTCCTCTGACACCGCCTAGTATACAGGTCCTGGATGCAGAAAGCTTGGCCCCAGTGATGTACTGGGCTGTACTCACTACACTCTGTAGTGCCTTACGGTCAGATGCCGAGCAGTTGCTATACCAGGCAGTGATGCAACTGGTCAGGATGTTCTCGATGGTGCAGCTGTAGGTCTTTTTGAGGATCTGGGGACCCATGCCAAATCTTTTCAGTCTCCTGAAGGGGAAAAGGCGTTGTCATGCCCTCTTCACAACTTTCTTGGTGTGTTTGGACCATGATAGTTTGTTGGTGATGTGGACACCAAGGAACTTGAAACTCTCGACCCGCTCAACTACAGCCCTGTCGATGTGAATGGGGCGTGTTCGGCACTCCTTTTCCTATAGTCCACGATCTTCTCCTTTGTCTTGCTCACATTGAGGGAGATGTTGTTGTCCTGGCATCACACTGCCAGGTCTCTGGCCTCCTCCCTATAGGCTGTCTCACCACGCAGTCGTGGGTAAACAGGGAGTACAGGAGGGGGTTAAGCACCACCCCTGAGTGGCCCCGTGCTGAGGATCAGCGTGGCAGATGTGTTGTTGCCTACCCTTACCACCCGGGGGCACCCGGTCAGGAAGTCCCGGATCCAGTTGCAGAGGGAGGTGTTTAGTCTCAGGGTACTTAGCTTAGTTATGAGCTTTGTGGGTTGAACTAGTTGACTACATATACAGTAGTTCACTAATCCCCAATACTGCATAAGTGGATGACCTCTGAACTCTTCACAACAACATCAGGATAGACTCAGACAACAGATCCGTCCATATACAGTACACAGAACTGAAGAGCCCTATACTATACTGCTCAAAAAAATAAAGGGAACACTTAAACAACACATCCTAGATCTGAATGAAAGAAATAATCTTATTAAATACTTTTTTCTTTACATAGTTGAATGTGCTGACAACAAAATCACACAAAAATAATCAATGGAAATCCAATTTATCAACCCACGGAGGTCTGGATTTGGAGTCACACTCAAAATTAAAGTGGAAAACCACACTACAGGCTGATCCAACTTTGATGTAATGTCCTTAAAACAAGTCAAAATGAGGCTCAGTAGTGTGTGTGGCCTCCACGTGCCTGTATGACCTCCCTACAACTCCTGGGCATGCTCCTGATGAGGTGGCGGATGGTCTCCTGAGAGATCTCCTCCCAGACCTGGACTAAAGCATCCTCCAACTCCTGGACAGTCTGTGGTGCAACGTGGCATTGGTGGATGGAGCGAGACATGATGTCCCAGATGTGCTCAATTGGATTCAGGTCTGGAGAACGGGCGGGCCAGTCCATAGCATCAATGCCTTCCTCTTGCAGGAACTGCTGACACACTCCAGCCACATGAGGTCTAGCATTGTCTTGCATTAGGAGGAACCCAGGGCCAACCGCACCAGCATATGGTCTCACAAGGGGTCTGAGGATCTCATCTCGGTACCTAATGGCAGTCAGGCTACCTCTGGCGATCACATGGAGGGCTGTGCGGCCCCCCAAAGAAATGCCACCCCACACCATGACTGACCCACCGCCAAACCGGTCATGCTGGAGGATGTTGCAGGCAGCAGAACGTTCTCCACGGCGTCTCCAGACTCTGTCACGTCAGTCACGTGCTCAGTGTGAACCTGCTTTCATCTGTGAAGAGCACAGGGCGCCAGTGGCGAATTTGCCAATCTTGGTGTTCTCTGGCAAATGCCAAACGTCCTGCACGGTGTTGGGCTGTAAGCACAACCCCCACCTGTGGACGTCGGGCCCTCATACCACCCTCATGGAGTCTGTTTCTGACCGTTTGAGCAGTCACATGCACATTTGTGGGGCTCTGGCAGTGCTTCTCCTGCTCCTCCTTGCACAAAGGCGGATGTAGCGGTCCTGCTGCTGGGTTGTTGCCCTCCTACGGCCTCCTCCACGTCTCCTGATGTACTGGCCTGTCTCCTGGTAGCGCCTCCATGCTCTGGACACTACGCTGACAGACACAGCAAACCTTCTTGCCACAGCTCGCATTGATGTGCCATCCTGGATGAGCTGCACTACCTGAGCCACTTGTGTGGGTTGTAGACTCCGTCTCATGCTACCACTAGAGTGAAAGCACCGCCAGCATTCAAAAGTGACCAAAACATCAGCCAGGAAGCATAGGAACTGAGAAGTGGTCTGTGGTCCCCACCTGCAGAACCACTCCTTTATTTGGGGTGTCTTGCTAATTGCCTATAATTTCCACCTGTTGTCTATTCCATTTGAACAACAGCATGTGAAATGTATTGTCAATCAGTGTTGCTTCCTAAGTGGACAGTTTGATTTCACAGAAGTGTGATTGACTTGGAGTTACATTGTGTTGTTTAAGTGTTCCCTTTATTTTTTTGAGCAGTGTATAAAAAGTGCATTGCTTCTATGATCATTGGGACTCTCATGTCTATTTTAGTCTATTTTCCAGGAACACACGTTTATTTTGCCAGTAAGGTTAAGGTTCATATAGTTTATATAACCATAGTTCATATGGTTCACACATCCTGTTACACAAACAACATTAAGACATATGTATTTGACAGAGATTGTGTATTTATCTTCAATGAAATGTCTAACAGTTCAGACAGTGAGACAGTTAATATTCTCCAATCACACTGTATTTTCAACGTATTTCAACATTTGCTCTTTTGGGACCAAAGATTCAAAGATGACCATATTTAGCAAAAAGAAGATGACAGGTGACACTGGCATTAGGCTAAACTGTCACAGCCCCAGATGAATTTTAAGATGATCCTCTCAATCATGATAGTATCCCATATCTGACCAATCTGGACCAATAATCCAGGGGTCATGAACTCTTTAAGAGTTGCTCCATATTTGTACACTTCACTGCAACCCATCTTTACACAAAAGTAGTAACATTGCCTAAAATAAGTGATGTACTATTAAAATTGCAAGATCATCAATGGCATCTGTAGATAATACATACAACATTGCATCCACTGTCACTATAACATTTACTGAGGAGGGACACAAAACAGTTATACTCCAAGAACCAAGACCATTAGAAGAGACTTTACAGTGAATTGTCTATCTCCATGCAGATCATTCTCAGTCAGGTAATACTAACATTTATTAGTAACCTCCCAGGCTAACTCAAACAAGAGCAGGTCGTCTACAGGTAGAACTTCCTCATCCCGCAGAGGCAGACGTCATGTGACGTCATGGATAAGGAACGGGTCAGGGGCAAGAAAAGGTAAGTGCCACTGATGCTCTCTCAGTGTGTTGGTCCTCTCCTCTGTAGGTTCAACTGTAAACTGTCTATCTTTTCACATCTGAATATCCCACTGGAGTTCACTTGAACTCAGAAGAGGATGCAACACACATCCCATGGTCCCAGTTCGTCACTCCTAGAAGTCCACTGTCCTACTTTTTGTGATTGAATCTGACCCTCGTCTTTGAACAGAAAGTCAACATTCCCTGGCTGCATGCACGGGACTGAAGTCCACACACAGACATCAAGAGTAATGTTTTGACAAAGCCAATAGTGAGCAAAAGTGGAGAATATACAGATATAGAATCTTAATTTGAGCCAGTTTGCTACAGTAGGAAAATAATCCTGCAGCAATAGGAAATAAGAATTATTATGTGGATTATAATGAATGGAGATTTTTATGGGGGTTGATACGTTTTTCGTTACTGGAAATTACAAACTTTCGAAGCCTTTTTAAAACTCAAATACACCACAAGTTTGCATTTCCTGCTATGCAGGACAATTCTCAGCAACAAAAGAGTGATCAAAAATGAAGATCCTACATAAATTATAAATCAAAGTTTTACAGTCATTATTCTGTGGTTTCCCTAACCTTAAACAGGACACCAAATTCATGATATAAGAAATAGTCATTCACGTTTGGATATTGTATTTTTTACATAAAAATGCAAATGTTTATTATTTATATTATGAATTTCACCCTACTATTTAAAGGGCTACGGTTCCTTATTTTGGCGATGTAGACTATATTAGGCCTACTGGAGTTTTATTATCATGCATATCATATGTCTGCAATTGAGGGACCTCGACATTAATTACAATAGCCTAAATAATTACACAAATTACACTTTTGTTTTGAAACAATAGTTTATGTTAGGGAAAATCTCATTGCGACAAAAACAAAACCTAGGTAGACGATCACGCAGAAGGCTATACGTGACGCAATGTTTGCTTGAACTTTGCTCCTCCTCATTCAGTGACAGCCAAGTGTTAGGGCTGTGTAGTGTATGCACACATTGAAACCTGACCTCGCTCTTAATCCATGTTCAGTCCATGTAGCCTTGTCAAGCGCATCAAAATCAAATCAAATTTTATTTGTCACTTGCGCCGAATACAACAGGTGTAGACCTTACAGTGAAATGCTTACTAACAAGCCCTTAACCAACAATGCAGTTTTAAGAAAATCCCCCCAAAAAGTAAAAGATGAGAATAACTAATAATAAAAGAGCAGCAGTAAATAACAATAGTGGGGATTTATTCAGGGGGTACTGGTACAGAGTCAATGTGCGGGGGGCACCGGTGTCAAGGTAATTGAGGTAATTATGTACATGTAGGTAGAGTAATTAAAGTGGCTATGCATAGATAATAACAGAGAGTAGCAGAAGCGTAGGGGGGGCAATGCAAAAAATCTGGGTAGGCATTTGATTAGCTGTTCAGCAGTCTTATGGCTTGGGAGTACAAGCTGTTACAAAGCCTCTTGGACCTAGACTTGGCGCTCCGGTACCGCTTGCCGTGCGGTAGCAGAGAGAACAGTCTATGACTAGAGTGGCTGGAGTCTTTGACAATTTTTAGGGCCTTCCGCTGACACCGCCTGGTATAGAAGTCCTGGATGCCAGGAAGCTTGGCCCCAGTGATGTACTGGGCCATACACACTACCCTCTGTAGTGCCTTGCGGTCGGAGGCCGAGCAGTTGCCATACCAGGCAGTGATGCAACCAGTCAGGATGCTCTCGATGGTGCAGCTGTAAAACCTTTTCAGGATCTGAGGACCCATGCCAAATCTTTTCAGTCTCCTGAGGGGGAATAGGTTTTGTCGTGCCCTCTTCACGACTGTCTTGGTGTGCTTGGACCATGTTAGTTTGTTGGTGATGTGGACGCCAAGAAACTTGAAGCTCTCAACCTGCTCCACTACAGCCCCGTCGATGACAATGGGGGCATGTTCGGTCCTCCTTTTCCTGTTTTCCACAATCATCTCCTTTGTCTTGATCACATTGAGGGAGAGGTTGTTGTCCTTGCACCACACGGTCAGGTCTCTGACCTCCTCCCTATAGGCTGTCTCATTGTTGTCGGTGATCAGGCCTACCACTGTTGTGTCATCAGCAAACTTAACGATAGTGTTGGAGTCGTGCCTGGCCGTGCAGTCATGAGTGAACAGGGAGTACAGGAGGGGACTGAGCACGCACCCCTGAGGGACCCCCGTGTTGAGTATCAGCGTGGCAGATGTGTTGCTACCTACCCTTACCACCTGGGGGCAGCCCGTCAGGAAGTCCAGGATATAGTTGCAGAGGGAGGTTTTTAGTCCCAGTGTCCTTAGCTTAGTGATGAGCTTTGAGGGCACTATGGTGTTGAACACTGAGCTGTAGTCAATGAATAGCATTCTCACATAGGTGTTCCTTTTGTCCAGGTGGGAAAGGGCAGTGTGGCATGTAATAGAGATTGCATCATCTGTCGATCTGTTGGTGCGGTATGCAAATTGGAGTGGGTCTAGGGTTTCTGGGATAATGGTGTGAGCAATGACCAGCTTTTCAAAGCACTTCATGGCTACAGACGTGAGTGCTACGGGTCGGTAGTCATTTAGGCAGGTTACCTTAGTGTTCTTGGGAACAGGGACTATGGTGGTCTGCTTGAAACATGTTGGTATTACAGACTCAGACAGGGAAAGGTTGAAAATGTCAGTGAAGACACTTGCCAGTTGGTCAGCGTATGCTAGGAGTACACATCCTGGTAAACTGTCTACCCCAGCGGCCTTGTGAATGTTGACCTGTTTAAAGGTCTTACTCACATCGGCTGCTGCGAGCTTGGAACATCTGATGCATGTTTCAGTGTTACTTGCCTCAAAGCGAGCATCAAAGTTATTTAGCTCGTCTGGTAGGCTTGTGTCACTGGGCAGCTCTTGGCTGTGCTTCCCTTTGTAGTCTGTAATAGTTTGCAAGCCCTGCCACATCCGACGAGCATCGTAGTACGCTTTGCCTGTTTGATGGTTCGTCGGAAGGCATAGCAGGATTTCTTAGAAGCTTCCGGGTTAGAGTCCCTCTCCTTGAAAGCGGCAGCTCTACCCTTTAGCTCAGTGCGAATTTTGCCTGTAATCCATGGCTTAAGGTTGGGGTATGTACATACAGTCACTGTGGGGACAATGTCCTCAATGCATTTATTGATCAAGCCAGTGACTGATATGGTATACTTCTCGGAAGAATCGCCATCGGAAGAATCGCAAATATATTCCAGTCTGTGATAGCAAAACAGTCCTGTAGTTTAGCATCTGCTTCATCTGAGCACTTTTTTATAGACCGAGTCACTGGTGCTTCCTGCTTAATTTTTGCTTGGCACCCCCATAGTCCTATTTCTCAATATTGCCTAGCCTATAGGTGGTTTAGCCTATAGGTAGGCATATTGGTGGTATATGGCATAATTTCTCATTAAATAATCTGGGTTTCATTCCCAGAAATAGTCCTCATATGTTGTGTTGGCTTCGCAAACACTTGGCACCCCCATGCATCCTGAATGAGTTGTGTTTTAAGCATGGGGTTGAATGTTGGTCAAATAGAATGCATCCACTTCTGATGGCCCAACAAGAATCAATCATGGGTGAAGTAATTTATATGGATGTCTCTGCTGGCCAAAATCTTCCCATATCCCTCAAACCTCTCATGCACTCTAGCAAACTGCATCAATTCAACAATGACCACATCTGACAGTCACATTTTCAGAGAAAAGTCATCCCTTGGCGCGGATTGTCAACATTTCCTAGAAGGTAATGAATTATTCAACACCACTAAACACTGGACAGCGCCGCGAACGCTACTCATCCGCTGTCATCTCGCTCCCAACAATCCGGTGCATACAGACGGAAATATAAAAGGCAGAGAATACACGTCATGCATCAAAGACAGACAGCTTAGTGTCGATGACCACATATTGTTTCTTGCTGCATTGGTTGGATGCGAAGTGTGATCACTTGGATTTTGACAGAATGAGAATGCTGGCATTTTTCCTGGTTTGTGCGATAATTCGCCAGTATGGAACATGGGGGACTCCAACTCCAGGATTTGGGTGGACGGATATCCCAGGTAATTTCTTGATTTGATATAGTCTAATTACTTTTTGATTTCTTATAGGTTCATTTTCTTCTCATAATGTCCTGAGCCAAACTTTTTAATATCCAAAAGTAATAAAAGAAAATTCGATTTTATAATTTGATGCTCTCTCTTTTCTCAGGACATACACCTGCTAAGGCGCAAGAGGGGCACTCTGTTGTGATGAGAAGCAAGGTTGTCAGTGCGAATTTACCTGACGATGCGAACCTTTGTTACCTTTTGAAAGAGAGTGATGAAGACCAGCGACACATTATCTGCAAACATCGTTTAACTCGGACCAGCAAATTCAACTTCAACCCGTTTGGGCTCCGATTTGGAAAGCGCAACATATTTAACACATCTAAGGCCAACCTCATAAGATCCAGGACAAGCAAACTGTTGCCTATTCTACTCTACTTCAGAGAACTAGAAGTTCCTGCCTAAATTGGTTCCTTCCCAAGAAGGAACTAATGTTTAAACAATGGAGATGGTCAGTTGCTTAAGTTATAGCAGTTATAGCAGCATCGTTATAACCATTCACTCGTGAGGTAAAGTTTGTGTGTCATATTGTCTACTTATAAGGTGGGTTTGGAAAATACAAGTCTGCTGAATAAAAGTTTTGTACATGTCTTGTGTGATGTAATTATTAAACCATGTAATGACAATGAGGAAAATACACTCAATCTCCAAAAGTACACTACATGACCAAAAGTATGTGGATACCTGCTCGTCGAACATCTCATTCCAAAATAATGGGCATTAATATATATTTGGTCCCTCCTTTGCTGCTATAACAGCCTCCACTCTTCTGGGAAGGCTTTCCACTAGATGTTGGAACATTGCTGCAGGGAATTGCTTCCATTCAGCCACAAGCGCATTAGTGAGGTCAGGCACTGATGTTGGGCGATTAGGCCTGGCTCGCAGTCGGCGTTCCAATTAATTCCAAAGGTGTCCTATGGGGTTGAGGTCAGGGCTCTGTGCAAACCAGTCAAGTTCTTCCACACCGATCTCAACAAACCATTTCTGTATGGACCTCGCTTTGTGCACGGAGGCATTGTCATGCTGAAAGAGGAAAGGGCCTTCCCAAAACTGTTGCCACAAAGTTGGAAGCACAGAATTGTCTAGAATGCTGTAGCATTAAGATTTCCCTTCACTGGAACTAAGGGGCCTAGCCCGAACCATGAAAACCACCCCAGAGCATTATTTTTCCATCACCAAACTTTAGCTGGCACTATGCAGTCGGGCAGGTAGCGTTCTCCTGGCATCCGCCATACCCAGATTCGTCCTTCCGACTGCCAGATGGTGAAGCGTGATTCATCACTCCAGAGAACACATTTCCACTGCTCCAGAGTCCAATGGCGACGAGTTTTACACCACTCTAGCCGACGCTCGGCATTGAGCATGGGGATCTTAGGCTTGTGTGCGGCTGCTCAGCCATGGAAACCGATTTCATGAAGCTCCCGACGAACAGTTATTGTGCTGACATTGCCTCCAGAGGCAGTTTGGAACTCGGTAGTGAGTATTGCAACCGAGGACAGACAGCTTTGTTGACAGGTGTGGCTGAAATAGCCAAAGCCACTAATTTGAAGGGGTATCCACATACTTTTGGCCACATAGTGTAATTGTCTTGAATCAGCTAGACTCATTTCAGCAACCACTAAAAAGTGGACAGGGCCTTAATTTGTTGGTTGGGGAAGAAAAGCGATGTTAACATGCAGTACTTTTGGCTACTTAACAGAATGTTATTTTACTGAAAATATTGTCCAAATTAATTTGACGGTTTATGTGAATAAAAGTTTGACAAGGGACCTGGATTTCCTTCTACATGTCACTCATCATTTTTTTAAATGTCAGATTACTTAGATATTGCTACTAACAGCAGGAGGCATTGTGTAGCCTAGTTTATTGAGGAACATTTATGTCATTGGACACAATAACATGCTTCATAAGGTTAAAGTGTTTATTAAATTACTCATTGGTTGTCGTCATTCATTACACAAACATGGGTGTTACAGTATGTAAAAAATAAAAAAAATTACTAAAGCAGGCCGTTTCGATTGATTCCACTTCTGCCCTCTCTCCCCCCCTTTGTTTCTTTCTGGCAATCAATGTCAGACTGAACATCTCGCACAATAACCAACACCACTGCTCCCCGACAGGAGGAGACCCAGTTATAGGGTCTTTGTTTCTGCGCTCCTGACAGGAAGTGAACAGAACAGTGCGTCAAGAAAGTGCAAATGGAGGATAAAGCCAACACTTTTTGATCGTAGTACAATAGCTTCAACACATGAATCCAATGAGGGTACATAGTCATACTGGTTCACACAGTACCTAGCACAGAAACAACACAGTAACCTCATCCTACAAAAGGATGGGGGGGGTAAAGGAAGAATGTATACCAGTAGATTAAGACGAAAGGGAGATGGATACAGTAGATCGGAGGACGGGTGAAACTGGGTATGGGATTGACTGCATCGGGAACGGAGGGAGGAAGGGTAGATGTGTGTCTCTAGACGTCCTTGAGGTCCTTCTGGATGCCCCAGAGTGTGTCTGCACTTTTCTTCAGCTGGCCCACCTCAGCGTCGGTCAGGGTCATGTTGATCACGCTGCCCACTCCATTGCTGTTCAGCACGCATGGCAGGGACAGGAACACCTCCTCGCCAATTCCATACATGTCCTGGGGAAACAAAACACAGCTGTCAGTCATTATCACGTAGAAATGTGTTAGATTCACTCTCTCGCTCTTTGTGTGTGTGTGTGTGCGTGTGTGTTCACATGCACATTGTGCGTGTGTAACTGTGCGTGTGTCTGCACGCATGTGTCTGTGTGTTATCCCGTCACCTTGACCATGGTGGAGACAGGGTGGATCCTGCTCATGTTCTTGATGATGCTCTCAGTGAGATCAGCCACACTCAGGCCGATGGCCCAGTTGGTATACCCCTTCAGCTTGATCACCTCATAGGCACTGGAGGAGCACACAAAACAATCCCTGTCAGTCAGCATCTACGTCCAACTGTTGCGATCTTGAACAGGTAAAACTCTCTCAATGAGGTGAACCTGTATGAACGTTAACTCAAATAAAAGTTTAATGCAAAATAAAAATGTGAGGGCGGGCTTTGATACTTATTCTAGTACACAATGTCAGTAGAACTAGTTATATTAATGATACCAAAAATTAGCCCAGCTTGATCTCGTCCTTAATTTGAGCCCTTACACCTTGACAGCTCCAGTAGATATGAATGAATCAGAAGGTGGTGAGCAGTATGGTGTAAACTCTAGCTGTACTACGAGCTCTAGGTGGAGGCAGAGGTACATATTTAGACTCTGGATGGAGCTGGGGATAGGTTTCGGGTATTTACCTGTCGACCACTTCCTTATGGGTGGCCTTCCAGTCCTCCTTGTCTCCGTCAAGGCCAAACTCTGGGTTCAGCTTCTGCAGGTTGACTCCAGCTACGCTGACACCGCTCCACACAGGGACTAACACACACACACACACACACACACACACACACACACACACACACACACACACAGAGAGATATTTATTATTTTACACAGAAGATATTCAGATTTCCCCCCCCAAAAAATTAAACACAAGCAGACTCAACTCACTCATTATTTCTGACAGATAACTGGATGTGCAGAGTGATGTAACAATGCCAAAACAAGTACTTTTGTTTTAAAAGCTGTTAAAGCTGCCAACTGGGTGTGGTTTACTGGGTGTGACAAGAAGTTCACACATGTGCTCAGATTCCCACTAAAGTATGCACTCCACTGACATCATCCCCACCGATGGTGTCTCTGTGCTCTACCAGGACCAATCACCATCATCGTCACCCCTACCCACCGCTGGTATCGCCGTGTTCTCCCAGCACCCATCCGTTGAAGCTGGTGGCATGGATGCCCAGGCGCTCAGCCATCAGAAAACGGAAGCGGGCGGAGTCCAGGTTGGTGCCGCTGCCGATGACACGGTGTTTGGGCAGGCCGCTCAACTTCCATGTCACATAGGTCAGCACATCCACTAGGGGTAGGGAGAGACAGGGATATGGTCAAACACACACACACCCTTGACAACGTTAATGATCGACTGCCCATCCCTGCCACCCACTGTTGTCACAGTACCCTCTCTCTTATCTTGAATTGTGGAGTGGTGTGATACTGTTGGTAAGGGTGGAATGTTGGAACTGGGTTGGCCAATGCAGTCTAGGGGATAATGATGGAATCAAGTTACCTTGTGTCCAAGATTTAAATTGTCAGTGTGTGTGTGTACCTGGGTTGGACACCACGATAAGGGTGCAGTTGGGGGAGTGTTTGACGATCTGGGGGATGATGTGTTTGAAGATGTTGACGTTCCTCTGGACCAGGTTGAGCCTGCTCTCTCCCTCCTGCTGACGCACGCCAGCGGTCACAACCACGATGCGGGAGTTTGCAGTCACGGCATAGTCTGGACAGAGATAGGGAAAGAGCAATTTAATTGCGTAGACTTTTCCCATTTAGCAGAGGGGGGGAGTCTAAATGGCCATCAATGAGACGCAATCAACCTTAAACTGGTTTCAAAACAAGCTGCATTACACTTGCAATGGCAAAATACATGCATACATAATCCGCCTTTTTTGCTCTGAACCACTCCAGTGGCATACACACAAGGGGGATTCTCTTACCTTTGTCAGCGACTATTTTAGATGTCTTTAGGAAGAGGCTGCCGTGCTGCAGGTCCATCATCTCTCCCTTCAGCTTATCCTCCATCACATCAACCAGAGCCAGCTCATCAGCCAAGTCCTACAGGAAGGAGGAGGAGGGAGAAGGTAGGGGTGGAAAGAAGGGCCAGAAGGATAGTTTGGTCATGAATACCTGGTATTTACTTAGAAATGATATGGTAAAATCCACAAATACAACCAGCCTACATAATAACTGAGTAGTAACTATTTGTTGGTATCACAATAGTAGTAGTAATTCAGAGGTAAAGTAAATTAGGACTAATGTACTTGTAAAGTACTAACAACACAATAGTAAGAGTAGTAATGCAGTTGTAAAGTAATAGTAAGACAGTGATATAGTCATACTTACCCTGAGGAGGATGCTGACGGCACAGGCCATGCCCACCATGCCCACCCCCACCACGGTCACCTTGTTCCTGGGGGGCTCAGCAGGGCCGCTGGCCATGGGGGTGATCAACTTCTGCATCACAGACGACATGATCCACGACGCTGGAGGAGGGAGCGAAGGAAGGAGATGGTTAAACCTTTAGTCTAGTTATCAAGGTTAGTCTACTGAGAGAAAATAAATATTCAAAGGGAAACCTGGTCCAAGATCACAGTGTGTGAAATTCTGTGTGAGGTAATCGTGCTTTTGCCTCAACACTGAGCACGCTCTTTAGTCCAGGCATAGGCTTAATCTGTGTCTGGGAATCTAGCCCAAGGAATGCATTTCTTAAGCCAATCAAACAAACACTGCTGTATTTAATTGATTTACTCCAGACTGAGTCAAAACCAATATCCTAGTCAAACTTGGGTTCAAATAAATGCATATTTAAGTATTTTTTTCTTTAAATGTGGTCAAAATCAGCTACTTTTGAAATATTTTCAAATAAACTTCTGATAAATAGCCTAAACTACTAACTTCCTAATACATTACTTCAAATACACCTAGGACCAAACAGACCTGGGTTCAAATGCATGAAGTATTTAAATATTTGAAAATGCATTCTGAATATTCAACTACTTGTAGCCTATTTTCAAAGAAAATATATCCAAATACTTGCTTCAAAATGTCCTTGAAAGTAATTGAAATAGGTTAAGATACTATTTAGTGTAGGCTGTCTATCCCTAGTGTTTGAGTCCAAGGGCCAAAGGTCTTGTTTAGACACGCATTTCGTAACCATTTGGAAACCATTTTGCATAGTGTATAGTGGGTTAAAGGTCACATTTCTAAAATGTCCTGCTATTGTTTTCCATAGCTACTCCAGTGCAGTTAGTGTATACTGTTTGATATACTGTAGCCCAATTTAAGACTAGTAAACTGGCATTGCTTCAAACCATTGTTGGTCAACTTAAGTCCTGCTGATTTGGCACGCAACCAACCGCAGAACTCACTAACCCGCAGCATGTAGGCCTACACCCACACACAGTTTAAACCCCAGCAGGAGACCAACAGTACAATACAGCTTCAAACATTTATAGGAGAGGATCTTTGGAATCAAAAGCCTGGACATCCTACCATTACAACCTTCCTTACTGAGCAGTCCCTACCAATTAAACACACGAGTAGTTAGTTAACTATCAAAACCCAAGGACAATAACTTTGTCCCATCATCATTTTTACTAGAATATCCTGGCAAGACATACGGAACAATATAAAGCAACAACTAAGCCAGGGTGATTTCATAAGGCAATCACAATGACTGGACATTGCCTGGTTATCAAACTAACAATCTTGATCAAACAGGATACTTGCTTTGTCTGGCAAGGTTCCTTGTCGCCAGATACCACCAAGTAGTGATCATGCCAGGGTAGGATAAAGCAGAGCAGGCCAATGCAAGGCCTACCACAGATCAAAGGCAGCAGGGAGCCATCCTACTTCCACAGCCCCAGATTCCCCCCCCCTGTCCAACCAGAAGGTCCCCCGAGGTCCTCCTGGACCAGAGAATACGCAGAGTTGGGAGTTGCTCTGTTCACATAATCGCAAATATCTAGCCTATTGCATGTCCATGTGAGGCAGTTACTACAGTTGGCAAACAATTCAAATATTAATTTGCCACATGCGGCTTAAACAACAGGTGTAGACAATCATTTTGAATCCATTTTCACATTCACTCTGTGTTGGTAATGCTTACAAATTGGATCATAACTAAAAGTATCCGAGATCCCACTCTGGAACCTTGATATGCCTGTAAATATTCCAACTTCAATTAAATTATTTCTCAATTATGCCTTAAGATACAAATGTTAAATATGTGTCAACATCCTTCCTCCAAAAAGACCCTTCTATGAATTATATTTCGGACAAAAAAAAAAAAAAAAAGGTATTTTGTGAGGAATCACCCATTAACCATATCTGAACAAGGTCGACAGGACATGGAAGATAGGTCATGTCTACACTTGTCACTTGCATGCAACTTCTGCTATCAAAATACGAAGATCACATTGAAAAGATGGGTCTAGATACACAAAAGTCACTTGTGGTCTGATTGTGTTCAGATCTGGTCTACTGCCATCAGCTGTTGTGTTATAATATTTTGCCTATTCCACCGTTTGTAGAATGCATACTGGCACTTGAACATAGCGTGCGAAAAGGGAATCCGGACACACTCTGGTCACAGTAGACATTTAAATGCAGGCGTAGACGCAAGACGCGGTCAGAATCCCATGATCAGAACTATGATCAGAATACTAAAGCTGCATGAACGGTCAAGTCTAGACACGGCGAGAGAGGGAATCAGAGGCTTGTCCATTAGGCGCAATGTGTTCACCTGGTCAGTCAATCACAGAACAATACTATAGAAATTGGCTAACAAAATTCTTGACAAAATGGGTGGATAACGGCACTATGGCTGGTGTCAGAGGCTGCCTATTCACAGTGGACTGTGAAGGGGCAATTCCAAGAGACATTGTGTTGTGTAGCTATAACATAGCATTTCAAATACGTGATGTTCTAGTAGCTTATCATAGAGGCCTATAGGGCGATTTCACACCAGGAAGACCCGAATAAAAATGTAGATCTCAGTTTGTTCTGGCAATTATCACATAGAAAATTCATTGG
This sequence comes from Salmo trutta, assembly GCF_901001165.1. Lineage (NCBI taxonomy): Eukaryota > Metazoa > Chordata > Actinopteri > Salmoniformes > Salmonidae > Salmo > Salmo trutta. The sequence continues at coordinate 31,293,125 of NC_042964.1, forward strand.
GAGGAAGGTCGTTTAATAACATGCTTTAATTTTATCACAAGTCATTTTTTTGAAAATCATAATGAAAGTTTCCATTTTAGGCCCATACGTGCCTCTTGTAAGATCCCATGATCCGTGAATCACACATAATACAGACAACATCTTGGTTTCATTATAATCCTTATATAAAACTCTAAAATATGGAGTATTTCTAGATTCTGAAATAAAGATGTTCACATTAAACATGAAAAATATGAATGAATCTCAAAAGTACCCTTGATGATTTTGCTTATTTTTGTTAATTTTGGGGGGAAAAGTTAGCATTGCCATCAAAATGGACCCATGAGCACCAACATATGAAGTTCATAGGAGCATATCAAAAGTGGGTGTCAAATGACAGCTAAGTCTATATTTGGGGAAATGAAGGCATAAATACATTTTTCAACCACTTTCCATCTTAAAAATTTGGCATAAGTAAAGTCTTTGATTTCTGGATAAACAGATAGAAAAGGGGTCATAAAAACACCTACCATAAAAAAATATTACAATGTTACAGAAATACAGCAAAACACAATAATGTATGTTTAATTTGAGAAATGGTTTACCTTCTGTAAATGTAAGAAATATTACCTTGTGATTCCGTTACGAACATATCTAAGATACTTTCTCAATTCTGACCCTCACGAGGGAGAATAATGAAAGTTTACATAAGTAACAAGTAATGGTAGACCTACCAACTAGATTTTACTGATATCAATTGTGTTTATGATTTAAGTTAAAGGGAATTGCGAGTTAACAAATTAGCAACGGAATTACCCAACAATCTGTAACGGAATTACTGCAACTGAATTGGCTGCAATGGGAAATCATAAGTCACACCACAGTTGGGTCACCTGCTACCGTCCTCCCTTCAACAGGCATATGGTCATGACGTCCAAACCTGTAAAACATATTCATCTGGGACCAATGATGAAGTTCTGTTACCGTAATTCTGTAACCAGGTGTAAATAACAAAAATATATTTTACAACTCAAGGTGCCATGTCATAGCCAACACCCCATTCTTTCTGCCGACATCTTAATTCAGAACAGATATTTATAACTGTTTTTGTATGGTTATAACATGGTCACATAACAACTTGCAAGAGATTATACCGTAATTCCATTACCAAAGTTTGCATCTGCACAGTTCTTCCACTAAAGTAGTCCTTGTTCGTAGAGTTGTATGGTTTGCTGAAGTTTGAAAATCAATGGTTTTTGTTTGGCATACGCTTTAAAGCGAAGGAAAAATAAAAAAAAGTCAGTAATTCAGTTTCTGTGGATTTGCACATACACTACCGTTCAAAAGTTCGGGGTCACTTCGAAAGGTCCTTGTTTTTGAAAGAACAGCAAGTTATTTGTCCATTAAAATAACGAACTGATCAGAAATAGTGTAGACATTGTTAATGTTGTAAATGACCATTGTAGCTGGAAATGGCTGATTTTTTATGGAATATCTACATGGGCGTACAGAGGCCCATTATCAGAAAACATCACACCTGTGTTCCAAAGGCACGTTGTGTTAGCTAATCCAAGTTTATTATTTTAAAAGGCTAATTGATCATTAGAAAACCCTTTTACAATTATGTTAGCACAGCTGAAAACTGTTGTTCTGATTAAAGAAGCAATAAAACTGGCCTTCTTTAGACTAGTTGAGTATCTGGAGCATCAGCATTTGTGGGTTTGATTACAGGCTCAAAAAGGCCAGAAACAAAGACCTTTCTTCTGAAACTCGTCAGTCTATTCTTGTTCTGAGAAATGATGGCTATCTCCATGCGAGAAATTGCCAAGAAACTGAAGATCTCATTGTGTACTACTCCCTTCACAGAACAGTTCACACTGGCTCTAACCAGAATAGAAATGGAGGCCCCGGTGCACAACTGAGCAAGAGGACAAGTACATTAGAGTGTCTAGTTTGAGAAACAGACACCTCAAGTCCTCAACTGGCAGCTTCATTAAATAGTACCCACAAAACACCAGTCTCAAAGTCAACAGTGCAATGTGCGAATTGAGCTCACAGAAAAACTAAATGGAATTAAAATTGAACCACTGCAATTAGTTGTTTAAAAACTGAAAAATAACAAAATATCAGTTAATCGTTCTGCACAACTGGTTGTAGTTATGCATGTGCCAGGTTCAACCAGTTAGTAAGTCAGACATTTTTTAGTTTCCTAGTTCCAACTAGCAAGTGAACAAGGTGTTGATGTTTCTTAAAGGACGTATTGGGGTGTTTTTGGAGCCTTTGTTCATGTTTTCTGTGCCCCTACAACTACTGCTGAACGAGCATGAGGAAGGATATTGCTGTTGGGGTAAGTTTTTCAAAAACAAGTGAAATAGCAACAACAACAAAAAGTCTATAAAATGCCATTTACATCAAAAATAAGGATTTGGTTCAAATAGAGTAAACTTCTCCTTTAAACAATCCCAGACCTCTATTAGGAGTGCACATTCAGCAAATCACAAGCAGAGGGAGTTCCCTTTAAATCAATTTGCCCATTCCCTGTGTTGGTGGTGCTCATAACATTTATCATAACTTAAAAGTTGCAGAGCACCCACTCTGTTTTAAACAATATGTCATCATATGAACAAAATCATGAGACAATGTGACAAAATGCATTTCAGAATCTAGACATCCATATTTTAGAGCACACTAAGGACCATAATGGCTTCCGTGTTGGCTCGGTTGGTAGAGCATGATGCAACGTCTGGGTTTGAGTCCCACAGGGGTGTTGTAGCTACAGAAAAGTGTATGCAGTCATTACTTACTTAGTCGCTCTGGATAAGTGTCTGCTAAATTACTCAAATGTAAATGTATAATGACACCAAGATGTCTGTATCATAGGGTCTTTCAAGAGGCATGTATATGAAAAAAAAGGGCCTAAAATGGCCTCTTAATGATCTTCTCAAATGGTTTCTGATACAAATGTAAAAAGAATATCAAACATACTACCTCCCAATGAAGTTTCTATGTGAGAATTGCCTGAACAGTATGAAATAACAAAAATATATGTTTGGGCTTTGCTGTCGTGGACTCGCCCTAAAGAGGCCTATTAATACTAATAGGCTTGATCAAATTAAAAAATATTGAAGCTTCAAGATGTCAGACATGCAATAACTGATATCACAATAGGTCAATTATAATTCCCTAAAAAATACGTAACTATATCCTTGTAGGCCAATGTTTAATACCCTTTTGTAATCACATTGACGCAACAGTCCTATCGTCCTTGATGGCCGGATGCTTTTTTTGTGTTTTACACTGGTCGGCTGCAAGATGGCAGAACATCTATAACATTAGACAAACGAGGTGGAGGTTGTCACAAACCTCATTCCATTAACAATCTGCACAGTTCAAACTAATATTCATGTCGTCAGTCAATCATTAACCACGTCTTCAAATGACATTCCGTAATACATGAACTGTGTCATGTTCAAGACAGAGTCGCTCAGGAAACTCAACGAGGAAAATGTCAGTTTCCTGTACAATTAGCGACATCCACCCCTTTAACGACAACCGATCGACTATTATAGGGAGTTAGGCCACCTCGCTAAAACACAGCATGCAATTAGGCTTCGCGTAGCCTACATCGTCTATTCCAAATGTCAAATACCAAACCATGTAGGAATATCAAGAACATTATTTAGGCTATTGCAACCAGGTTGCAAGCTACAGAACGTATCCAAAAATTGTGTGTAGGCCTACGTGCATTTTTGAGCATACACCGAAGTGATGAGTCAGTCGTGCGTCACATGACGGAACAGAATAGAAAACTATGATAACAATTCATTCAAAGTCAAAGCAAACACCGGCGGTAGCTACATACATACCTTTTGCATATATTTTAAAGATCGGTTATATCCCTTTTTGGTCCAAAGAGGCAGGCAATTGAAGCAGCGTCGAGAGTCAGGTAGTGAGAGGACGTGGTGACTTCACTTATGGAGTTCGGGGTTTAAAAGGGTTTTTAGCCAAAGAGGAGGATGCAAAGTAGGGCTTCACCACTGGCTGAGTTTGACACGAAAAGAATATCAATTGTCTCCTCCTCGCGTCCTCGCCTCCTCAAAACCCATTGGAGGAGAAGGTCAGAGGAGCGGCACCTCTGGCTTTTTCATCCAATAGGTTTTGAGAAGGCAAGGATGAGGAGAGAGGACGTGAAGACTTTGCAATTGAGAAATATGTTAACAGACCGTTGGAACAGGGTTTGGCTAAGATGGTATATCGTTTTTGTCCGATTTGACTTTTTGTACTAAATTAAGAATTTACACCGGCAGATTAAGATAATTAACGTAGCTGGTTAGGATAATTGGTTAAGGTTAGGATTAGCTAAAATGCAAACAAATCTACTTTTAACGTTAAGCAGTATCCTTCTAGCCATGACCGTTAGACCACGTTCACCTTGGCATGGGGACACATTTGCACACACAAAAGAGGAAATTAAGGGCTGCTCTTCTGCGATAACGGGTACATATAAATACATTAATGACATTTGACTTCCCAGGACTCAATCTTTGGTTGTTACAAAACGTTATATGCATGTATCTATTCTATGTTTTATTATTGGACTGTGTAGGTATATAATAGGCCTATTACACCGACTAGGTGTGTTTAATGGACTTTAATATTAAAAGGGAAATTGTAGGCAAAGCGTATTCCAAGCACCTACAGAGAGAGAGGGAGAGATATGTCATGTGCAAATCTAAAAGCCTCTGGTGATTGACAACAGGTGATTCCAATATAAGTAGACCTAACCCTAGTAAGCTCACAAGCTGCAATGGTCTTAGCTGAAGATTGTAACACCAGATATTATGATTTAACCCCCAAAAATGGGGTATCAATTATTCTGTGAGTTACAGGTGAGGTACTGTTTGGTGTAGCACAGAGAATTTTCAACCAACCTTAGCTTGGCAGTACTGCCTTCCAGGGGCGGAAATCCCGGGGGGGACACGACCCCCCCATCCTGGGAAAAATATGATTTGTCCCCCCCAATATATCACTGAAACATAACTATGTAATTTAAATAATATTAATAATACGCAATGAAAGCAATTGTGCTGATTATAGACACTTGATAGCGCGTTTTTAAGTTTCAAAAGATTGCAACCCCCCCCACCCTTTGCCTCACAATGGTTTGATCCACTGCCAGTTCCTTAGCTTGCTAGGTAACAGAGAGGTCGTATCTACTGTCTGAAAGGCACTCAATGCACGTAACTGACGTGAGGTTAATCCAGTCAATCGCGCACACACACACTAGCTGAATATGCAGAGCTAGCGCGCAAATATTAACTATTAAGCTAGCTAGTACCTATTCCATTTATGTGGCGTCGTCAAAGATGGAATCAGCATGCAGATGATGTAAGTTAGTGCTTCAAAGTCCCTGTGATAAGGTTAGCGATAAACTGAAATCCAAACTGAACAGAACTACACTCTCTTCTACCATTGTCTTAAATATATTTAATGGTCTCGTTGCAAAAGCTAAATTGTCGCAAGTGAACTTTTATTAATTTATTTTATTTCACCTTTATTTAACCCGGTAGCAAAGATTATAGCAAACACCACTGAAACTGAATTGGTGCTCGCTAGCTTTGCAAATTCAGCTTTTGTTGGAAGCCAGCCAATATGAAACAAACTATTAAAATTATAAAAGGTTGCAGCATATGTTGTGTAAATGGTGAACTCATAAAGCTGTCAACTCTTGTCATTTTAATCCGTTTCACATTTGCTAGCTACCTTTTAGATCGAAGCCCAAATAGAATGATTGAAGATGATAGAAGCCCATCTCCTACTGTAAATAACCTACACACTGTGTGTGTAGCCAGCCAGCCAGCCAGGTAGAAAAATGGCAGAAAAATAAAAGACGGACATCAGAGTATTTTTCAATACACCAAAACGCATAGTAAGAACCCTAGTAGCCTAATATCTCAAAGACTAGTTGATAAAATGTTCATAAGAAAGAAATGAAATTCTAATGGAAATGTTTCACAATGATGTCATTAGGCAGAGCAGGCAACAGATGGCACACAGACAGCAGAGTTGGGGACAGACTGGCAGAGACAGGGAGTCTCAGGTAAGTTTGTTGAGTCTTTGTTTGGCAACATTATGAAAGGTTCTCAATTTTTTTGACTTGTAAAATAGGAACATAATTGGAAAATGCCATGGATACCCCCACTCTCAACTTAAACTGGTGACTGAACTAAGATTTGTTAAAGGCAATGGTATTGCTGTTGTGATTAGTTGTGTAGTTTTGGGTACCGGTAGTTAGGAGTACGGCAAACACCTTATTTCTTTGGTTCCTCAATATACATTTACCATATTACAATGTAGGCTATGTGTTACAGCACTACTTTTGGTGTCCCCCTCAGGAATTGCTCTTGAGAAAATTTCATGTAATTGTCCCCTCCAAAGTTGATATCAGATTTTCGCCAATGCTGCCTTCGTCCTTGATTCGTACAAACAGGAGTCTCATAAATGTCTGTGTCCAGTTACAGGGGCTCTGTTTTGATTTTAGAAAATGCTCCTTTATTAAAATAAATATGTTTTTTTGCACCATGAAGTAACCCAATAATTTGTTCACTGCCATCTTGTCTATTTCAAGTCCTCTCATTAATTGAGAGGTGGGTCCATCCCAAAGTGCTGCATGTCATTTTGACAGACACTTTTCTCAATCAATGAGAGAAGACTTGAAATAGACAAGATGGTGGTGTACACATGGTCTAAACTTGATACACTCATAGCTTTTTTTGTGGTTGACATTATTTATTAGTTTGTTACACAAACATCTCCCAATAACTTATTTCCCTGTTGAGCCCATTTCCTTGAAATTCTGTCTGGTCATCATGAGTAGACTACACATAATTCCATAAAGAAGGGCCCTCCATTCAGAGAATGTGGTAAGTCGAGTCACCCACTAAGGAGGTAGCCCTATGACATATCCACGTTTTCTTACGGGAAGTGGTGAGTTGATGAGAGGTTCGGTCAGAGGAGGATGGATGACGGAAGTGGATGCCGAGTTTGAATTAAGCAGCGCGTCGAGTAAATTTGGTGAAGACGAATGTTCTGAATGGACTACAGTAGTATCGAAAAGGAAATTGTCTTAAGTTGGAGTGGAGAATACGTGTGTAAATGATAATGAATCACTTCTTGTTGGGCAAGTGAGTTTGTTGAGCAAGGATGTGCGTTTGTTGAGTGGAGTCTGTCAGAGTGAACAGGACTGGTCTTATTTTTATTAATTGTATTTCTGATGAGCAGAGGAAGATTACAGCGGGCCTCAAAAGAGTCCGGACAACAGAAGTTTTGTGTTTTGAACTTCGGAGTAGAGCACCCGTCAAAGGAGTCATCTCAGGGGTGACGACGGATGGTCAGGTTGAATACCTGAAGAGAATTCATGGTGTGGTTGGTTCCCGGCGTCTGAACTGCTGGGTGAATGGAGAAAAAGAGGAAGGTTTGTCGGTACTGTTGTTTTTTTTTGTTGATAAAATGCAAATACCTATGTATGTGAAGCTTGGTTATGTAACGGCGTATGTTACAAGCGTGTGTGTTTCAAGCGTGTGTAGATGAACAGAGTATACTGAAGAATGGTGTGTAGAAGGACGATGGTGTTGCAATTGTGGTGGGAATCATGATCCTGAGTTACTGGAGTGGCCTGTAATGGAGAAGGTAGAACCATCTCACCTACTTTTACACTATGATTTGACTATTAGATGTTCAATGTTTCTTAAAAAAAAAAATGGAAGGACTAGTTTCAGCATATTAAAACATGAGTTCAGTTCACATAACAGGGTTGACCTTAAAATGAGGGACAGGCGTAAATGATTCACTAATCACACAAAATAAATAATATTGGGGTTAAATGGGTTAAAATCCTCCTAGAAGTCACAGAGGGTGCACAGAGGGACATGTCAAAATGCAGAATTTTCATGAAATCGGTTTCCATGGCCGAGCAGCCGCACACAAGCCTAAGATCACCATGCGCAATGCCAAGTGTCGGCTGGAGTGGTGTAAAAGTCGCCACCATTGGACTCTAGAGCACTGGAAACGCTTTCTCTGGCAGTCCGATGGACTAATCTGGGTTTGGCGGATGCCAGGAGAATGCGACCTGTCCGAATGTTTAATGCCAACTGTAATGTTTGGTGGAGGTGGAATAATGGTCTGGGGCTGTTTTTTATGGTTCAGGCTAGGCCCCTTAGTTCCAGTGAAGGTAAATCTTAACACTAAAGCATACAATGACATAGAAGATTCTGTGCTTCCAACATTGTGGCAACAGTTTGGGGAAGGCCCTTTCCTGTTTCAGCATAACAATGCCCTAGTGCATAAAGTGAAGTTCATACTGAAATGATTTACTGGCCTGCACAGAGCCCTGACCTCAACCCCCAACGAACACCTTTGGGATGAATTGGAACGCCGACTGCGAGCCAGGCCTAATCGCCCAAAATCAGTGCCGACCTCACTAATGCTCTTGTGGCTGAATGGAAGTAAGTTCCCGCAGCTAGTGGAATGCCAAGAGTGTGCAAAGCTGTCATCAAGGCAAAGGGTGGCTACTTTGAAGAATATATTTATTTTGATTTGTTTAACACTGTTTTGGTTACTACATGATTCCATGTGTGTTATTTCATCGTTTTGATGTCTTCACTATTATTCTACAATGTAGAAAATAGTAAAAATAAAGAAAAACTCTTGAATGAGTAGGTGTGTCCAAACTTTTGACTTGTACTGTACAGTGGCAAGAAAAATTATGAGAACATTTTGGAATTACTTGGATTTCTGCATAAATTAGTCATACAATTTGATCTGATCTTCATCTTAGCCACAACAATTGACCATGTGCTTAAACTAATAACACACAAATTATTGTATTTTTCTTGTCTATATTGATTACATCATTTAAACATTCACAGTGTAGGTTGGAAAAAGTACGTGAACCACTAGGCTAATGACTTCTCCAAAAGCTAATTGGAGTCAGGAGTCAGCTAACCTGGACTCCAATCAATGAGATGAGATTGGAGATGTTGGGTAGAGCTGCCCTGCCCTATAAAAAAATACTCACAAAATGTGAGTTTGCAATTCTCAAGAAGCATTGCCTGATGTGAACCATGCCTCAAACAAAAGAGATCTCAGAATACCTAAAATTAAGAATTGTTGACTTGCATAAAGCTGGAAAAGGTTACAAAAGTATCTCTACAAGCCTTGATGTTCATCAGTCCACGGTAAGACAAATTGTCTATAAATGGAGAAAGTTCAGCACTGTTGCTACTCTCCCTAGGAGTGGCCATCCTGCAAAGACGACTGGAAGAGCACAGCGCAGAATGCTCAATGAGGTTAAGAAGAATCCTAGAGTGTCAGATAAAGACTTACAGAAATCTCTGGAACATGCTAACATCTCTGTTGACGAGTCTATGATACGTAAAACACTAAACAAGAATGGTGTTCATGGGAGGACACCACGGAAGAAGCTACTGCTGTCCAAAAAATACATTGCTGCACATCTGAAGTTCGCAAAAGAGCACCTCGATGTTCCACAGCGCTTCTGACAAAATATTCTGTGGACAGATTAAACTAAAGTTGAGTTGTTTGGAAGGAAGGAACACACAACACTATGTGTGGAGAAAAAAGGCACAGCACACTAACATCAAAACCTCATATCCCAACTGTAAAGTATGGTGGAGGGAGCATCATGGTTTGGGGCTACTTTGCTGCCTCATGGCCTGGACAGCTTGCTATTATCAATGGAAAAATGAATTCCCAAGTTTATCAAGACATTTTGCAGGAGAATGTAAGGCTATCTGTCCGCCAGTTGAAGCTCAACAGAAGTTGAATGATGCAACAGGACAACGACCCAAAACACAGAAGTAAATCAACAACAGAATGGCTTCAACAGAAGAAAATAGACCTTCTGGAGTGGCCCAGTCAGAGTCCTGACCTCAACCTGATTTAAAATGCTGTGGCATGACCTCAAGAGCGGTTTACACCAGACTCCAAAATTCATCCTGACTGTTGTGTAGGCCTGATCCGCAACTACAGAAAAAGTTTGGTTGAGTTTATTAAAGGATAGTCAACACCATTATTAAATCCAAGGGTTCACATACTTTTTCCACCCTACACTGTGAATGTTTACACAGTGTGTTCAATAAAGACATAAAAACGTATTGTTTGTGTGTTGTTAGTATAAGCAGACTGTGTTTGTCTATTGTTGTGACTTAGATGAAGATCAGATTAAACTTTGTGACCAATTTATGAAGAAATCCACATAATTCCAAAGGGTTCACATACTTTTTCTTGCTACTGTATATTCATGTTTGTAGATGAATACCAGATGCCCTTTATGATGTTTTTGCCGATTGAATACCATTCAAAAAGCGTACAAAAGTTAAAAACTACAAGGCTACTTACTGGAAAAGGATACGTCACTTTCATACATTATTTTCTAAAATCAACATTTTGTGGATTAATGAAGTTGACCCGTATGTAAAAATAAAATAAAAAAGATACAGTCAAAAGGACTTGTTTTATCTAGCCAAGTCAAAATACATTTTGTTGAGTTGTCTTCAACTGTAAAAACGTATTGTTAGCAAAAAACAATTTGTTTACTCAATTTAGAAATGAACAACCATGAAGGCAAATCAACTGAAGCAACATAACAATTGTGTTGACAAAAAATGTAAAGTCAACTATAATATATCAAATTGTCTTAACTTATGAAATCATATTGAATCATACTGAATCAGCTAAGAACTAGGTGTTCACTCAACTCAGAAATTCTCAACCAATAAGTCAAATCAACTGAAGCAGCATAACAGTAGTGTCGACTTAAAATGTCAGGTTCAGATGACTTCAACTGATGTTTTAAACAATCACATCTAAAAAGTAACAAGTAAAACATTTATGTAACCGTTATTGAGAATGTTGTTGTAGGTAAAGTGGTCTGTTGGTTGACATTAAAGAGTGCACTGCCAGTTTTGAAACTGCCGAAAAAGCTCACATCTGAGCAAGAGACAGATGGGAGCGTAATGTTCCTTTCTGAAATCTCTATTAAATAATTCTAAAGATTTAGTCAGCACTGAAATGTGTCATTTTCTAAGTAGTTGTTTCAACTGTATAGGAAGTTGACACAACTTGACATTTGAAGGCAGCCAAGTTACAAACGTTAGTAAGTTAGAAAAACTTGTCAGTTCCACTTACTTTACTAGGTTGAAGTAACTTTAGATTGGGTTAACTCAACACGAAATCCAAATTGTACTTAAAAATGTTAAGGCAGCCAGATTACACATTTTTTTACAGTGACATACAGTCAAGCTGTGCCATTCCCTCACAGTGTGATGTGTAAAGGGTATAGTACGATGATGTAATATTACAAGGGTCTAAGGGTCTCTTATTGTAACTACTGCAACAGGTCCAACAGTCACTCGGTCAACTGGAGAGAGAGGGGTGATGATATCAATAAAACCAGACTGTGGACAGACGATAGACACTACCTGTCTCCTGTACAGACATCGCCCTGCCGCTAGGATGTTTACTTTGGCTCAGTGCTACATTGTTTGTCCTCCCCTATGTAATGTTTTAGTGCTCCCAGTTTTTGGAGGGATTATGTAGGTGGAGGAAAACATTTATTTAAATCATGTTGTGCATTTTTACGATGATGTTTAAGGATCGGACCCTTTTTCCCCCCCCAATTTTTGCTTAAAATGACATACCCAAATCTAACTGCCTGTAGCTCAGGACCTTTAGCAAGGACATGCATATTCTTGATACCATTTGAAAGGAAATACTTTGAAGTTTGTGGAAATGTGACACAGCTGGGGTTCAAACTGTAGAACCCAGTTTCTACATTTGAATATAAAAACTGATTGGGAACCTCAGGGTGATAAATCAGAGCAAGATTACTGAATGTAAGTACATTATTTACCTTCAGAAGTGAACGTATCAAACCAGTTGCTGTGATAAAAGTTTTGTTGTTGTGCAGTCTTCTCAAACAGTAGCATGGTATTTTTTTCACTGTAATAGCTACTGTAAATTGGACAGTGCAGTTATATTAACAAGAATTTAAGCTTTCTGCCCATATAAGACATCTATGTCCTGGGAAATGTTCTTGTTACTTATAACGTCATGCTAATCACATTAGAGCACGTTAGCTCAACCGTCCCGCGGGGGGGGGGGGGACCACCGATCCCGTAGAGGTTAACATAGACCTATGGTAAATCTACTACATTTCCACTGTACTAGCCTAAGGTTTTGGTGTTCCATTTCACTGTGTTCCATTCCACTCTGCTATATCTATTCCACTGTCCTCCAATAGATTAATTTAACAGAGGGGTAAACTCATGTATCACATACTGTATTAGATGGCTATTCTCCCTCCCTCCTTTCCTGATGTTGCTGCAATCCTATGAATCTCACACATGAAGCCGCAGCACCCAATGGGGTTTAAAGATGTTCCGCTAGCGGAACGCCTCACCAATATCCAATGATAGAGCGTGGCGCGAATTACAAACACCTCAAAAATGCAAAAACTTCAATTTTTCAAACATATGACTATTTTACACCATTTTAAAGACTCTCCTTTATCTAACCACATTGTCCGATTTCAAAAAGGCTTTACAACGAAAGCAAAACATTAGATTGTCAGGAGAGTACCCAGCCAGAAATAATCACACACCCATTTTTCAAGCTAGCATATGTAACAGTGTAGGTTCCGTCCCTCTCTTCGCCCCAACCCGGGCTCGAACCAGGGAACCTTGCACACATCAACAACTGACACCCCACGAAGCATCGTTACCCATTGCGCCACAAAAGCCGCGGCCCGTTGCAAGGGGAAACCCTACTTCAAGTCTCAGAGCGAGTGACGTCACTGATTGAAATACTATTAGCACGCACCACCGCTAACTAACTAGCCATTTCACATCAGTTACACATATAATGTCACAAAAACCCAAATCACAGCTAAATGCAGCACTAACCTTTGATGATCTTCATCAGATGACACTCCTAGGACATTATGTTATACAATTCATGCATGCTTTTCGGTGAAAGCACATTTTGCAATATTCTGAGTAGATAGACCGGCCATCATGGCTAGCTATTTTGACACCCACCAAGTTTGGCACTCACCAAACTCAGATTTACTATAAGAAAAATTGGATTACCTTTGCTGTTCTTCGTCAGAATGCACTCCCAGGACTTCTACTTCAACACCCAATGTTGTTTTGGTTCCAAATAATCCATAGTTATATCCAAATATATCCAAATAGCTGCGTTTTATATATTCCATTACCGTACTTCGAAGCATGTCAAACGCTGTTTAAAATCAATTTTTATGCAATTTTTCTCGTAAAATAGCGATAATATTCCAACCGGGAGATGTTGTTTTCATTCAAACACTGAAAATAGAAAATGGAGTCTTCACATGCACGCGCGTGCCAGTGTCATTGTTCTCAGAACAACCACTTGCCAAAACCCCTACTGTTTTTCGCTCAGGGACTGTAGAGTTATTATTCAACGTTCTGTCGCCTTCTGAGAGCCAATGGGAGCCTTAGAAAATGTCACGTTACAGCAGAGCCACAAAAGCTCTGCTTTTCGATAAAGAGGCTACAGAAGGCCAAGAAATGGTCAGACAGGACACTTCCCATATAGAATCTTCTCAGGTTTTGGCCTGCCATATGAGTTATGTTATACTCACAGACACCATTCAAACAGTTTTAGAAACGTTAGGGTGTTTTCTATCCAAATCAAATAATTATATGCATATTCTAGTTTCTGGGCAGGAGTAATAACCAGATTAAATCGGGTATGTTTTTTATCCGGCCGTGAAAATACTGCCCCCTATCCTAAACAGGTTAAGTCACTCCTACTTTCTCAGCCAATGAGGTGAGAGGACACTGATCCTGTTTAAGACATCCAGTCAGCTGCAGCAAGGGCATTGTTTGGTGAACATGCAAGCAGGGGGCGTTTAGTGTGGTGCAGCAAGCTCTCTCCCTCGCTCTCTCTATTTTTCTGTCTGTCTTTTTTTGTCTCCCTCGTCTCTGTCTTTAAGTCTCCCTCTCTCCCACCTCTTCTCTCTCTCTCCCTGTCAGATGTCCTTATCATCACACACACGGCGGGTACATGTGACTACAGGGCACAATGACACACAGTCCAGTCCCACCATTAACAAGGTCATGAGTGGTAGCAAAGCTTGTTGTAATGTGAAGCACTTGAGATTTGGTTTCAATTTATCCCCTAAAATGCGTGGAATGAATTTGATGGGAAAGGGTCATATGACAGGAAAGGCCAACCTCTGTATGTTAAAAATGCTTTATCTGCCTTCCCAATGACACTAGTTTGAAAAGTAACATATTTTACAGAAAATAGATGAATGCTTTTGGACGATGCACCATGCTGCCATGTTGATAACATGACCGAACAGCGCAGATTACTGTTAGATTTGAGAAGAGCGCTCCTCCCTCACCGCTTTTGCCTGTTCACGTAACGGACAATAGCCTCAGGGCTCAGCATAATCCAATCTGCCCAATGATAGCCATTGTTCCTTCTATTAAAGGACACATGAGTCAAAACTTAACCTTCAAGACACAATAGATGGGCACGGTAACCAGATTCGATTTCCTTTAGTCTGACTGTATGGTAAATATAGATGTTTTCAATGTAACGAAGGACAATTATTTTGCATTCACACATTGGATAACTGACCTCTATCTTGGCCACAATCCCTGAATGTGTTTCACACAACTATATCATCAAGTGCCATGATCAATGAGAAACACTAGTCACATGATGCATGAGTTTTACCTCACGTTTCCCACATAGTAAGTTAGCTACTGCTTTATACTACACATGACAGAGGCCCATGAGGTTGGCCGGAGGCTGTTCACTACATAAGTTACAGAGGTACCATTTCAGATACACAAGACTCAGGCGCAGCCCACACCCTAACTCGGCCCAGCTCGTGACACAGGAACACTGGCTACTGTTTCAGAGTGACCTCCACAAAACCAACACAAGGGCAGAGACACAATGGAGTGGACACACACACTTCTGCATGACAGCACAAACATTCACACATGCGCACACACAGAGGAGGAAGGATATTCATATTAACTGTTTCCTGTGCTGTGGTCAGCTGTGGTGCAATCAAATAATGAAGTGACTGCAATAAGTGCCTGATATAAAATAGTTCCAATATCACCAGGGCAGGCTCAGACTATTTCCAATATCTTGTGTTTCCATAGTATTACCTTTGAAGCTTTTCAGGACTTCTCTCAACTATAGTAGTCTTCAGTTCCACATTGGGTCTTCAGTTTCATCTTCAGTTGTAGTACTAAAATAACATTGAAGATAGAAGTGGAAAAACGTTGGCAGGCCTGTCTCGCTGGGGATTGGGAGCACTGCCATTGATGGGATGCAGCTGTCGCCACGTCAGTAGTCCACATAGATAAATTAGGAGCCAGGGTAAAAGTAGCAAACCGAGCTTGTCACCCTCAGCAGCTATCCTTTTAGAGTTTACAACCTAGGACGATGTTAACTTGAGGAAATGTTGCATTTATTCTATTTTACTGAGCCATTAGTTTGTTCTTATTCTTATATTTTATTTATTATTGTGTATCCTGTACATATGACTAATACAACTTAAAAAGATAGTTATCTATAGCAGTACTGAGCATCTCTGGAATTTTAACTTGCTTGAGGTGGTAGTTAGTCCTGGGAAGTACATTACAAGTACTAATTGATGAAAGGGAAAGTATATACATATGATGCATTAGGCTACATAACACCACAAGTAATAGTTAATAAATTACTGACTAAATTAATCATACCATGATATCAATATCTGTAGAGCAATTTCAGAATCTTACACATTTTGGGAATATATTCCATGCTCACCAACATCCCACCCTTTTTAAAATAATGTTTTTTTTCTAACAGCAGTAGCAGCAGAGTACATCTGAGTCATTACTATTTGAAAGCACTCAATGGTTACCACGTTATGCAGAGGTCACCAAGGGGTCACAAAGAAATGGGAATCCATTTCCCATGACCCCCTCAACCTCAACATTCCGCAGACCTGATCTCCAGGTACACAAACACATCTAATTTCCTGGAAACATCGATTCCATTGTGTCTGCCGCTTTCAGGGAACGGAAATGTGAAAAACCCATTATTAAAAGCAGCCAAATGGATTATAATGACATGGTTACTGAACACAATGCGGTCCGATTAACATTGGGAGGCTGTTGATGTGACACCTCTTGGGTTCATTGTGACGCATGCTTGATATACTAGTCCATTAGATTCCCCCGAGCCTCAGGTAGTTCTGCTCACCTCCTAGCCCTGCACCCAAATCACATACTATCAATGCTCATGCCTCCATTTTACAAAGCAGAATGACGCAGGCAATTTTGATGTTCTGACAAGATGCATTTTTAATAAATGGGGTCATCCTCTATCCAGGGACAGTCATCAGATATGAGCATCACTAAAGACAAATATTTTTTTGTGTATCACAAAGTAATACAAATGCAATCAATATTCAGGTCATCTGTTCTGACACAGGCTGTACATGGTATATATCTCCCTCTAGTGTTTTAGAGAACAGAAACAAATCCTGCACCCGTTTCTATGGTTATAGAGCTCCACAAAGGGTGTCATAATATCCACAAAACCTCCTAGCGGTAAAACAGGGAAATGGTTCCAATTGTTTTTCCACCAATCATTTTTCCCCAAAGGAAATTTTAGAAACACTCAAAATAAGGGCTGTGTTTCATGTAGGCTTACCCTAGAGTGATGTTTTGATAACCATGTAAATCTCTCCTGGACAATGTGACAGTTAGCAATATATTCAGCTTTATTTACTCTCAGATCCCAAAATCCTAATCAGCATCAAAGTAAACATCATGCAAGACAAATTCCTGCACGTCATCTCTAGATGACACCTTTGCCAATAGGTATTGTGTCATCTTAGAACTTGCACAAGAGTTTAAAGAAATAGACAATAAATTACTACACTTAGCTAACATAGTAAATCCAGAGATTCTTACCTTTGCCTTGATTCGGCAGTCTCATCCAGATCATCGTGGCATTTGTAGTACTTTATGATAGCCACATTAGCATCTCATTTTTTTTTGGGGGGGGGGGGTAAATACAGGCGAATATACTGATAAGTCACTTTGTCCTAAAGAGATTTACAAGGTTACATTTTCTATAATATTTTTTTTGAAAGGAACTCCTGAAAGCTGTAGTATAGGAATGCACAAGGTGCAATTTCTCAGTTGGTTAGTGCAGCATCAGTTCCTTATGTAAATGTTAGTCATTGCATACCTTAGAAAGCTATTTATAACTTGTCAGAAATGTCCAGATCAACTAGACCATGTCAGCTAATGTTTGTTTTTTTTGCCCATAGATAGTTGTAATTTTTTAGTTACTCAAATCAAATGGACACGGCAGCTTAAAATGTATAGCATACCAATACCACTTATCCACAATACCAAAATTATTTTATTTTCAGTGGAAAACTTCAAGAAATTAAAACAGGACATGTTTTAGAGGGAAACATTTTAATAATTAAATAATTTCCACATTACTAATGACATGAGTCGATAAAACCAGACCATGTTTCTACAGTACGTATATTTTCCTGTGCCTCAGTGCAGAGAGGGGACAAACATGGATCCCTCCCTTCTGGTCTCTCTTTCTCTTAAATATACATGGGAGGAACAGCCCTGGGCCTGGAGAAGAGGAGCTGCTTTAGGAACATAAATATAGAAAACAGAGCTGTGTGCTGCAGCCAGGGGGGTGAGTCGAGAGGGGGTCCTGGAGATGAAGGTCGTTTTATTTTATTTTTTTACTCAGTGAGCCCCAGCTTCTTCTTGAGGGACTCTGGCATCTCGGGGGGAGGGGGACGGGGCAGGCGGAAGTAGACCTTCACGGAGTCGTAGATGAACCACTGCAGAGCGGTCAGAGTACCGATCATGATGATACGGGCAACCAGGCCCTTCCAAACACCTTAAAGGGGGAGAGAATGGGAGAAGGGAGGTGTTTGCTAGAAGTGTATAAATAAATTATATATTTTTTGTTTTTGTTTCTTTGAGTGGGCCAAACACTCAATGTTGGGCAGTCAGACATGCAAGATTTAAAAAGGCCGTACTCAATAGAACGACTTTACATTGAACGTTGCTGGACTCTACCCAAAAGGGACTAAAACAAGTGTTAACCACCCCCAGCCTGGCTGGGGAACAGGTAGACTGCTCTCACACACCAATGACTCAAGCACCTCCAATTGTACAGCCAGAAAGCTGCTGAGGGCCTCCAGGCTGGAGCGGCAGCACTCAGAGACAACAGCACCAGCACACAGGAGCACCCTCCAGAGGTGGATCTGAGGAGCGTGTTGTAGGAGTTGGGCCATTAAGTATTTTCTTTATTTTTATTTATTCAGACCCACCTATCCTCGCCCAGTAATCTGAGAGGGTTTGATTGGATAAAGTACCCTGAGGTACCAAATCACATCAGTGATATCTCTGAGGAAGGATGCATTTCCTAAATGAGACAAGCCCTATGGTTGTCCACTCACCTTTAGGTCCGAGCTTCTTGAGCACTTGGACGGCGGTGCTGCCACTCTCCTTATTCAGTACAGACACCACTGAGTCCGCTGGGTGAGACACGATGGCACAGAACACACCAGCTGCAGGGGACAGACAAAATCATCAGCACACTCCTATATAGGACCACTATATACCATCAAACAGAAGCCAGGGTCATCTTTGTCAAATAAGTAACACTTGTTTTCCTTTTCCGTTGCAAAACGTTTTGCTATGGTGTGCACTAATGAATACGACCCAGGTCTCTCTGGGTAAGAAGTTGCCATTGGTCACAGATCTAGGATCATATTACGCTTCCCCAAATCCTAACAAAATTGTATTTGTCACATGCGCCGAACACAACAGGTGTAGTAGACCTTAGTGAAATGCTTACCTACAAGCCCTAACCAACAATGCAGTTTAAATTTTTTTTTAAAATAATTAAAGAGCAGCAGTAAAATAACAATAGCGAGGCTATATACAGGGGGTACCGGTAGAGTCAAAGTGTGGGGGCATCGGTTAGTCGAGATAATATGTACCTTAGTTATTACGAGGACAACACAAACATGACTCAAGGTGAGCTCCTAGACCCACCTTTATCCTATTTCCTGTGGTACTACTACTCACCGATGTAGCCGGCCGTGAAGGTGACGATCAGCTGCTCAGCCTTGGTGCAGTCAGCACGTGGTTTGGGCACCACGTGTTTGTAGAGCAGCTCCACGGTCCTCTCAAAGCAGGCAAACTTCATCATGGTGTAGGGGATCTGCCGCATCCACAGGGGAACCACACCCTTGTAGAACCTGAGAGTTCCGTACATACAGATCAGAGTTCTCGTCTCTCTGATCAGAAACAATAGGTGAAAGCAATATGGTGGTCACTAACAAGGCACCGACTTTCAGCATTCAATTATCCCCACACAAGAGTGTAAAGGAGATGAGAACAAACTACATTAGACTATCAAGGCGCAAACCTGGGAAATACCATTAGGGCCTATGGGATTGTCCATCCCCCAGCATAGCTCTACTGGTAGGGTCCCATCAGTGGAACTGAGGGTTGCCAGTGCAGCAGGGGTGCTGGGAGGCAGGTAGACTGCTCTCACACGCCAATGACTCAAGCACCTCCAGGCTGGAGCACTCAGACAACAGCATCAGCACAGGAATGCCCTCCAGAGGTGGATCTAAGGAGCGTGTTTGGTGGTAACCTCTCAAATCAGCTATTGGGAGCAAGAATTACTTATGCAGGCTTATGTTCCATACCAGCCATGAAACACACAATCTAATAAAGGCCACAAGTTGAAGCAGGTTTGTTCACCTAGTGTAGGAACAAAAGCATACACCTCACAGCTGTCCCTGAGAAGGATGGAATACCTTTACAGGTTATACAGCCTCCAAAATAAATACAAAAACCAAATGACATCACAAACACAATATCTACTCACGCCCATACTCCCTCCTCTGCAAACATCTTGGGAGCACACTGTCTGAGGTTGTTGGCGTAGCCGGGGCAGGTCTGGATACGCACTTTGCAAGCCTCCATGGGGGCCAGGGCAATGTCAGCAAAGAACTCTGCACTGGCAGATGCAGCCAGGTACAGGGATGTCCTCCACAGGTAGGTGTTCTCCTGTTAGATGAAAGGGGGCGAAGTCAGTTGTGGTCCTGTGTGGGCTAGCAAAACCAATGCCATATGTTAAAAGTCCCACAGGGATTACATATAAATACTAAAAGTGTAAGTGCTCACTGTACTGTAATTGGGTAAAAGCGCCTGCTAATTAGCATGCAATTAATTATTTGGGGTGGGTGAACTGTTCCTTTAAAAACTCAGTAAACATGGGAATCCAACAGTGTTGGTTCCTACCCCTGACTGACCTCTCCAAGCATGTCGCTGTAGAAGATCTTGAACATCTCATAGAAGCCAAACTTGCAGAGACCCTGCATGGAGTAGCCGATGAAGGTAGGGGCCCAGCCCTTAGCCAGCCCTCGGGCTCCATCCTCCTTCAATGTGAGGGAGAAGCCTTTGCCAATGCTCTTGTATTTGTCAGGGTCCACCTAAGGAAGAAAAACCAATCGATTAGTAGAGAGTCAAAGGAACAATGGGACTAGAGCCCATGGGCTGAAATCTAGGTAATTTTATCCAAGGTTTCTAGGCTATGTTCTTTTTTTTTTTTTTCTTTTTTTTTTTTTAATGTAAAAATACTAGCTAGGTTTCAGGTTGTGAACTAGGGGGTTATCCAGATGAACATTACTACTTATAGCTAGTGATTTATCTGATGTCTGCAAATCTACAGGAATCTTCCGCCCAATCCCAAATCGAGTTTTCCGCCCAATTTTTTCCTCATCTATTCAAGTGCAAAGGACTTAAGGGTACATTTGGGACTGCACAGTCTTGCCGGATTTTAAGGCCACAACTGTTGAACAATCCCTCTGGGACAATAAAGTTGAAACTAACTTCTTAGGTGTAGATTTGGGATTGGGCACCTTTCCTTACAGGAGCTATGGAGGCCTTCACACAGCAGACAGCTACAGGGGGTACGACAAACCTGGATGCGGCACTTGACAAGGTCGAGGGGTACAACAGCTGTGTGTGTGAGGCCGCAGCTCAGGATACCCCCAAACCCACACAGGGCATAGTATTTTGTTGAGCCAAACTCACAGCTCACATCTGCAGAGTCTGCAGCAAAAAACAACAATTCGTGCCCAACATGCAGTCACAACACACGCAACACAGGACAATAATCACCAACAAACATGCCACCATTACATTAGAACACACCAGGGAATGAGCCAGATTAAATTTCAAACACTTGTTAATCAGGGTTTAGGTCAATTCCTTTATAAATTCTGTAAGTAAACTGACATTCCAATTTATCTCAATGCTTGTCTATGATTACATTTGAATCAGTTTCCAGTATACTTCCTGAATTTGAACATTTACTAAAAAAAAATTTTTTTTAAAAGAGTGTTGAAGCATCAGCTGCATAGTTAGTTAAAATAATACATATAGCTTACATAAATATATTAAGCGTTTATACTTTAGTCAATTTTAAGCTGGGAATAATTCCATTGAGGTGTAAATTACTTGGGCTTTTGAACCTACTTATAAAGCTATAGGTTACATTCTAGCAATGCATAACTGCAATTTGATCATGTTATAAATAGCAGAGTGAACATTCTGAAAATATTTTCCCATTGTCACTCCTGACCTTTCAGTGACCTACAAGTCCTTTAGCTTTGGATTGGGAAGGGGAATGTAGCAGGCAGGGAGGTTCATTAAACAATAACAGGAACACTGGTGATTGTGAATCACACACTTACCATGCGATGTAGGTTATTCGAAAACAAAATCAGGTGATCAAGTGGGATAAAACGTGAGGAACAACAATGACAACGATTTCACCACGACTGCACAAAACCAGGCTGCTTGTTACATCCATTCTCCCATGCAAATTGCATTTCAGACAACAAAAACAACACAGCGTGTTGGGTTTTAAGTGGCTCCAGGCCACAGGGATAGACAGACCTGCATTCTGCATTTGACCAGATCGAGGGGCACTAGGGCTGCGTGTGTGGTGCCACAGCTGATGATGCCACCAAACCCACAGAGGAGTAAATACTTCCGTGAGCCGAACTCACAGCTGTCTCCCTCTGAAGAAAGAGTCAGGCAATACTTTCAAAATGGGGACTTGGTGTTGATGTTGTTCATTAGAAAAGTGGTAATAAGTAGGAGCAAACTGCATCTTCACTAGGCTAAAGGCCAAATTCAAGTGGAGCTTAATTGTGTGTGTCCTGTCCTATGTAGTCTGCATAGGCCTATATCAGAGGTGCATAGAGCCATGCACACATAGAACATTTACTCCCTGTGAGGGCAGACTGTTGTGCAACAGGCCCTGTAACAGCAGAGCAGACTAGCTATATAACTAATCAACCAACCAGCACACAGTATTTAGGCTATAAAAAAGGACACCGGCCAGCAAGCTCTAAAACTAACCAAAAGCCTGACCCAAACATGGTGGTTCAATAATAGCTAATGTCACCTTTAGAACTAGGTCGGCTAAGCTGTAAAAACAAAAAATATTCAATTGAAATATTTAATTAAGCCAACAATGAAAAACAGCAATAATATTGCAATGGTCAGAATATAACAGGGGTTGCTGAAGGCCATGCTTTACGTTACAAAAAGGATAGCATTTCAAGTGATCTTAAATCTTGACAAAACTTCTCAAACCTATCCGAATTGAGAACCAATGCAATGACCCCGTCTAGGGGTCAGACGCATATCATTAGCTGGTTGGTGTGCTAGAAAGCAATACAGACATTGACCTAACTTCTACTTTGCACGTTTGAGTCAGTGGCCTCTCACCTTAGTTTTGAACAGCGATTGGGGGGGGGTCATGAATTCAGTTCAAATACCTGCGGCATATTTCAAAGTTTACATCTGCCCTTCTGTGTCCTCCATAGACAAGGCCTGTCTTTGACATTACACATTTAATGACAGTGGCTAGATAGCTGTGAACGTTTGACGAACACACAAGTCGTATATATTAAAAGACACATGTTGAATAAAATCGGTATCTCGTCTTATCATTGATTCAGTTGACTGCGTAATTGCTCGCTAGCTAGCTAACGTTACTTGTTAGCATGCAGAACCTTGGTTTACCAGCAATTGCTGCGGCAGCGAGGTTGCGGCTCTGTCCATTTGCGGGGAGGCTCTGTTTGGGCTCCTCGATTTCTTGGAGGGAGAATAGCGGGGCGTTGAAGGGATTAGCCCGGGACAACTGCGTTAGTGTGGTCGGATACATGGTGTCCAAAACCGGTCTGTAGAATGAAAGCGAATGTTAGCAAGCTAGCTCACTACCTTGCTGTAGAAACACGATCAACAGTAAAACAGCTCAGCTTACACTGACAACAGCCTAGGAAGTGGTTTCGAATGTCACGTGGGGATGTAGCTATAATTTGACATCCAGACAACATTGAAAGGCAAACAGTATTAGATCATGTTATTGTTGGTGTGAGCTAACTATTCCTCTAGTTAGCTACAGTACGTTAGCTTGCTCACTACTAGCTGATTAGCTAGCTTTCCCAAGGTGGAACGGTTGCGCAAGACAAGTTAGCAACATAAAACATTCTAAACGTCCTAAACAAAGCATTACAGTAAAGACTTCAGAATCCATTCTACTCTAACATTGTGAAATCGAATTGTTATGTTAGATATTTCGTAGCACTGCACTCACTCTCTCCGTGTCTTAAAATGGAGCCTCCACTCTACTTCAACCGGCGGTCACAGGGGCCGAACGACCTCGCGAAAAATCATTTTGTCCTTCCCTGACGTCAAGGGAAACATTGGGATAGTCCTTCTGCGTCCCGTCCTATCAGGGACGATATACGGAATGACAGTTCGATCAATCAAAATGCGGGGTCCAATCACGAAATAGGACTTTCCTAGGCCTTCAGTGCTATCATAGAAATACAATGCTAGATTTCTCTTTAAATTGAGTTTTAGAAGTGACAGTGCCACCAACTACATGGAAGACTAAACACATTTGCTGTGTTTGTTGCTTTCTTGTGTTCAGAAACGGTTCAAATGATTTTTGCTGGTTTTTACATTTGTATTCCTGCCACTTTAGTTGATACACGATGGAGTGCTGTGTGTGTCAGGTAAAGACAGGGAGTGGGGGGGAGAGAGAGGTAATGTAAACATATGTTTCCCAGGCCAATAAAGTCCTTTGAATTGAATTGAGAGGGAGCGAAAGAGGGAGAGGGGGCAGAGAGAGAGCAATACAGAGAGAGAGAGAGAGAGAGAGAGAGCGAGAGAGAGCGAGCGAGAGAGAGAGAGCGAGCGAGGTCTGAGTAAGTAGATTACTGTGCCTTGGCAGTCTATTCTTGTCCATTGTATTAATCTAGGCCTGTAGAGCAGGACAGGCCTCGTCCCTGCAGGTCATCAGTGTCAGGGCAGTCTTGACTTTTGCGGCATTCACGTGCTAGTCGGAACTAGGAAACTCTGACATTTCCAACTTGCTATGGTTGTAGTTATACACATGCCACGTTCAACCAGTTAAGTCAGAAATGTCAGAATGTCCTAGTTCCCGAGTAGCATGTGAAGCTCTTATCAAGTGGACCTCTGAATGATTGGACCAGTTTAATAAATATCAAATCAGAGAGCAGAAACCACAGAAAATGCCTTCATGCCTCTACTACAACCTATATTTAACAATCCTTTGGCAATGGTCAGTCAGTAGGAAGCTCAATCCTGCTTCTGGCTGACTGTTTGTAGGTGTCTAGGTGAAGTTACAATTAACATCAGGTTCCTATATGAGTGCAATAGGTGAAACTATTCCTGATTTCCACTCTGGGCTAAGTAGAGGGTATTCAGTGGAGCCCGTATTTTTTCATTGACACCCTTACAAAAAAAGACTGCTGTCAGAGTGCAGTATAACTGCAGTACACTGAAGTATAACTGCAGTTCGAGTCCATTATAACTGCAATATGTTGCAAATACTGCATCCAAAAGAACAGTGTTTTTATTGCAGTAATTTTGCAATGTAACTGCAGTTACAGTGCAGTATAACTGCAGTTCAACTGCAGTACACTGCAGTTATTCTGCAATTACTCCATCCAAAATACCAGTCGACTGCAGTTTCTGCACTTTTACTGCAGTTTCAATACTGCAATCTTTTTTTGTAAGGGCAGGCTCAGCTCCCCTTCTGCAGCGAGAAGATACTGCTGTAAGAAAAATACTGTAGCTATTTTGGATAGGCTTGTCCAAGGAGTGCCTCAAGGCTCCGTCCTCAAACCTCTGACTTTCATTATCTACATGCTTCCCCTGAGCCAGATCATCTGCCGCTATGGTCTCAACATCCACTGCTATGCGGATAACACCCAGATTTACATCCATACCAAACCCACCTTTCATCTCTCTCCCCTGTCTATGATCAAATATCACGGACATGAGAACTGGATGATATCCAATCTACTCAAACTCAACAGTAATAAAATAGATCATACTGGTGGCTCCCAAAGCTCTCCTCAAGAAAGTAGGAGACCTTGTAATGTCCATCGAGGGCTCTTCCATCTGCGGTCAGAAACTTGGGTCCCACTCTCTCCTCTGAGCCCCACATAAAATACATCACCAAATCCGCCTTCTTCCACCATCACTTGTTACATCATGTCTGGACTAGAGGTCTTCTCGGGTCCAAAACGTTGGACCCAAATGGACCTAAACATTTTTTTAAAGGGTGACCCGAACCTGAACGGACCCGAGAAAAATCAAACCCGAACCCGAATGGACCCGACGACAAACAGACCTTTATATATAAATTCACCTTAATATATAAATTAACCTTATTGGTGTAAAATACATAACTTACAGGCTATGCAGAGCTGTGGTTACATACAGTGTATTCGGAAAGTATTCAGACCCTTTGACTTTAAACAAACAAACAAAAAACGTTATAGCCTTATTCTAAAATGGATCAAATAGTTTTTTCCCCCTAATCAATCTACACACAATACCCCATAATGACAAAGCAAAAACAGGTTTTAGGAAATGTATGCAAATGTAAAAAAACAAAAATGGAAATATCACATTTACATAAGTATTCCGACCATTTACTCAGTACTTTGTTGAAGCACCTTTGGCAGCGATTACAGCCTCAAGTTTTCTTGGGTACGACACTACAAGCTTGGCACACCTGTATTTGGGGAGTTTCTCCCATTCTTCTCTGCAGATCCTCTCAAGCTCTGTCAGGTTGGATGGAGAGCGTCGCTGCACAGCTATTTTCAAGCCTCTCCAGAGATGTTCGGTCGGGTTCAAGTCCGGGCTGTTGCTGGGCCATTCAAGGACATTCAGAGACTTGTCCCGAAGCCACTCCTACGTTGTCCTGTTGGAAGGGGAACCTTTGCCCCAGTCTGAGGTCCTGAGCGCCCAGGAGAAGGTTTTCATCAAGGATCTCTCTGTACTTGGTTCCATTCATCCTTCCCTCAATCCTGACTAGTCTTCCAGTCCCTGCCGCCAAAAAACATTCTCACAGCATGATGCTGCCACCACCATGCTTCACCTTACAGATGGTGCCACGTTTCCTCCAGACGTGACGTTTGGCATTCAGGCCAAAGAGATCAATCTTGGTTTCATCAGACCAGAGAATCTTGTTTCTCATGGTCTGATAGTCCTTTAGGTGCCTTTTGGCAAACTCCCAGCGGTCTGTCATGTGCCTTTTACTGAGGAGTGGCATCTGTCTGGCCACTCTACCCTAAAGGCCAGATTGGTGGAGTGCTGCAGAGATGGTTGTCCTTCTTGAAGGTTCTCCCATCTCCACTCTGGAGCTCTGTCAGAGTGACCATCGGGCTCTTGGTCATCTTCCTGACCAAGGCCCTTCTCCCACGATTGCTCAGTTTGGCCGGGTGGCCAGCTTTTGGAAGAGTCTTGGTGGTTTCAAACTGCTTCCATTTAAGAATGATGGAGGCCACTGTGTTCTTGGGAACCTTCAATGCTGCAGAAATGTTTTGGTACCCTTCCCCAGACCTGTGTCTCGACACAATCCTGTCTCGGAGCTCTACGGACAATTCCTTCGACCTCATGGCTTGGTTTTTGCTCTGAAATGCACTGTCAACTGTGGGACCTTATATACACAGGTGTGTGCCTTTCCAAATCATGTCCAATCAATTGAATTTACGACAGGTGGACGCCAATCAAGTTGTAGAAACATCTCAAGGATGATCAATGGAAACAGGATGCCACTGAGCTCAATTTCGAGTCTCATATTAAAGGGTCTGAATACTTTTGTAAATAAGGTATTTCTGTTTTTGCTTTGTCATTATGGGATATTGTGTGTAGATTGATGAGGAGAAACATTCATTTAATACATTTTAGAATAAAGCTGTAACGTAACAAAATGTGGAAAAAGTCAAGGGGTCTGAATACTTTCCTTGAATATGGTCTTGTAGCCCATTCCAGCCTTGTGTAGGTCTACAATCTTGTCCCTGACATCCTTGGAGAGCTCTTTGGTCTTGGCCATGGTGGAGAGTTTGGAATCTGATTGATTGATTGCTTCTGTGGACAGGTGTCTTTTATACAGGTACCAAACTGAGATTAGGAGCACTCCCTTTAAGAGTGTGCTCCTAATCTCAGCTCGTTACCTGTATAAAAGACACCTGGGAGACAGAAATCTTTCTGATTGAGAGGGGGTGAAATACTTATTTCCCTCATTAAAATGCAAATCAATTTATAACATTTTTGACATGCGTTTTTCAGGATTGTTTTGTTGCTATTCTCTCTCACTGTTCAAATAAACCTACCATTAAAATTATAGACTGATCATTTCTTTGTCAGTGGGCAAACGTACAAAATCAGCAGGGGATCAAATACTTTTTTCCCTCACTGTATGATAAACAGAGAGTAGCAGCAGCGTAAAAGAAGGGTGGGGGGGGGCACACAATGCAAATAGTCTGGGTGGCCATTTGATTACCTGTTCAGGAGTCTTATGGCTTGGGGGTTAAAACTGTTG
The DNA here is from genome assembly GCF_901001165.1 of Salmo trutta. Classification (NCBI taxonomy): domain Eukaryota; kingdom Metazoa; phylum Chordata; class Actinopteri; order Salmoniformes; family Salmonidae; genus Salmo; species Salmo trutta. The sequence continues at coordinate 31,321,190 of NC_042964.1, forward strand.
AGAAGCCTTTTTGTCCTAGACTTGGCACTCCGGTACCGCTTGCGATGCGGTATTAGAGAGAACAGTCTATGACTGGGGTGGCTGGGGTCTTTGACAATTTTTAGGGCCTTCCTCTTCCTGTAGAGGTCCTGGACCTCTTCCTGTAGAGGTCCTGGTCTACAGACCTTCCTGTAGAGGTCCTGGATGGCAGGCAGCTTAGCCCCAGTGATGTACTTGGCTATACGCACTACCCTCTATAGTGCCTTGCGGTCGGAGGCCGAGCAGTTGCCATACCAGGCAGTGATGCAACCAGTCAGGATGCTCTCGATGTTGGCAGCTGTAGAACCTTTTGAAGATCTCAGGACCCATGCCAAATCTTTTTAGTTTCCTGAGGGGGAATAGGCTTTGTCGTGCCCTCTTCACGACTGTCTTGGTGTGTTTGGACCATTCTAGTTTGTTGTTGATGTGGACACCAAGGAACTTGAAGCTCTTAACCTGCTCCACTACAGCCCCGTCGATGAGAATGGGGGCGTGCTCGTTCCTCCTTTTCCTGTAGTCCACAATCATCTCCTTAGTCCTGGTTACGTTGAGGGATAGGTTGTTATTCTGGCACCACCAGAGTTTAGCCCTAGCTTAAAATAAGTAGCTTTTATTTATATTTTCATTTCAAATTAGCAGTCTCACTTAAACCCTCATATCCACCGCCCCGTTTGACCTAGAGACTTGAAACTTTGTATGTAGGTGTTTTCTTCATATTGAACAAATTTACCTCAAAGACCCATAAGATCCGTCAGGATACATTTTCCTCCATCTTGGACATTTTTTGAAAACCTTTGAACCATATAACACAACATTCCAGTCCAAATAACACCAAATTCAGTATATAGGCCCACTTAAGAGACTGGTTAAGAGATGGCTATTGATAAAATCAGGAAATCAGACTGTGTCCATTTAAATCCACTGTAAATCCACTCCACAATGGCCTATCAACTTGAAACTTTTTAGGGTCATCAAAGACATTACCACGATGAACCATGTTACGTTTGGCATTGATATCTTATAAAAAAAAGGAATCTATTAATAATTATTTAAACAGTGTCACATAGTCAAACAAAATCTTCTTCTCATGGACTAAAAGTCAGATTCACTCCAAATGTGGTCTTTAGACTCATCACAATAGTCCCTAAACAATTTGAGAAAATAACATTGATGCATCCAAAGATGGCCACACTATACCAGCAGATAAAAACATTCTTGCTCCTATGCTTCTTCTCATGAACCACAGGACCAAATGACACCAAATTTGGAATGTAAGCCCATGGTACATGGTTTGAGTAAAGCTAAGGGATTGGTAAAAAGGTGGCAGAGTTACTGACAAATTACAGATTTTACATGTCCATTTAAACCACTGTCAATTCACTTAATCTGAAACTTGCCATTATCACGGACGTCCCAAAAACGAGATGACCCACACTGAATTTGGTATTAATATCTAAAAAAAAAAACAAGTAAACTAATCATTCTGTGCATATGTAAAGCTAATGCTCAAAATCTGCAATCATCTTTTCCTCATGAACCATATGTCAGATTCACTCCCGATTTTGTATTTAGACTCATTACATCAGTCTAATTAGTTGCTGCATTCATAGTCGGTCACGCTACAGCACTAGATGGCATATCACACCAGGGCTAGAAGAACTAAACCGATGGACATGGGGCAATGAAATTTGGTATGTAAACCTCATGTATACATCCCTTAGAAGCTGTGCGAATATAAAAACTCACTGCAACCTTAGATGGCTGCACCAGACCAATTGGTGGCACTAGTGGTGCCATAGGATACAACTATTGATCAAGTGGGCTTGGTCTAATGCAAATGAATGTTAGATTTCAATTATGCAGACACACAATGTGAAATATCATTATTAGTATATCTGTATAATCACATATTGTTACCCAAGTATGTGGTCTGAACATAGTGAAAAGTGGATATTGCATTTTGGAAATGTAGAAACCGGAAGTCCTGCCAGTTGCGCAGTCAACGCATTACAGCTGAGTGTGTATTGAAGCATTTTGGAACACTAATGTGGAGTTTACCAACAGACTTAAAATCATTTACACAAACAAATATTTACACTAAACACTGAAAATATTTATCTTAACATAAACCATTAGTCAAATTGACCCCAGAATTGGCATACACTCAATACATTAATGACTAAGAATGATTACCTGCTGTACTCAAAGATAACCAGCCTACAGCACTAGACTAAACTTCACTTGCGTCATTCTTGTGGTATTCAGATAAACTTGGTAATGCTCTCACCGATTCAGAGGTTGGGTTAAATGCGGAAGACACATTTCATTTGAAGGCATTCAGTTGTACAACTGACTAGGTATCCCATCCTTTCCCTTATTGCACATAAAGGAAGATTATCATGTAGAAACAGAGTGCTTACTTTATAATCCAACTGATCTTGTTTCCTTTCTGTCATGCTGTGAACCCTGTTCATTGCTGCTCACAGCTAATATTCGTTTTGTTGAAACAATAATAATGTGATTTTAAAGTTTAGTAAAAAAAAAAAAATCTCAATAGACATTTATCCTTACATATTACAACAGTTTTATTGAGAGGATATTACATTATTTATTAGAATGAATACATACATTACTAATTAGGCTCCACAGACAATTTCAATTAAAAAAAAGAAAAAAAGAAAAGTGGCGGTGGCATATAAGAGCTATATGTGTGCATGAGTTTAAGAATCCCTGTCTCTCACACATACCCGCTGTATAGATGGTTCGATCAAGAAATAACTGATTACAATTAGTTGAAATTCCTTCAGTCTTTGCCTGACTGTTTTTGCTAATTACAAAAGCAAACCGTGTGAAAACACAGACACGCACACAGGCAATTCTCGATCACAGACTCCGGCAAATGCAATCATATGATTACACCATGCAGAGATATAAAACAAAAACAGACCATATAAAGAAAGTTCACATAATTTGGAAGTCACTGTTTCGGTGTATGTACGTTATCCGGAGATTATTGGTGTGACTGGCTTTCTCTCAGCCTCACAGATGGGGAAAGGACGGACTGAAACAAACAGAAGACAGTATTGTCATTTTAGAATGAAGTGGTCATCTTCAATGTTCAATATATCATTTTGGACATTGTCGTCTTCAGGAGGCGTCGATACAGATTAGACTCCCGTACCAGACCATTTAACCAATTATAAAAGTGACGGAAACAGGGGAAGAAAAAAAACAAAACAAGAATGCCAAGGAAGCGAAGAACGATGAAAACGGTGGCAGTAACATTATGCTGCCAGAGCACTGTCATCCAGGCTTCACTTGCGGACCTCACGGCCACTGGTCTGCGTGGAATCTGAGGACCCTCCGAAGGGGGCCATAGCGTTGGTCTCCATGGTCTGGTAGATGAAGAATATGAAGCCAGCTACAATGCCGAGGAGCAGCAGCTTCAGCCAGACAGGCAGGCCATGGGGTGGTGCTATGGCCTTTCCAGCAGGGGGTGCCACTGACGTTACCAGCCTGGTAGAGGGGGGCAGGGTGGCGACTCTGTGGACGGCGGCGGTGCGGCTCTCTGTGTAGGAAGAGCGAGAGGAGCGCAGGAGGGTCTCATCTGTCCACAGGTCACCAGACTTTAGGGGCCTGCCGGCTGCCCCTCGGATGGGCCGTCGACAGGTGGCGCTAGAAGGACGGGAGAGGAAGAAAGTTGAGATTCATTGTGATATTCCGCACATGAGTTGCCATCAGGCAAGTATTATGATCAAACTCTTAAATTAGTTACAGGACACTGCTTTACAGGAATGACAAGACTGTGGGTGGGAGTCTGCCAGATATAGCAAGGATTTATTAAAGTTGTTTATGTATGCCGATAGAATAAGGCATACAAGATGTCTTACTTGATTCCTGTTGGAGTGTCGGTCTCGTAGGGGAACATCTCCTTCAGGACATCCTTCTCATCCACCCTGTTGGGTGTCTGCTCACCAGCTGCTATCTTCTCCACCTGCAACACACATTTTTTAGTACACATTCCTTAGACGTTGAGGCCAACGCGGAGCGATTAGGGTGAGGATGAGACATTGTTCCATTTGCGTGTTACCAAGTCAATGCCAAAACCACCACCTTCACATAAGGGCTAGAGGGGTATTATTTTTGTGAATAAGCTAGAGGGTGTACTCCTAAAGACCACTAGATGGGCCTGTTGCAGTCCTATGCCCATGTGACCAAACCACCAGTAAACCCAAGGCTTGTGACAAACACCATAACCTTGTCTTGTGAATAATACCACCTTGACAAACAAACCAGCACAGACCCTAGGTAATACCTGCATAAGGCATAGCAGTGAAATTACTTTCGTACCCATGGCTCCTTAGAGATACTCGAGGAGACACTGTCTTGCCCCTTCACTGGGGTCACAGAGGAGAGGAAGGGGGTGTTTTTCTGCTGTTTCCACTTAGGTTGGAGGCCATTTTTAGACTCACGCTGGTCCTGCTGGTCAAAGAGGTGAGTGTGTGTTAGTAAGAGACAGGGGACGGGTGGGTATTGGGGTTAGTCTTCTTTCGCTCCCCTCACATCTTTTATGCAGCTGTACTAGACAGCTGTGCCCCACACACACACACTCTACAGTAGCCCCATTCATAATCATCACCCATATGTTTACAACTATACCATGTCTGAGGAAAAACAGTGTGATCACTTTCACTCCCCAACAACACAATTAAGTTCCAAATTCCAGGTGCCACCACAACAAACCATTGTGAGGAGAACAGAACTCTTGAGGACAACTATTGGACAATATACTTGAAACTGTATACCCGAGTAAAGCGATTGGACAGCATGTCAAACTTGGCAGAGAGAGATGATAGGGATTCCAGCTGTTCCTTCAGGGATGGAGATGAGGGGGTGTGTGAGACATAGCTTACAGGCCTGACGGTGAAGGAGGCAAAGGGGTCACTTCCAGACAAACGAGGTAGTGGGGAAGGGTTGGCTACTAGGAGCGGGCGGATTTCCTGTGGTACCCCCTTTAACAGAGATAGGGTAAGTAACACACTGGATCAGTATCCTATACTAGAAGAGTCGGGCCATCACTTACACAGGTGCATTTAAAATCCAGTGAGCAATATTACAGTAGTGTGTATCCTAAGAGGACAGTGTGATTAAGATCATATACCCACCAGAGGCCATTGTTTCAGGGGTCTTATGCTCTGTCCTACTGGAGCATGGACACTTGGTGCAGGTTCCTGAGATGACCACAGATATGGATTAGAAATATCAGTTATAGAAGAGGTTGGTTGATATCCATACAGACCCAGGAGAGAGACTAACGGCAAGAGAGCGAGACCAAAACAAATAGCCAGTGATCAGAGCATTGAGCAAATTGTGAACAGATCCAAAAAAATCTGACAAAAACACTCAATACAGAGTGATGTCTCAAGTATAGCACGTGAGAGATGTCACAAACCTCTAAAAGAGCTGTATTGAGTAGGGAGTTTAGCTCATGACTGGGAGCTTTAGTAGTCAGAGTGAGAGGAAGACCACCATCCTCCTCACAGCACAGCTAGAATACAAGAGAATGGCTTTATTTTTTCAGAGGGGAAAGAACAGTCGTGGCTTTCGGATTAGATAAACAACACACACAAGAAACAAACGAGAAGTGATTTTCGAAGTGGATGAGAAGGTCTTGGTGGCAGAAAAAAATCTTCCAGGAAGTTCTTCTTACGCCAGAGGTCAAACTTGTCCACTGCATTGAAACAGTCGAGATGTTTGGCTTTGTGCTGCACTCGCCGTTTACACACGATAGGTATAGTTCCGAACCCATCCCGAAATCGACCAAATCATCCAACCATGCTCAGTAAACCAAAATCAGGCTGGCGTCAAGGTATGCCCATTGGAACGAAACATTGACATGTAGCTCATCCAGTTTAATATGAAGACTAGAGACTAGCTAGAATTATAGAAGGGAGCAGTGAGCATACATTCCATCGTTCCTTTACCATCAGTCCCCCCCCCCACTTCCTCTCTTCCTTTTTGGTTTCCGCTGTCTCTCTTGCCACATCTCATTTGGCTTCCTCTAGGGTATCCACCAATTCTGCCCAGAGTGGGTGAAAACACGGTTTGTTGATTAACTTTCACTTCCCTTATTTTATTAAATACATTTTACCAAGACAAGATTATTCACGTTCTGAATCATTCCGTGGGGTCTTTAACATTATATCCAAAAAGTTGAATTTCGTAACCTAACACATCCGATAAGCACCGAACTCTTGACAGAGCGGTGCCGCTTTCTCGCAGGAACATTTGAGGATTTTACATGTTGTGGTGGTAGTCTGCAAGGATGTTTCTGCCAGTCGCAAAAAGCTAAATTAGCATGAATGGGCTAAATTAAATGTAAAAAGCTTTGAAAATAAAAAGCATTTCATAAGAGACATGCTTGCTTTTGTGAGAAATCTTCTGTCCCGCCTCAAATCGATAAACATCTTACCTCTATATTGTTTTATGTCCTTTGGATTCGAGAAGAAAGAAGCTATTTTCCAGGTTTTTGCCACTTTTTGTCTGACCTCCATTGATTTAGTCACCCTAATTTGGGCCATCTTACAAAGGTAAAAACGGCAATAACCTTTGAACGGATTATGATAGAGACATGAGGTTTGGACTATAGTATCTACACAATTAACATTAATTTACCTATTGGCAAAAATATGTGTTTTTGATTGGACACCCTACTTCCGCCATCTGCCTGTCCTCCAGGACACCTACAATACCAGGTGTGGCAGGAAGGCCAAGAAGATAAAATCCCCGCTTCATTCACCCCCCCGACAAACATTTACCCTGCCCCCACCCACCCCCCAATGGACATTTACAATTGTTACAGCGTAAATGTGTGTATATATTTTTTATTACAGTTCCATTCACTTCACTCTACCCCCCTGCTGCTTTTTTTTATTTAACTAGGCAAGTCACTTAAGAACAAATTATTATTTACAATGACGGCCTACCCCGGCCAAACCCTAACCCGGATGACGCTGGGCCAATTGTGCGCAGCCCTATGGGACTCCCAATCACGGCCGGTCGTGATACAGCCTGGAAACGAACCAGGGTTTGTAGTGACGTTTCTAGCACTGAGATGCAGTGCCTTAGACAACTGCGCCACTCGGGAGCCCCTGTGGTCCCTATTGACATTCCCAAATGGACTCTCCCCCTGCCCCCACCACCCAGCGGTCATTTATCATTGCTACAGTTGTAAATGTGTATTTATTATTATTATTATTATTATTATTATTATTATTATTATTTCTATCCACATTTTTTATCATTCACTTCTCTTTTATTTGACATATTTTTTAAATGTATTTTGACCTGCACTGTTAGAGCCTCAAACTCAATCTAATGCCACACCTCACTTGAACCCATTCCATCTTGGGACAGACGTCCCGATTCTGAAGAAGCAGGCTCTCTCGAATATATGATTACATCATCTTGTGTCTCCATTGTTAACTTTAAGTCGCACATCAAAACCAACTAAGTTAGAAAAGTATGCCCACACACAAATGTATACGTTAAAATGGAACAAATCATTTCTAGTTCCCAGTGATTGACCAAAATGCTATTTCTATCTCCCAGTGAGTGAATACGTGAAAGGGGCAAGGAAAGCACCTTCCTACAGGTCTGCCAGGGAGTGAGGGAGTGAGCGCTCTCCAGACCTATGTGGCCCTCAGGGACACCGTGGCTGGGGGTCTTGACTGGGGGCCTGCTGGGTTTGGCTTTGTGGAACCAGAGCTCAGCAGCATTCACATTCAGGGGGAAGGCTCGGTCAGGGACAGACTGATGGTAAGACACAGTAGAGACTTTAGAGTACTAGACTAAACCATTCATAGTGACAGTGAGTGACAAGTAACCACAGCGAACCTCACAGGTACCTGAGTCAGTCTGGGTGATGGGGACTCGGCCCTGGCTGTTAGGACAACCTGATGGATAGTCCTAGTGGACTGGGCATGGGCTAGGCCATGCAGTAAGGGAGTGGACTTAGAGCTTGGCTTCTCTGCCAATATAGGCTTAGGTTCCTTAAGGGCTTCCTGGAACATGACAGATGGGGAGAGAGAGGCGAAAGGAAGTTAGAGGGAAGACTGACAAATGAATCAGTGGAAAGTTTACTCAGGACATCACAAACCCATGTCTATTGATCACAAACCCACCAGAAGCAGAGGTGCCTTGGTCTTTGCCTCTCTTGGAGGTGGAAGAACTACCTCACCAGCTGATAACTCAGAGACATCCTGGAGCAGGACGAGGAGAACGATGAGGAAGCTGCGTAATAGTTGAGGCAATCATGCATGTAGGCTTAAGGTGAGACCTGCTACCTGTGTAGTGTTCATTGTTCACTATAGCTGAGGAAGACAGTGGCACCAGGTGATGTGGTGAAAGGGAGGACACACCCATCCACACAAAAGTAGCTTCCCAAATAAATCCAAACATATAATATTAAATAGTGGATGTGGAGAACCCAGTGAATTAAGACAGCCTATGCCTGTCCTAACTAATTGTATACTACATCTAATTTTTACTTATTTAGTACTCATGTATGCCAGCTTTTAGCTGCAAATGTGGACAATTTCAAATAAACCTTAAATATATAACATGACTAACACCATGCACAAAAAAAGGTGATTATCAAGCTAAACACTTCTCCAGTGCACCACAAACCCAAGGAGATGGATAGGCTCAGTGTATATTACAGTATCATCGCTTGCAGGGACCATCTGGTCGACTCTATGAGATGATCTTTTCAATGGTCTCTTTATGTTCAACACAGGATGCTCTTCCTCAAGATCATCCTCCTCCTCCTCCTCCGGAGCATAGATCTAAACACACACACACTTCTCAGAACACCCGACCTTCGACCTCTTCGCGAACACACCTTACAAAGCCAACTTCAGTGAGTAAAGTTGCTTTTAAAGGGACAGTTTGAGATTTTGCCAATGAAGCCCATCAACTTCCCCAGAGTCAGATGAACTCTGGGATAACATTCTGATGTCTATACTTCCAGTATGAAGGAAGTTAGAGGTGCGAGACAACGCTAACTAGTTAGCCCATGACTGGAAACACACAGGAACAGCTAACTTGAGGTAGTAGATAAATCTCAAACTATCCCTTTAATGTGGTTACAATATCCACATGAGACAGTCAGCTTCAGTTGAATAGGTTACCATCTGGGACGTTCAGGATTTCGACACCAGATGTCACCAACACCTCCCAAAGTATCAGGAAAAGAGGAGGAGAAAAGTAAAATGGCTTAAAAATATTTTTAAAAACCTCAAAGAATAGAATTTGCAAAAAAAAATTAAATAATAAGCAGGGGCTTTAAGTATGTTCGTGTGAGGAAAGAATGAAACAGAGAGAGAGCAATAATAGTGGACTAGAGGCACCCAGTGGCAAAGAAAAATACAAGCTAATCCAAGTCATGTGGCCGGTCCTGAGATCAAAGCCTGCTGCACTAACTCCCAGCAGACAGACAGACACAGAGAGGGTCCTTCAGACAGACATTTGGTGCTTTGTTTTCCACACACACACACACGTGATTCACACTCCTATAGGCGTCTCATAAATGACACATTTCCTCTCTCTCAAATAATTTATTAGAGACCGGTTTAATCGACCCCAGCTGTGCCGCTGCACATCCTATAGCCTGTAATGGGACTACTAATCATTGCCAAATGTGTAGCACTTGGGGCCAAATCACAACTTGAGATATGCATGCTATTTCACTCAGATTTTAACACATTCTGTATTGTGAGATTTGAAGGAATGCAAACCATGAGGTTGACCTAGGGTGAGGATGCGCTTTTGTCCACTGATTTAAAAAAAGATTAATTAAAGAGGGACTTACCCGGTTGTGCTGGCTGCTGCGGGTCCTGGTGGTGACTGGGGTCTTCCCTCTGCTTCTGACAGGTCTCTCCACCACGGGGACTGGGACAGGCTCTGGTTCTGTCGTCACCTCTAAACACATACACACCACAGCATTTCTAGCAATGTCACGCTCTGTCAGTCAGTCTATTGACCAACCAATCAATCCATGATTCGTATTATCCCAGAGGGTCAATTTGGTTTGAAAGTTGGCATCTCCGGAAAAAAAATCTAATGTGTAATCTAATGTGTCAACTGCCAAGATGAATCTGATTTGAATCTGTAATAAACCTGGTCTAATAAAGAGGATGACTGAGTGTTCCGTTTCTTACCTTCTTCCTTGTCGCTGTAGCGGTCTGAGTCAGAGTTGCCGTTATGGTTGCTGTCTACCTGAGTGATGACCACCGGTAAAGCCACGGTCTCAGGAGGACCCTGGTCCAACAGCTTCTGGAGCCTTCTCTCATACAGCTTACGGGTTGAGACTGCCATGACAAGACATTCAAATAAATTCAATAGAACTTTAGGAATCCCTCTTACGGGTGGAGGCTGCCAAAAGTTCAGACATTATTCAAATGAATTCAACACAACTTTGTTAATAAATGAATGAAGATTGCAACAATAATGTCCATTATTAAAATGAATTCAATACAACTCTTAATTCCCTGAATTTCCAACTCTTACTGACTGACTCACCCACGATGGGTCCGACGTTGATTCCATACTTGAGCAGCTCATCCTTCAGGCCCTCACTAGTCAGCTCAGTCACATCCAGGTCCTCTGGCCGAGGCTTGTCTGTTTTCCTCGTGGCTTTCTGTGAAAGAGGGATCACAGAGGTCAGATTGGTGTAAAGTGTTGAGATCTATAGTCACAGAATTAGCCTACCACCAATCACAGAACCATGACTTGAATGGGAATGCCCGTTCTAGTAATTATATTTCTTTGAGTTATTTTAACCACGCTAGCTCAGGACCGCCACATCCGGTTTCTTCCCATGCGGGATCGTCTGAGGGGTGGGTCTGGTGCTGAGGAGTAACGCTCTCAGTAATAAAGTCCTTTTGTCAGGGAAAACTAATTCTGATTGGCTGGGCCTGGCTGCCAAGTGGGTGGGCCTATGTCCTCTGCGGCCCATCCAAGGCTGCACCCCTGCCCAGTCATGTGAAATCCATAGATTAGGGCCTAATAATTTTATTTCAATTGACTGACTTTGTTATATGAACTGTAACTCAGTGAAACCGTTGAAATTGTTGCATTTATATATTTCTGTTCAGTATAATTAATAAAATATTGAATTTGTCCTCAAATGAAGGGGATGAGACAAACTTTGCTAGAGGAAGGGTATCCGATTTCATTGGTCCTCAACTCGTGGCTCAGACATTGATTTCAGGATAAATGGAGTTAGACTGCCCTGGAGCAGGTTAGTTCTGAAGGATTTGTTGCTGTAGAAATGTACCTGGCTAAAAAGGTGAACCACTTTCACAGATTACTTTAGAAAAAAAAAATATATAAAACTGCCGTTGACTGATCAGATCAAATGATGGATGGACATAAAGAGCTGTTGTGTTGAACACTGTGCAATGTTTAACAGTGAGAATGGCAGAATGGTGACCTTACTAAATGACTACCTTACTAAATATTTTGACTGGATTTTAATGATTTGTATCAAATCATTAAAATCCAGACGGAAAATATTTACACAAGAAGCAACCTAATATCACACAGTCAAACTCTCAGTCATTTAGTAAGGTCACCATTCTGCCATTCTCACTGTTAAACATCGCACCAGTTTACCAAAGTTAACTCCTCAAACCTGATTCGTAGTATAGGGCTCAGCTTCAACCCCCTACAACTAGGCTGCAGAGAATTTTTGTCGAAAGGGGGGGGGCTTTAGAGAATCTCTCCACTCTGCTGACAAGTATTTTTCTATAAAGGACAAACATTCTAGCCATTCATTAGCTTTGATACTCTGATTGGTTAGAGATAATCCGATGACTGATTACGTTGTTTTGTACAACACACCTCATTTTGATATCACCACAAACGACTTCAATGACGGCAGTGTCAGACTGAAATATACAGCTAATGAGCAGTGGAATAATTCAGTTTGAGTCGTCAGGCAAGGTATAGCGGCCTACCGGCAGTCGCCTAGTATTTGTTTGAAGTGAGTCTTCCTCCACAGAGGCTGATGATTGTAGTTCATTGCCAGGGGGTATTTTTCACCTTGGCCTAGGCTGCGCGACCATATCGGACTGCCCAGCCCCAGGACACCTCTTCCGCAGAGCTAAACAACCATATCACTTTCTGTGCATGTGTTACTGATTCATATTCCTTAACAGCTGGAATAAAAGCCCTGCGTCGATTTGAACTAATATTTCATGTACCGGTCAAAAGTTTTAGAACACCTACTCATTCAAGGGTTTTTCTTTATTTTTACTATTTTCTACATTGTGAACACAAAAGCTATGAAATACATACGGAATCATGAAATATCAAAAATAATATTATATTTGAGATTTTTCAAATAGCCACCCTTTGCCTTGACAGCATAGCACACGCTTGGCATTCTCTCAACCAGCTTCACCTGGAATGCTTTTCCAACAGTCTTGAAGGAGTTCGCAGGTCATTGTCCTGTTGAAAAACAAATGATGATGGTCCCACTAAGCCCAAACCAGATGGGATGGCGTATCGCGGCAGAAATCTGTGGTAGCCATGCTGGTTAAGTGTGCCTTAATTTGAAAATAAATCACAGACAGTGTCACCAGCAAAGCACCCTTACACTTCCTCCTCCATGCTTTATGGTGGGAAATAAACATGCAGAGATCATCCGTTCACCCACACCACTTCTCACAGACATGGTGGATGGAACAAAAAAACTAAAATTTGGACTTCAGGCCAAAGGACAAATTTCCACCGGTCTAATGTCCACTGCTCGTTTTTCTTGACCCAAGCAAGTCTCTTCTTATTGGTGTCCTTTAGTAGTGGTTTCTTTGCAGCAATTTGACCAGGAAGGATTGATTCACGCAGTCTCTGAACAATTGATGTTGACATGTGTGTTACTTGAATGCTGTGAAGCATTTATCTGGGCTGCACATTCTGAGGCTGGGAATTCTAATTAACTTATCCTCTAAGGCAGAGGTAACTCTGGGTCTTCCATTCCTGTGGCGGTCCTCATGAGAGCCAGTTATCATAGCACTTGGTTTTTGTGACTGCACTTGAAGAAACTTCCATAGTCCTTGAAATGTTATTGACTGACCATGTCTTAACGTAATGGACTATCGTTTCGCGTTGTTTATTTGAGCTGTTCTTACCATAATATGGACTCTCTTCTGTACACCCCCCTACCTTGTCACAACACAACTTGTTTGTCTCAAATGCATTAAGGAAAGATATTCCACAAATTAACTTTTAAGAAGGCACGCCTGTTAATTGAAACGCATTCCAGGTGACTACCTCATGAAGCTGGTTGAGAGAATGCCAAACGTGTGCAAAGTCGTCATCAAGGCAAAGGGTGGCTATTTGAAGAATCTATTGACTAAGTCCGTTATCACTTGCTCATTGTCTTAATCGAAATTACGGATTGCCTCCTATCTGCTTGTCATCCCCTTATGTCATAGTTTGTACATCTTAATTCTCAGTAGAAACCACATTTGTTTTAACAAATCTGCCATATCAGCTATGTTTTTATGTGTAGTGGCTTTGCAGGCATGCATCCCACTTTTTTGTTTTGTTTGCCCCACCAAGATTTACAATGCTAAAATTGCCACTGCCAGCCGATAGCAAATCATATTCCTTACACATTAAACTGAGCATGGCAGAGATGACTGACTTATAATGATGCAAGCAAAAAAGTGACAGGAATCAGGAAGTTCAATAACTCTATTTCTATGGTTTTTGACACATTCCATTGGAACTCTGCCATGGTTCTCTAACCCATGGAACATTTGATGGGGTGGGAGTAGGGTTACAAAGGGTCGGAAAACTTTCGGTATATTTCCTGATTTTCCCAGAAATTTTCCATGGGTAGTTAAGCCTGGGAATTTTGCTTAAAAGTCATCAAAAAAAAAAAGTTACCTTATAACAGTGAACCTTTTATGTGGGATACACATAAGGCAACTCTAGGGCTAGTGGCATATTTTGGTTAAACTATCTCCAATTCAATGGAATTGCAACCCTCTGCATGCACAGTGCATTCTTCCATCACATGTGCAGCGGATTCGCAAGATCTTGCACACTAATGAGATGCAATTGAGCCCACACTACTACACTGTCTGAGCCGAGGACGACATGCATTCTGGTAAGTTTTGATTACAATACTGGGTGGGGTGAATATATTTTATATGACATACATGATGTTTTGTTAACTAGTAAATAGTAGCCTACAGCAAAGTGTGTTTAAATCATTTCTACTTTGTTAATTTCTGCTTGTTAGTTTTTGCTACCATGTGGGTTTTAGCTTGCTTGAGCCTGCTAACTGAGGAGTGTTAATTCACCTGTTTCCATACATGTTTCACTGTAAAGTCCATGGAGAATAAGAGCAACTCCTCCCAGCTGCACTGAGGCGAGGAAACACTGTCACCACCGATAAATCCACAATAATTGAGAATTTCAAAAAGCATTTTTCTACAGCCGGCCATGCTTTCCACCTGGCCACTCATACCCTGGTCAACAGCCCTGCACCCCCCACAGCAACTTGCCCAAGCCTCCCCCATTTCTCCTTCACCCAAATCCAGATAGCTGATGTTCCGAAAAAGCTGCGAAATCTGGACCCCTACAAATCAGCAGGGCTAGACAATCTGGACCCTCTCTTTCTAAATTATCAGTTGAAATTGTTGCAACCCCTATTACTAGCCTGTTCAACCTCTCGTATAGTCTGAGATCCTCAAAGATTGGAAATCATTTTATAACATTTTTTGACGTTTTTCTGGATTTTTTTGTTGTTATTCTGTCTCTCACTGTTCAAATTAACCTACCATTAAAATTATAGACTGATCATTTCTTTGTCAGTGGGCAAACGTACAAAATCAGCAGGGGATCAAATACTCCCCCCCCACTGTAACAAACAGATCAACGACCATTTCGAATCCCACTGTACCATCTCCGCTATGCAATCTGGTTTCCGAGCTGGTCATGGGTGCACCTCAGCCACGCTCAAGGTCCTAAATGATATCATAAATGCCATCGATAAGAGACAATACTGTGCAGCTGTATTCATCGATCTGGCCAAGGCTTGACTCAATCACAACATTCTTATCGGCAGACTCAACAGCCTTGGTTTCTCAAATGACTGCCGTGGCTGGTTCACCAACTACTTCTCAGACAGAGTTCAGTGTGTCAAATCGGAGGGCGTGTTGTCCGGACCTCTAGCAGTCTCTATGGGGGTGCCACAGGGTTAAATTCTTTGGACGACTCTCTTCACATCAATGATGTCGCTCTTGCTGCTGGTGATTCTCTGATCCACCTCAGACGACACCATTCTGTATATTTCTGGCCCTTCTTTGGACACTGTGTTAACAACCCTCCAGACGAGCTTCAATGCCATTACAACTCTCCTTCCGTGGCCTCCAACTGCTCTTAAATGCAAGTAAAACTAAATGCATGCTCTTCAATCAAACGATGCCCGCACCTGCCCACCCGCCCAGCATCACTACTCTGGACGGTTCTGACTTAGAATATGTGGACAACTACAAATACCTAGGTGTCTGGTTAGACTAGACTAATCTCTCCTTCCAGACTCACATTAAGCATCTCCAACCCAAAATTAAAACTACAATCGGCTTCCTATATCGCAACAAAGCATCCTTTGCTCATGCTTCCAAACATACCGTCATAAAACTGACTATCCTACCGATCCTTGACTTCAGCGGTGTCATTTACAAAATAGCCTCCAACACTCTACTCAGCAAATTGGATGCAGTCTATCACAGTGCCATCCGTTTTGTCACCAAAGCCCCATATACTATCCACCACTGCGACCTGTATGCTCTCATTGGCTGGCCCTCACTTCATATTCGTTGCCAAACCCACTGGCTCCAGGTCATCTATAAGTCTTTGCTAGGTAAAGCTCACTGGTCACCATAGCAGCACCCAACCGTAGCATGCGCTCTAGCAGGTATATTTCAGTGGTCACTCCCAAAGCCAATTCCTCCATTGGCCGCCTTTCCTTCCAGTTCTCTGCTGCCAATGACTGGAACAAATTGCAACCCCCCCCCCCCCAAAAAAAAACTAACACTGAAGCTGGAGACCCATATCTCCCTCTAACTTTAAGCACCAACTGTCAGAGCAGCTCACAGATCACTGCACCTCTACATAACCCATCTGTAAATAGCCTCATCCAACTACCTCATCCCCATACTGTTATTTATTTTGCGCCTTTGCACCCGTTTCTACTTGCACATTCATCTTCTGCACATCTATCGCTCCAGTGTTTAATTGCTCAATTGTAATTATTTCGCCACTATGGCCTATTTATTGCCTTACCTCATTTGCACACACTGTATATATACACTTTTTTTCTCTCTATTGTGTTATTGACTGTATGTTTGTTTATTCCATGTGTAACTCTGTTGTTTGTGTCGCACTGCTTTGCTTTATCTTGGCCAGGTCACAGTTGTAAATGAGAACTTGTTCTCAACTATCCTAGCTGGTCAAATAAAAGTGAAATAAAAATGTTTTGTTTAAAAAAAAATATTATTATTTTTTTTTAACATTTATCTTACAAAGGAGTTGTTTAATCCAACTGCTTCATTCATCTGTACATGTATTTTTATTTTTTTTAACTCATTTTTTCCTAATCTTTACAGGAAAATGCCACGGGCACTATCTGATGTTTGGAGACATTTTACTGCAGCTAATAGAAGAAGCTGTGTACAT
This sequence comes from Salmo trutta, assembly GCF_901001165.1. Lineage (NCBI taxonomy): Eukaryota > Metazoa > Chordata > Actinopteri > Salmoniformes > Salmonidae > Salmo > Salmo trutta. Next base: position 31,337,963 of record NC_042964.1, read on the forward strand.
TTGCAAATACTGTGCCAAATCATATGTGAAGAATGCACCAAAGATGCAGAATCATCTGGCCATGTGCATAAAGTTCCCTCAGCACTTACAACAAGCAACCTCTCACAAAAGTCCCTCTACTTCTATTCGAGGTGAAAATGAAATCAGACACCTTATCGATAACAACAGCTTATGGTGCTCCTGGACTCAATGGAGGAACGTAGTCAGAGAAATGCTGAGGAATGTCTTGCTTGAGCTGTGTATGCAACTGGTTCACCTCTGATGCTCACAGGAAATGTGTATTGGAAGAGATCTCTGAATGTTCTTTGCTCAGCATACACCACTCCAACTCCATGCTTTATCTACTCATTTGCTGGATGCAGAGTTCAACAGAGTTCAAGTGAAGGTCATGCAAATCATAGAGAAAGCAATCATCTAATGGCTGGTCGAATGTTCGTGGGCAAGGAATAATTAACTACATCTCCACCCCTCAACCAGTATTCTACAAGAGCACAGACACAAGGGACAACAGACACACCGGTCTGTACATTGCAGATGAGCTGAAGGCAATGACCTTGGACCACAGAAGGTATGTGCACTGGTGATAGACAATGCTGCGAACATGAAGGCTGCTTGGTCTAAAGTGGAGGAGACCTACCCTCACATCACACCCATTGGCAGTGCTGCTCATGCATTGAATCTGCAACTCAAGGACATCATGGCACTGAAAATAATGGATACACTCGACAAGAGAACCAAGGAAATGGTTAGGTAAGTGAAGCATCATGAAGTTATAGCAGCAATCTACCTCACCAAGCGAGAAGAATAAGAGCACCACATTGAAGCTGCCCAGCAACACCCATTGGGGTGGTGTTGTCATCATGTTTGACAGTCTCCTGGAGGGGAAGGACTCTCTCCAAGAAATGGCCATATCACAGTCTGCCGATACGGACAGCCCCATCAAGAGGATCCTCCTGGATGATGTATTTTGGGAGAGAGTGGTAAGCAGCCTGAAACCTATAGCAGTAGCCATTGCACGGGTTGAGGGAGACAATGCCATCCTGTCTGATGTTCAGACTCTGCTTGCAGATGTAAGAGAAGAAATCCATACTGCCCTGTCCACTTCACTGTTGCTCCAAGCAGAGGAAACTGCAGTTCTAAAATACATCAAAAAGCGTGAAGACCTCTGCCTAAAGCCCATACACGCCGCAGCGTACATGTCGGACCCCAAGTATGAGATCAACAAGGCCTATGGTGTCATCACTACTGTGGGCAAGGTTCTTGGCAGTCTGGCGAAGTACACTTCCAAGCAAGGGCCTTGGGATGGAGATGCAATATGGCAGTCGTGCCAACATATCTCATCAGCCACCTGGTGGAAGGGACTGTCTGTATCTGAGGCCCTTTACCATGTTGCCTCCATCATCCTCCAAATCCCAACAACATCAGCTGCCTCAGAGAGCAACTAGTCCTTGTTTGGGACACACACACCAAAGCACGCAACAGGCTAACCAATACAAGGGTTGAAAAATTGGTGGCCACCTGGGCAAATTTGAGGCTTTTTGAGCCTGACAACGAGCCATCCTCAACAAGGTTGGAAAGTGACAGTGAAGACGAGGCCTCAGAGTCTGATGTTCAAGAGGTGGACATTGAGGAGGTCCAGGGAGAAGTCATGGAAGTCTGAGAGGAAGACAACCAAAGCTTTAGTTTCTAGACTATCATTTTACAGATGCATGTTGAAAATGTTTCTGGGAGATGCAATGGATCATTCAATATTCCCTTTCTTTTGTTGTTCAGTGACATCATCCCATGTGAAGAGTCAACTCATTTAATTAAAGTTCAAATCGTAACTAAAATTGTTTTTATTTTGGAATGATTTAATGATTTGCAATTATGTCTACTTATGATAAGGTAAAAGGTTTATGTTTCTGTCTCCATATGATATGGTAAATATATGAAATGCAAAAAAAATAATCTAAATTTAAATGGTATTAATATTAATTTGCATATATTTCCTGTTAATTCCCACATTAAGTTTCCACCTCTGAATATTCCACAAAATGTGCAACCCTAGGTGGGAGTAGTAAAGAGAGAGAGGGAAAGAATCCCAGACAGACACAGAGGGGGATTTAGCAGCTATCGGTCTCCCACTAGCCTATATTAGACTCCTTACTGTGGGCCTCAGTAAAGTTGGAGCTGGATCTCAGCCCAGCTGAGCACATTACATAATCACAGAATTCCAAGGAAGAAATACAACGGGAAAAATATGAAAAAAATTCCTGACTTCCAGTTTGTTCCCTCAGTTATCTTCCGCTCTCTGACCACACATTTTAAAAGTGATATCAAGGCACTGAGCACATGGCTAGCCCCAAGGCCCAGACAATCCCTGTGCTTTAAGTTTTGCGCTAGGCTACTTGCAGAAGGTTTGTACACTAGAGGTTTAAATTACATGGAATGAAGATTGCATCAATGCATATCAGAACAATATGGATTAACATAGTTCAGTTGCATGATCGCCTAGACTTCCATAACGCTCTCAGTCCGACTAAGTTGTTGTTTCTATTCAGACAGAAATAATGGTTTGGCGAAGTAATATTGAAACTGACTTATGTGGCTTTTAGGGGTAAACTATAACAAACTGCTAGGTTGTGAATTATGATGTGCATATGGCTAACCACCGTTATGGATGGTTTTGGCAGACATGATACTTTTCATATCTGTGGTCCTCATGATGACCGCTGCATGCGAAAAAAATTCACTCCCAATGACAAACCATTCAACCTTAGTTGAACTAAACCTTAGGAGAGAAAAACTATACTTCACTTCACTTTTATCCCAAAAGGTTTATTTTGATAGCTATTATGAGTGAAAATGTGTCTAATGTTCTGAGTGTGCCAGTGGATGACTGCCTCAAATGCTTCATGGTAAGCTATAAATCAGACAGACAGACATGCTTGGGAGTCAGGTGACTATATGAAGACATCAGGAACAGCACTGCTACGATAGCATTTAAATCTAATGAGAAAGTACTAGCCTACACACACACACACAGTTAACCAAACATCTGTTCAGTGATAGGGGAATGCGTGCACAGACTTCCACAGAAAGTATTTCCTCAATAGAGAAACACAATAGGAAAATAGCCCTATCCTCCACACCAGGAGCCTCGATTTCCTTCAATTCCATTACCTATTCTTTAATGCCATTTCCATCACACTCAAAACTCCTTGAAGTTCCTTCCCTCTTCTCTGCATACCTAGGCTTTTCAATCTAACATAAACAAAACTTCTCCGGTCCAGCTCCATCCCTTCTATGGATTTCACCACTTGTGACAGTAGCTGCTTTTAGCAATGAGTGTGTATTTGCATACACCATTGTTGCTTCCTAGCTTATTGGGTTGCACAAAAACAGTCAAGAGGGAAGTTAAATTAAATTTCAACTTACTGTGCCAGGATGGTTGGTCATTATGACGGGGAGAATAAGACATTCCTAAAATAACGTATGATTAAAACAGACTTTCCAAACATGGGTCTGTTACCTTTAGTCTCAAATTCCACCCTTCATAATGAACAACAGTCCTCCCCACCGGGACAGTAAGTTGAAATATAATTTGATTTAACTTCTAGCGTCCCGTGGACTGTGCCCTATAAGCTCATTACACAGCCCTGGGTCTGAACTCCTCCCTATGCAACTGGGTCCTGGACTTCCTGACGGGCCGCCCCCAAGTGGTGAAGGTAGGCAACATTACCTCCTCGACACTGATCTTCAACACAGAGGCCCCACAAGGGTGCATCCTCAGTCCCCTCCTGTATTATCTGTATACCTACAACTGTGTGGCCTTACACAGTTCCAACTCCATCATCAAGACATGTCAGTAGTAGGCCTGATCACCAACAACGACAACACAGCGTACAGTTAGGAGGTAGGCACTCTGATGGCGTGGTGCCAGGTAAACAACCTCTCCCTCAATGTTAGCAAAACAAAGGAAACGATTGTGGACTTCAGCAGGAACCAGGCTGGACAAGCCCCCATACTCACCAACAGGGCCGCGTGGAGACGGTAAATAAATTCAAATTCCTCTGCATACACATCTCAGAGAACATGAAATGGTTTAACCGCATGTTCACTCCACCCCACCCCCTCAACATTCTTTATCTTTTATTTCACTAGTCCTGCATGTTGGAGCTCAAAACCTAAGATTTTCACTGTACCCTGCAATCACACCTGCAACCCTGTACATGTGACTATTAAACAAACAAATCTGAATCATCTAGTTTCAGTGTTTTTGTGGGCAGAAGACAAGTGATTGATACTCACTGTCCACACCTCTCAATAAATGTCAATGCTCAGTTTTAGGGAGGGAACCAAATACAGGCGAGTTGACCTTAACCGTACCGCAATGTATGAAGACTAGTGTGAACTACAGAAGTTGTGTGAAGCAAGCTGTTCTTTTCATTCAGTCATTCACAACTGATGCAGGGCAACAAGGTGTACGCACCTGAATACATTTTTCTTTAAAGCACGCATACAATGCATTCCAATTGTGTAGGCCTACTATACAGTACACTAACCATAAGTCTAAGAACACCTGTTTTTCACAAATGCTTCACAAATATCAGTTCATTAAAACCGCACCACAACTTTCCCAAAGAAGAAAGGGGGGCTTGGTGGATTAGGAAAAACACCCAGACTGTTACACATGAAGGTGACAGCTGTTACCTTGACAACACACTGTAGAGTTGCGTTTTTAAAAACTGCCATTCTAGTCCTACATTACATTGACAGGTACAGTGTCTTCAGAAAGTATTCACAGCCCTTGCTTTTTTCCACATTGTTGTGTTAGAGCCTGAATTTAAAATTGATTAAATTGAGATGTGTCACTGGCCTCCGCACAATACCCATACTGTCGAAGTGAAATTGTTTAGACATTTTTACAAATTAATAAAAAATGAAAAGCTGAAATGTATTAAACCCCTTTGTTATGGCAAGCCTTAAGTTGAGGAGTAAAAGCGCTTCACAAGTCACATGGACTGTGCAATAAGTGTTAAAAAAATGTTTTATGACTACCTCTCTGTACCCCACACATGCAATTATCTGTAAGTTTCCTCAGACGAGTAGTCAATTTCAAACAGATTCAACCACAAAGACCAATGAGGTTTTTCAATGCTTCACAAAAAAAGGCACCTATTGGTAGATGGGTAAAAATAAAAGAAGCAGACATTTGAGCATGTATTTATTAATTAATTCAAATGTGGATGGTGTATCAATACACACAGTCACTACAACGATACAGGTGTCTTTCCTAACTCAGTCGCCGGAGAAAGGAAACCGCTCAGGGATTTCACCATGAGACCAATGGTGACTTTAAAACAGTTGAATGGCTGTGATAAGAGAAAACTGAGGATGGATCAACTACATTGTAGTTATTTCACAATACTAACCTAAATGACAGAGTGAAAAGGAATCCTGTACAGAATAAAAATATTAAAAAACATGCATCCTGTTTGCAATAAGTGACTAAAGTAAAACTGCATAAAATGTGACAACGAAATGAACTATATCCTGAATACAAAGCGTTATGTTTGGGGAAAATCCAACTCACTGAGTACCACTTCATATTTTCAAGCATGGTGGTGGCTGCATCATGTTATGGGTATGCTTATCGTCAGCAAGAACTAGGGATTTTTTTTTTATAGGATTAACAACAAAAAAAAACAGAATAGAGCTAAGCACAGGCAAAATCCTAGAGGAAAACCTGGTTCAGTCTACTTTCCAACGAACACTGGGAGACAAATTCACCTTTCAGCTGGACAATAGCCTAAATGCCAACTTATGCTTGATCCATAAATGTGGTTGGAGGCTTGGAGGCTTAAAAGCTCTTGGAGACTTAGCCAGAAAAACTCACAGCTGTCATCGCTACCAAAAGAGCATTCTTACATGAATCAGCGGTGTGAATAGTTATGTAAATTTGATTTCTGTATTTAATACATTTGTAAAACTGTTTTCACTCTCATTATGGGGTATTGTGTAGATGGGTGTGAGATAAATCAAATTAATCAATTTTGAATTTAGGCTGCAACAACAAATGTATTATAAATCAAGGGATATGAATACTTTCTGAATAAAATCTATGTTCTACTATCTAAATTTCGAGTTAGTATCTCGAACCTTGATTTACATATCTCAATTTCATGTTTTTGAAAATGTTTACTTACATATCTCGACATTTTAAGTAGTATGGATATTTACACACAAAACACGAGTGGCGAGAATGGGTTTCCATAAGGATGCACTCAGCAATAGCAGATATTTTAAGCGGGAAACTTTAAACTTGATTTGTAATACAACACAGCTAAAATGTGTTCGTTTTTATATTTAAAACGAGATGGAACACGCTGTAATTGAAAATATCGATATTTTAATTTTATGCATTTAAAATAATTTTACATAAAATGTAACTACCTAGAATACCAAATCACATCGATGGTTTTTTTTTAAAGGGAGATTAAAACACCCTACAAAAACTGTAACATCTTAACTACATTTACTTGTAACATTCACACTGGAAACATTGTTACAAATACTATATTCGCGCGCGGGAAAGAAATCTTAAAACAACTCACCCTGCCCGAGCGACTTTTGTTTGACACTACCGGGACTGGTAACTCCTCGTCGCTGGAGAAGGCGTCTGTAGATGGGATCTTGTTGTTCTGCACGGTTAAGTTTTTCAGATACAGCTGCACATAAACGTCCTTTCGCTGGTCTCCGGTTGGGAGAGCAACATTGTTGGCCAAAAGCTCGCTCTTGAGTTTATCTTTGGTGAGAACAGATGGATCCTCCAGATATTCCGGCATGTTGCTCGCTATGAAAAGCAACTCCGCCTCGGTAACAACAAAATGAAGTATTTAGCTGGCTATGTTAGCTAACTGGCTAACTAGCGCCTCTTGTTGGATTAAATCTGCAAAACTACCCGTGTACACAAACTTGATACTTCAAGCTTCCAGTTACAATCTTAGCACATTAGCTTACTCGTTTTGGTTCCTCTTTTGTATAACTCTCCTTGACAGTAGAATTAAGAAGTGAAAGCGCTAAACACAAGACAAACCTCTCCCTTTGAAGTGCTTGGGCTATTATACCAATATCTGCTAGGACACCGGCCCTCTACCAACATTGAAGGAACAAACGCGGTGAGAATGTTACCACTGCCCTGTGAAAGCAGACACTATTGGACAAGAGCAGTAACATCGGGCTTTGCCATTGGTAGAGTGTACGTGCCCAGTTTAGGCGTTCACGAGCTACCGAAATACATATACATTTCTATTTTCCCTCTATTTACATTTTAAACGTATGTGAGTCAAGCCATTTGCACAATGCACTGCAAAGCACTATCCTTTAATTGATATAAGAACTTGTCTTGCTGCCACAAAAAGCTTTTTTTGTGCATAAAAAAAATGAATGTATGTATGTATCTCTTTATTTAATTACATAACTTCAAAGTTGCAACCAAGGACAAAAATACAAAGCAAACAACTTAAGTAATTTAACTCTCTGGCCTGTTAGAGAACATTACCCCATATACTAGTTTTGGGTACACCTATGGACAAAACACCACTTTTACTGAATAAGAATTTCATTGAGAAAATTAACATAACTTCTCAAAGATAGCATCAGTTTCCCTCCCCCATGTAACTATGTGTGTATTCCCTTATTGTAAAATGAAGAAAAAAAATTCCAGAGAACCAAATTGCCCCTGAAGTCAATACATTTAAAACAAAAATTGCTCATGGGGTCACAGTGTTGAACATACAGACAAACAGATCAGGGGGGACAGACTGAGCTGATCAGAGAGAAAGCAGGCAGCGATGAGCCAGATGCTCACAGGTCTACTACTTTCCTCTGGAGCCCAATCTCTGTGTGTGTGTGTGTTCTTCTAATTACCACTAGAACCCATTTTGTGTGTGTACATGTGTGTGTTGGGTCTGCCTGAACACGTGTGTAAATCGGGAGCTCAACTCCAGATCAGTTCCTGGTGAAGAGGAGGGGCTCAGGTCCTTGCTGGGGCTTGGTGTTCTGAAGAGACTGGAACACCCTGCTCTTCTCCTCACCTCCTTCTGCTCTCCTTTCTTTCATCTCATCCCCCGTCTCAGGCCTTGATCTCAGGAGCAGCAGGAGTGCAGTATATTGTGTCAGAGTTCTCGGACACCAGCTCCTCTGTTGAGGAAAATAACACTCAATGACATTTGCATGGTTGATTCCATTTAGGTTTTAAGCGTCTTAACGAAGTCAGTACCCCTTCCGATAAGATACGGTGCATTCGGAAAGTATTCAAACCCATTGACTTTTTCCACATTTTGTTACGTGCAGGGGTGGGCAATTCCAGTCCTCGAGGGCCTGATTGGTGTCACAATTTTGCCCCAGCTAACAAACCTGACTCAAATAATCACCTAATCATGATCTTCAGTTTAGAATGCAATTTGATTATTCAGCAGTGTTTGCTAGGGATGGAGAAAAAGTGTGACCTCAATCAGGCCTTTGAGGACTGGAGTTTCCCACCACTGCTTACAGCCTTATTCTAAAATGTATTAAATATTTTTTTCCCCCTCAATACACCACAATGACAAATCAAAACAGGTCTTTAGAAAATGTAAAAAAAACAACAAAAAAACAATTTTTTTTTTATATATATATATATATATATATATATATATATATATATATGGTTTTTCAGTTGTTACTTTTACCCCTTTTTCTCCCCAATTTAGTGGTATCCAATTGGTAGTTATAGTCTTGTGTCATTGCTGCAACTCCCGTACGGACTCGGGAGAGGCGAAGGTCGAGAGCCATGCGTCCTCCGAAACACAACCCAACCAAGCCACACTGCTTCTTGACACAATGCCCACTTAACCCGGAAGCCAGCCGCACATATGTGTAAGAGGACCTGGCGACCATGTCAGCGTGCACTGCGCCCAACCCGCCACAGGAGTAGCTAGTGCACGATGGGACAAGGACATGCCTGCCGGCCAAACCCTCCACTAACCCGGACGATGCTGGGCCAATTATGCGCCGCCCCATTGGTTTCCCGGTTGCGGCCAGCTGCGACAGAGCCTGGACTCGAACCAAGAATCTCTCGTGGCACAGCTAGCGCTGCGATGCAGTGCCTAAGATCACTGCGCCACTCAGGAGGCAGAAATACCTTATTTACATACGTATTCAGACCCTTTGCTATGAGACTCGAAATTGAGCTGCATCCTGTTTCCATTGATCATCCTTGAGCTGTTTCTACAACTTGGAAACCACCTGTGGTAAATTCAAGTGATTGGAAATGATTTGGAAAGGCACACACACACCTGTCTATATAAGATCCCATAGTTGAAAGTGCATTTCAGAGCAAAAACCAAGAAATGAGGTCGAAGGATTGTCTGTAGAGCTCCAAGACAGGATTGTGTCGAGGCACATATCTGGGGAAGGGTACCGAAACATTTCTGCAGCATTGAAGGTCCCCAAGAACACAGTGGCCTCCATTATTCTTAAACGGAAGAAGTTTGGAACCACCAAGACTCTTCCTAGAACTGGCTGCCCAGCCAAATCGAGCAATCGGGGGAGAAGGCCCTTGGTCAGGGATGTTACCAAGAACCCGATGGTCACTCTGGCAGAGGTCCTCTGTGGAGATGAGAGAACCTTCCAGAAGGACAACCATCTCTGCAGCACTCCACCAATCAGCCCTTTATGGTAGTGGCCAGACGGAAGCCACTCCTCAGTAAAAGGCACATGACAGCCCACTTGGAGTTGGTCAAAAGGCACCTAAAGGACTCTCAGAACATGAGAAACAAGATTCTCTGGACTGATGAAACCAAGATTGAACTCTTTGGCCTGAACGCCAAGCGTCACATCTGGAGGAAACCAGGCACCGGTCATCACCTTGCCAATACCATGCCATATTGCTTACCCAGTCATTTCAGATAAAGCTCCTAGGAACCCCTATTAATTATTTGGAATTAAGCATGAAAACTTACCAGGAAGGACACACTTCCACAGGCCATAGGTTTTGCCGACCGCAGTCTGCCACAGCCGGAGCGTACCATCCTCAGAGCCACTGGCATACAGCTCCCCGTCTGGACTGAACCGCACGCAGTGGACTGGCCCAAAGTGGCCCTTGTATGACTCTACAGGAGGAGCGGAAAGAGAGCCACAGCAGTGTTAAACATGACCCTAACCATGTCCACACACAGGTTATAAAGCCATACAGGTGAGGGAGCCACTCATGTCCAACAGTATGCGGTCGATGTCAGTGAGTTGGTTAGGATTGAGTGAGCATTCTCTTATATACAGTGCATTCGGAAAGTATTCAGACCCCTTGACCTTTTCCACATTTTGTTACAGCCTCATTCTAAAATGGATGATATATTTTTTCTCTCAATCCACACACACACACACACACACACACACACACACACACACACACACACACACACACACACAATACCCCATAATGTCAAAGCAAAAACTGTTTTTTAGAACATTTAGCAAATTTATTTAAAAAAACAAATACTTTTTTTATTTAAGTATTCAGACCCTTTGCTATGAGACTTGAAATTGAACTCAGGTACATCCTGTTTCCATTGATCATCCATGAGATGTTTATACAACTTGATTGGAGTCCACCTGTGGGAAATTCAATTGATTGGACATGATTTGGAAAGATACACACCTGTTTATATAAGATCCCACAGTTGACAGTGCATGTCGAAGCAAAAACCAAGCCATGATGTTGAGGGAATTATCCATAGATTCTGCAGTATTGAAGGTCCCAAAGAATACAGTGGCGTCCATCATTCTTAAATGGAAGAAGTTTGGAACCACCAAGACTCTTCATAGAGCTGGCCGCCCGACCAAACTGAGCAATCGGGGGAGAAGGGCCTTGGTCAGGGATGTGACCAAGAACCCGATGGTCACTCTGACAGAGCTCCAGAGGTCCACTGTGGAGATGGGAGAAACTTCCAGAAGGACAACCATATCTGCAACAGAACACCAATCAGCCCTTTATGGTAGAGTGGCCAGACGGAAGCCACTCCTCAGCAAAAAGGCACCTAAAGGACTATCAGACCATGAGAAACAAGATTCTCTAGTCTGATGAAGCCAAGATTGAACTCTTTGGCCTGAATGCCAAGAATCACGTCTGGAGAAAACTTGGCACCACCACTACGGTGAAGCATGGTGGTGGCAGCATCATGCTATGGGGATGTTTCTCAGCGGCAGGGACTGGGAGACAAGTCAGGATCGAGGGAATGTTGAACAGAGCAAAGTACAGAGAGATCCTTGAACAAAAAACCTGCTCCAGAGTACTCAGGATCTCAGACTGAGCCGAAGGTTCACCTTACAACAGGACAACAACCCTAAGCACACAGCCAATACAATGCAGGAGTGGCTTTGGGACAAGTCTCTGAATGTCCTTGAGTGGCTCAGCCAGAGCCCGGACTTGAACCCGATCGAACATCTCTGGAGAGATCTGAAAATAGCTGTGCAGCAACGCTCCCCATCCAACCTGACAGAGCTTGAGAGGATCTGCAGAGAAGAATGGGAGAAACTCCCCAAATACAGGTGTGCCAAGCATGTAGCGTCATACCCAAGAAGACTCGAGGCTGTAATCACTGCCAAAGGTGCTTCCACAAAGTATTGAGTAAAGGGTATACTTATGTAAATGTATTATTTGCATATTTTATTTTTATACATTTGTGAAAAAATCTAAAACCTGTTTTTGCTTTGTCATTATGGGGTATGGTGTGTAGATTGATGAGGGGAAAAAACAATTTCATCTATTTTAGAATAAGGCTGTAACGTTACAAAATATGGGAAAAGTCAAGGGGTCTGAATACTTTCCAAATGCACTGTAAATTGGTGGGATTTTATTAGAATTTTTTTGTAGTTTAAGCTGCTGCTTACCCAACTCCTCCTTGGTGCCGTAGTCAAATTTGTAGAGCTTGAAGTCATCTCCCCCGGCAACAAAGAAGTCCTTATCTGGATGCAGCGAGGCAGAGTGAATGGAGGCAGGGGCATCCACAGTCTTGATCATGTCAAGGCTAGGGAGAAACACAAGTCAGTAAGGAAACACACACAGCTTTAGCACTAGCAATTACAATCAAATATGAGAGAAATCAAACTATAATGGATGTCATATACTGTATGCTATGACTGCCCCTGAGGAGTAGGTAGAAGTAGTCCCTAACCTATGATACAGGGTCAGATATTTTATCAGTCCCCTAATGGTTTAGGCTAGGTTTGGGAAAATCTTATCCTAGATGTGTGGTTAGTGACAACGTCTACCTCGATCTATGTCTGAGGGCAATGCCTGGGTTTTGTGTATTGTACCTGAGGGCATTGTAGAACGCGATGGTCTTTCCATATGTGATGACCAAAACTTCTCCGTCAGGGATGTACTCCATGCTGCTGACTGACATGTCGAAGGAGAGCTGCTTCACAACCTCAGTGGAATTCCTGTCCCACAGTCTACATAAGGGAATATAGAGCATATATAGAAATACATATTTTAGATCAATAGATACAGTACTTTATTGATTGAAAAGTCATCAAGAAATGACAGCAAAAATCTGAGTGATGGCCAGACTTATGACCATAGTATGTTTATGACTTTTCAATGTTGATAAATCACACACTGCCCTCCTGTGTTCATAGTGGGCAGAGACTTTTTGCCGCAAGGGAAAATGACTGCAAATGCTTCCAAATGTTCCCGATAGTATATAAGGTGTGTGGTCATCCTATCAGCCTTTTGGCATCATGATAATATCCATGACAAATGTAGAACCAGGTAGATCAAAGAGCACTGACCGTACGGTTTTGTCATCAGCGGCAGAGAGGATCTGTGTGTCGTTCTTACACCACAGGGCTTTCTTTATGGCAGACGTGTGCCCTGTAATCTCTTGCGGTTCTGAGGAAAACAAAACACAATACATATCTAAACACAACCAAACGTTGACACAAACAATTAAACGAGGGCTTGCATTGGTACAAACCTGCTTCCGGTTTGTTGAGGTCGTAGATGCGAATGATCTTATCATTCCCTCCTGTTAACAAACAACTGCTATCCTGTCAGAGAGAAATGGAAGGGGGAAGAAGTTGACTGAAATATCCAATATATGAAAGTCCCATAAGAAAGTCCCCAGAACAAAAAAGATATGCGAGGCATGTAAACAGGTTTACACTGTCATGACGGAGAATTTAAGTCCTCAATCTCATACATTTGACATGTACAGTAAAACCCATATCAATTCCAAGTAACTGTAGTACCTGAGTAAAATTGACTGACTTGACAATGTGCTTGTGTGCCAGCGTGAGGACCTCATCTCCAGTCACGGCATCCCACACCTTCCTGAAGAGCAAAGAGATAGTCATCATCAGTATAAAAAGGGAAAGGGTGATACCTAGTCAGTTGTACAACAATGCATTCAACTGAAATGTGTCTTCTGAATCAAGAGAGGTGCGGGGGGCTGCCTTAACATCCATGTCATTGGCGACCAGTGAACAGTTGGTTAACTGCCTTGCTCAGGGGCAGAGCATCAGATTATTTTTTGCCTTGTCAGCTCGGGGATTCAATCCAGCAACCTTTCAGTTACTGACCCAACGCTCCTACCCACCAGGCTACATCAGCCAAGAAAAATAATACAGTAGCCTAATTACCACTTGCCAGACATTCTTTGGCTTTCACCAACTCTGTTGTTGAAATGACAAAGGAGTTGGCTAAAGCAGACAGACTAGCACCCAGGCTAGGGGAGTAATAAGCTAATGTCAGAAATCTTGGAGATCTCTCATTGAACAATCTGAATAATTGAAGACTTTCCACTCATTCTGTTCTGAAGTACAGTAAAGGGTTATAGCCTGGTTCTATACTGTATGTGCCGTAGCCAACTCTTATAGAGCCCGCCAGCTTGTAGTCCTAAAAATCAGAAATTAGTTGGCATTTTCTACCTATGGTTCGTTCACCATTCCTATGGGGGAAATTAATTGGGAAAATAATGGTGTTTTGGGATATACGTCGAAAATAAGGTCTGAGTTTAACACAGGCTTAAGAGATCTTATATGTTTTGTTCTATGAGATAATATCAGTCAGTTAACATGACCTTTATGAATTATGAAGCCTATGTGCTCAAAATAAGTCAGTTGCCAACAAGTCACTCACTATCAGAGATATGGAACGACAACATTAGTTGCAAAATTAGGCTATACTAGTCTGAAAAAAGCCAGTTAGCTTTGTAAGCTACCAGCTCAAACAAAAACACAAGAATGGTATATTGTTTTGCTCCAGGCTGCAACCACATCTCTTCAGCGGGAAGGTGCTTGTTTTACTGGTTCCAGAACGATGTCGTCCAGAATTGACTTTGGGTCCGTCTGACAAGGTAAGCTAAGCCTGTTCGCTAGACATCAAAGGCATGGGCTCCCGAGTAGCGCAGCGGTCTAAGGCACTACATCTTTGTGCTAGAGGCGTCACTATAGACCCTGGTTTGATTCCAGGCTGTATCACAACCGGCCGTGATTGTGAGTCCCATAAGGCGGCGCACAATTGGCCCAGCGTCTTCCGGGTTAGGGTTTGGCTGGGGTAGGCCGTCATTGTAAATAAGAATTTGTCCTTAACTGACTTGCCTAGTGAAATAAAGGTTAAATAAATAGTAGTTTTTAAAAATCTTTTACATTACATATTGTTAGCTTTTTACTTGTTTTGATTACGTAAATAGTTAATAATTATCTCATAGAACAAAATGCATAAGATCTCCTAAGCCCTTGTTTAAGACAGGCCTTATTTTCGGTGTTAATCCCCCTAAAAACATTCATTTCCCCATAGGCGTTAGCCAACGAGCCATGGCAAAGTTAGCCTCCATTATAGCCCTCAAACTCTAGTCAGAATTCTGCCTTCTCCCTACAGTTTTCAACCATAAGCGGCGCACAAGACTGGCGAGTTAATCTTACACACAGGTTTTCGGAGAATGCTAGATAGCCAATTAGTATAGGTGGTCGCTGCTCGTCTTCCATCGGTTTCGCATAAGCAAGTGCTGTAACATGGAGATATGGCCGTGTGGCAACACTAACCCTATCAAGGTGTATCAATTTAACCTTTTGTATTTTGAAAATTATTTGTCGCTGATATGAAAGGTCCTTATTCTTCCAAAACCGTACTGCAAGTAACACGTGTCAATGTTCAGATTGAGAATGCTGCTCTTAACAAAACGCCTTCGTCCAATGACTCTTATGTGTAATGAAACGGAGAGTCATGATCAAGGAATAGCCTCCATTAGTGGCTACAAAAAGACACATTTACCATTGCTCTCTATATTGTTGTCATAACATGGTCATGGCCAGGCTATGTTGTAGGCCTAAATACATACGCAGTGAAATCTGCAGCAGCAGTGGCTGCCTTGGTGGCTTCATTATTCAGAGTGGCCCCCCAGACAGCACCCTTGTGACCCAGGAACGTTCCGATCCAGTCCCCTGTGTCTCCCTGGCGCAACATGGGTTTGCCATCTACAAGAAGGAACAATCATAAGTGGTTAGTACATTCACAAGTGGTTAGACAACTACAGTACCTCCAACTGTAGCACATACATAAGTGAAAAAGTCTATGATGATCATTTCCTAAATACATTATTAAATTCCCCTCTCTATTCTGACTCCCACCTGAGAAAAAGGGGTAATATAACTTTGTTAACCTCTACTTTACATTCAATATTTTCTAAACAATGATCTATGGTTATCTACTAAAACAAGGACCGTATCTAGAAAATATATCTTACCTTTGCAGGCACTGATGAGAAAATACCCGTATGGGGTGATGCCACTGAAGGCTAGATCCACCACAGGTCTTGTGTGGCCAGAGCAGGTGAGTGGTGTCTGTCTCATTGCCATGCTCACCTTTGTTTCAGACTGACGAGCTAGTAAACAATACAAAATACTAAATAAAATCGCCAAAAGTATGGAGCTAGTTAGTGAATATAAATGCCAGCTTGCAACTGGCTAGCTAATGTATGGAATGAGATTGCTAAAATTCTGGCTGGTGCTGAATAGCCTAACGTTAGCTTCCAATGGTACCAAAGTTAGCTTGACAAACATTAGCTAGCCAACGATTCTAGATAATTTCAAGATAACGCAACCACCGTTAACTAGATGTTATGAAAAAAAAGAGAAGGAATTAAGCGAAGATATTGATGTTTCTGTGAAGGCAAAGGGCTTCTCTCCCAGCTAGGAAATAGCGCGCTAATAGCTACAATATTGCAACTAACTAGCAACGTGCAGTTAGCGACCTTAGGTATTTAAAAAACATTGTAAATATAGAAACACTTCCGGTATCATGAAAGCTGAAGTCTTTTCTAAATAAAAGTCCCAGATCTAAATGAATGGTCAAGACTCAAAATCATTGGCGGTACAATGAAATAATCTATCATCAAGACTCTTATTTTAATGTGCTACATTGAATATTATAATATTGTACAATTTACAGAACTTTTGGAGGGGACCTGTGGAAATCTAGAGCATCAGGCGTGTGAGGGTACAATTTGTGCAAAGAAAGCTCTTAGAGCTTTATGGTGTTGAAAATAACATGTAGGCTTGCCTTAGATGGTTTTGTCACACACAGATTGTACATGAAACAGAGGTAGAAAGAGGGCTCTGGATGAAGGCCACCAGGGTTCTGGTCTAAAAGCACACTTTCCACCAGTGGTGGAAAAAATACCCAATTGTTAAACTTGAATAAAAGTAAAGATACAGTTGATGTCGGAAGTTTACATACACCTTAGCCAAATACATTTAAACTCAGTTTTTCACAATTCCTGACATTTAATCCTAGTAAAAATTCCCTGTTTTAGGTCAGTTAGGATCACCACTTTATTTTAATGTGAAATGTCAGAATAATAGTAGAGAGAATGATTTATTTCAGCTTTTATTTCTTTCATCACATTACCAGGGGGTCAGAAGTTTACATACACTCAATTAGTATTTGGTAGCATTGCCTTTAAATTGTTTAACTTGGGTCAAACGTTTCGGGTAGCCTTCCACAAGCTTCCTACAATAAGTTGGGTGAATTTTGTCCCATTCCTCCTGACAGAGCTGGTGTAACTGAGTCAGGTTTGTAGGCCTCCTTGCTCGCACACACTTTTTCAGTTCTGCCCACAAATTTTCTATGGGATTGAGGTCAGGGCTTTGTGATGGCCACTCCAATACCTTGGCTTTGTTGTCCTTAAGCCATTTTGCCACAACTTTGGAAGTATGCTTGGGGTCATTGTCCATTTGGAAGACCCATTTTCGACCAAGCTTTAACTTCCTGACTGATGTCTTGAGATGTTGCTTCAATATATCCACATCATTTTCCTTCCTCATGATGCCATCTATTTTGTAAAGTGCACCAGTCCCTCCTGCAGCAAAGCACCCCAACAACATGATGCTGCCACCCCCGTGCTTCACGGTTGGATGGTGTTCTTCGGCTTGCAAGCCTCCCCCTTTTTCCTCCAAACATAATGGTGGTCATTATGGCCAAACAGTTCTATTTTTGTTTAATCAGACCAGAGGACATTTCTCGAAAAGTACGATCTTTTTCCCCATGTGCAGTTGCAAACCGTAATCTGGCTTGTTTATGTCAGTTTTGGAGCAGTGGCTTCTTCCTTGCTGAGCGGCCTTTCAGGTTATGTTGATATAGGACTTGTTTTACTGTGGATATAAATACTTTTGTACCTGTTTCCTCCAGCATCTTCACAAGATCATTTGCTGTTGTTCTGGGATTGATTTGCACTTTTCACACCAAAGTACGTTCATCTCTAGGAGACAGAACGCGTCTCCTTCCTAAGTGGTGTGACGGCTGCGTGTTCCCATGGTGTTTATACTTGCGTACTATTGTTTGTTAAGATGAATGTGCTACCTTCAGGCATTTGGAAATTGCTCCCAAGGATGAACCAGACTTGTGGAGGTCTACAATCTCTTTTTCTGAGGTCTTGTCTGATTTCTTTTGATTTTCCCATGATGTCAAGCAAAGAGGCACTGAGTTTGAAGGTAGACCTTGAAATACATCCACAGGTACACCTCCAATTGACTCAAATTATGTAAATTAGCCTATCAGAAGCTTCTAAAGCCATGACATAATTTTCTGGAATTGTCCAAGCTGTTTAAAGGCACAGTCAACTTAGCGTATGTAAACTTCTGACCCACTGGAATTGTGATACAGGGAATTATAAGTGAAATAATCTGTCTGTAAACAATTGTTGGAAAAATTACTTGTGACATGCACAAAGTAGATGTCCTCCTAACCGACTTGCCAAAACTATAGTTTGTTAACAAGAAATTTGTGGAGTGGTTGAAAAACAAGTTTTAATTACTCCAAGCTAAGTGTATGTAAACTTCCGACTTCAACTGTACCTTAATAGAAAATGATTCAAGTCACCCAGTAAAATAATACTTGAGTAAAAGTTCAAGTATTTGGTTTTAAATATACTTAAGTATCAAAAGTAAAAGCAAAAATATAAATAATTTCTAATTCCTTATATTAAGCAAACCAGACAGCATCATGTTCTTGTTTTTTAAATTTACAGATAGCCAGGGGCATGCTCCAACACTCAGACATAATTTACAATCTAAGCATGTGTTTAGTGAGTCCGTCAGATCAGAGGCAGTAGGGATGACCAGGGATGTTCCCTTGATAAGTGTGTGACCCTTTTCTTCTCCTGCTAAGCATTAAAAATGTAACCAGTACTTTTGGGTGTCAGGGTAAATGTATGGAGTAAAAAGTACATACTTTTCTTTAGGAATGTAGTGAAGTAAAAGTAAAAGTTGTCAAAAATATAAATCGTAAAGTACAGATACCCTAAAAAACTACTTAAGTAGTGCTTTCAAGTATTTTTACTCAAGTACTTTACACCACCGCTTTCCACTGTACCCAGAGGACAAATAAAATAAAATTTAATTTGTCACATGCTTCGTTAACAACAGGTGTAGACTAACAGTGAAACGCTTACTTACGGGTCCTTTTCTAACAATGCAGTGTTAAAGATTATTAAAAAAAAATAGAAATAGTGACACGAGGAATAAATACACAGTGAATAATGAGTACAAATAACATGGGAATGTACAGGGAGTACCAGTACCGAGTCGATGAGCAAGGTTACAAGTTAATTGAGGTAGCTATGTACATAGAGGTAGAAGTAAGGTGACTAGGTAACAGGATAGATAAGACAGTGGCCGCAGCATATGTGGTGAGTGTGAAAATGTGTGAGTGTGTGTGTGTTGGGGTGTCAGTGTAAGTATGTGTCAGTGTTTGGGTAGTCCAGTGTGTACAAGAGAGTTAGTGCAAAAAGGGTCAGTGCAGGCAGTCCGGGTAGCCATTTGATTAGCTATTTAGCGGTCTTGTTTAGAAGTCTTATGGCTTGGGGGTATAAGCTGTTTATGGTCCTGTTGTTTTCAGACTTGGTGCACTGGTGCCGCTTGCCATGTGGTGGTAGAGAGAACATAGGGCTTTGGCAATTTTTTGGGCCTTCATCTGACATCACCTGTTATAGAGGTCCAGGATTGCATGGAACTTGGTCCCAGTGATGTACTGGGCTGTACTCATCACCCTCTGTAGAGTTTTGCAGTTGGGTGCCTTGCAGTTGCCGTAACAAGCAGTGATGCAGCCAGTCACGATGCTCTCAATTGTGCAGCTGTAGGACCTTTGGAGGATCTGAGGGCGCATGTCAAATCTTTTCAGCCTCCTGAGGGGAAGAGGCGCTGTCGTGCCCTCTTCACAACTGTGTGGGTGTGTGTGGACCATATTCATTCCTTAGTGATGTGGACACCGAAGAACATTAAGCTCTCGACCCTCTCCACTGTAGCTCCTAAGAATGTGGATGGGGGCATGCTTGCCCCTCCATTTCCTGTAGTTCCCGATCAGCCTCTTTGTCTTGCTGGCGTTGAGGACACTTTCGGTATTGCAGTTTAACTATAGTCCGGCCCAGGAAGACAATTCCCAGAGACATGGAGAAGTCAAATTTGAAAATTCTTAATAAGACACTTTAATCCTCACCTTTGTGCACAAAACACCCATTGAATTATTCAAATAAATGTCGCAGATGCTGATTTATTTTTTTATCCCTCACAGCCAAAGCTATTAAGGGGATAATTCACCCAAATTACAAAATATCATATTGGGTTTCCTTCCCTGTAACCAGTCTATGGACAAAGTATGACATGCTTTCCCATTAAAGTCATGAGACCGATATTATAATTGTTTGTGCATCATGTTCAAATCATCTAGTGACTGTTGAGCTTCACAATACATTTTGGATGTTTTGGATGATTTGGACATGATGCGTAAAAAAATGCTAATATTGGTCCCATGACTTGGACGGGATTTGTGCCACAAATGCAAAAACGTTAGCATGTGGAAACGGTGCCAGGGAAACTAACATACCGAGAACATACTTGCGAACATCTAAATTACGTTTAGACTTTTTCTCCTTAAAAGGTTTGAGGCCCCCTCATGTCAAGCTTTGTTGTTAAAGGGATGCTTCAGGATTGCGCTAGCGCTAGTTAGCAACTTCCTTCAAACTGCGCTCAGTTAAAGGGCGTTACCATTACTCATTACCAAAATCCCCTAGTATTTCTCGAAGGAAAAAACTGTTCACTGCTGGTCGTCGATGCTCGATTCAAATAACACGTGACAAAGTGGATGATTTTAATGCATAGGACACTCAAGGACATTCAGAGACTTGTCCCAAAGGTTGTCTTGGCTGTGTACTTAGGGTCATTGTACTGTTGGAAGGTGAACCTTTGCCCCAGTCTGAGGTCCTGAGTGCTCTGGAGCAGGTTTTCATCAAGGATCTCTCTGTACTTTGCTCCGTTCATCTTTCCCTTGATCCTGACTAGTCTCCTGCCACCACCATGCTTTACCTTACGGATGGTGCTAGGTTTCCTCCAGGCATGACGCTTGGCATTCAGGCCAAAGAGTTCAATCTTGGTTTCATCAGACCAGAGAATATTGTTTTTCATGGTCTGAAAGTCCTTTAGGTGTCATTTGGCAAACTCCAAGTGGGCTGTCATGTGCCTTTTACTGAGGAGTCGCTTCCGTCTGGCCACTCTACAATAAAGAGCTGATTGATGGAGTGCTGCAGAGATGGTTGTCCTTCTAGAAGGTTCTCCCATCTCCACAGAGGAACTCTGGAGCTCTTTCAGAGTGACCACCAGGTTCTTGGTCACCTCCCTGAGCAAGGCCCTTCTCCCACGATTGCTCAGTTTGGCCGGGTGGCCTTGTTCTTGGGGACATTCAACGCTGCAGACATTTTTTTGGCACCCTTCCCCAGATCTGTGCCTCGACACAATGCTGTCTCGGTGCTCTACAGACAATTCCTTCGGCCTCATGTCTTGGTTATTGCTCTGACATGCACTGTCAACTGTGGGACCTTATATACACAGGTGTGTGCCTTTCCAAATCATGTCCAATCAATTGAATTTAACACAGGTGGACTCCAATCAAGTTGTAGAACCATCTCAAGGATGATTAATAGAAACAGGATGAACCTGAGCTCAATAAACGTGATTATTAGCCAGCAGTGTGATTGTCTACAAGGCTGAAGAAAGATGCAGTACTATAAGAAAGATACATGTAGGCTATTTTAGTCTTCATTTTCAATGTGTTGGCTGAATTTCCCTTAGCAACACACTAACACATTTCAAAGGAAAAACTTACATCTCAACTTCCAGACTTGTCTCAGTGCTGTTGTGCTGTTTGTTGCTGCTTGGCTAGCTGCCAAATTGTTTTTACTTTTATTAGATTTTACCAACGTCTTTTCCTTGCTCTACTTTTTTCATTCAAGTAAACTCAGCAAAAAAAGAAACGTCCTCTCACTGTCAACTGTGTTTATTTTCAGCAAACTTAACATGTGTAAATATTTGTATTAACATAACTAGATTCCACAACTGAGACATAAACTGAACAAGTTCCACAGACATGTGACTAACAGAAATGGAATAATGTGTTCCTGAACAAAGGGGGGGGGGGGGGGGGGGGGTTCAAAATCAAAAGTAACAGACAGTATCTGGTGTGGCCACCAGCTGCATTAAGTACTACAATGCATCTCCTCCTCATGGACTGCACCAGATTTGCCAGTTCTTGCTGTGAGATGTTACCCCACTCTTCCACCAAGGCACCTGCAAGTTCCCGGACATTTCTGGGGGGAATGGCCCTAGCCCTCACCCTCCGATCCAACAGGTTCCAGCCATGCTCAATGGGATTGAGATCCGGGCTCTTCGCTAGCCATGGCAGAACACTGACATTCCTGTCTTGCAGGAAATCATGCACAGAACGAGCAGTATGGCTTGTGGCATTGTCATGCTGGAGGGTCATGTCAGGATGAGCCTGCAGGAAGAGTACCACATGAGGGAGGAGGATGTCTTCCCTGTAACGCACAGCATTGAGATTGCCTGCAATGGCAACCAGCTCAGTCCGATAATGCTGTGACACACCGCCCCAGACCATAACGGACCCTCCACCTCCACATCGATCCCACTCCAGAGTACAGGCATTGGTGTAACGCTCATTCCTTCGACGTTAAACACGAATCCGACCATCACCCCTGGTAAGACCCCGACTTGTCAGCGAAGAGCACTTTTTGTCAGTCCTGTCTGGTCCAGCGACGGTGTGGGTTTGTGCCCATAGGCGACGTTGTTACCGGTGATGTCTGGTGTAGAGGTCGACCGATTAATCGGAATGGCCGATTTAATTAGGGCCGATTTCATAACAATCGGTAATTGGTATTTTTGGACACCGATTTGGCGATTTAAAAAAATATATATATATATTTTTATTTTTATTTTATTTAACTAGGCAAGTCAGTTAAGAACACATTCTTATTTTCAATGACGGCCTAGGAACAGTGGGTTTACTGCCTTGTTCAGGGGCAGAACGACAGATTTTTACCTTGTCAGCTCGGGGATTCGTTTTTGCAACCTTCCGGTTACAAATCCAACGCTCTAACCACCTGCCTTACATTGCACTCCACGAGGAGCCTGCGTGGCAGGCTGACTACCTGTTATGCGAGGGCAGCAAGAAGCCAAGGTAAGTTGCTAGATAACATTAAACTTATCTTATAAAAAACATTCAATCTTAACATAATCACTAGTTAACTATACATGGTTGATGATATTACTAGTTTATCTAGCGTGTCCTGCGTTGCATATAATCGATGCGGTGCCTGTTAATTTCTCATTGAATCACAGCCTACTCCGACAAACGGGTGATGATTTAACAAGCGCATTTGCGAAAAAAGCACTGTCGTTGCACCAATGTACCTAACCACAAACATCAATGCCTTTCTTTAAAATCAATACACAAGTATATATTTTTAAACCTGCATATTTAGTTAATATTGCCTGCTAACATGAATTTCTTATAACTAGGGAAATTGTGTCCCTTCTCTTGCATTCCGTGCAAGTAGTCAGGGTATATGCAGCAGTTTGGGCCGCCTGGCTCATTGTGAACTGTGTGAAGTCCATTTATTCCTAACAAAGGCCGTAATTAATTTGCCAGAATTGTACATAATTATAACATAACATTGAAGGTTGTACAATGTAACAGCAATATTTAGACTTAGGGATGCCATCCGTTAGATAAAATACGGAACGGTTCTGTATTTCACTGAAAGAATAAACATTTTGTTTTCGAAATGATAGTTTCCGGATTCGACCATTTTAATGACCAAAGGCTCGCATTTCTGTGTGTTATTGTGTTATAATTAAGTCTATGATTTGATAGAGCAGTCTGACTGAGCGATGGTAGGCACCAGCAGGCTCGTAAGCATTCATTCAAACAGCACTTTCGTGCGTTTGCCAGCAGCTCTTCGCAATGCTTCAAGCATTGTGCTGTTTATGACTTCAAGCCTATCAACTCCCGAGATTAGGCTGGTGTAACCGATGTGAAATGGCTAGCTAGTTAGTGGGGTGTGCGCTAATAGCGTTCGAAACGTCACTCGCTCTGAGACTTGGAGTAGTTGTTCCCCTTGCTCTGCATGGGTAACACTGCTTCAAGGGTGGCTGTTGTCGATGTGTTCCTGGTTCGAGCCCAGGTAGGAGCGAGGAGAGGGACGGAAGCTATACTGTTACACTGGCAATACTAAAGTGCCTATAAGAACATCCAATAGTCAAAGGTATATGAAACACAAATCGTATAGAGAGAAATAGTCCTATAATTCCTATAATAACTACAACCTAAAACTTCTTACCTGGGAATATTGAAGACTCATGTTAAAAGGAACCACCAGCTTTCATATGTTCTCATGTTCTGAGCAAGGAACTTAAATGTTAGCTTTTTTACATGGCACATATTGCACTTTTACTTAATTCTCCAACACTTTGTTTTTGCATTATTTAAACCAAATTGAACATGTTTCATTATTTATTTGAGGTTACATTGATTTTATTGATGTATTATATTAAGTTAAAATAAGTGTTTATTCAGTATTGTTGTAATTGTCATTATTACAAATAAAAAATTAAAAAATTGTCAGATTAATCGGTATCGGCGTTGAAAAATCATAAACGGTCGACCTCTAGTCTGGTGAGGACCTGCTTTACAACAGGCCTACAAGCCCTCAGTCCAGCCTCTCTCAGCCTATTGCAGACAGTCTGAGCACTGATAGAGGGATTGTGTATTCCTGGTTATAATTCGGGCAGTTGTTGCCATCCTGTACCTGTCCCGCATCCTGTACCTGTCCCGTGATGTTCAGATCTACCGATCCTGTGTAGGTGTTGTTACACGTGGTCTGCCACTGCGAGGACGATCAGCTGTCCGCCCTGTCTCCCTGTAGCGCTGTCTTAGGTGTCTCACAGTACGGACATTGCAATTTATTGCCCTGGCCACATCTGCAATCCTCATGCTTCCATGCAGCATGCCTAAGGCACGTTCGCGCAGATGAGGAGGGACCCTGGGCATCTTTCTTTTGTTGTTTTTCAGAGTCAGTAGAAAGGCCTATTTAGTGTCCTAAGTTTTCATAATTGTGACCTTAATTGCCTACCGTCTGTAAGCTGTTAGTGTCTTAATGACCGTTCCACAGGTGCATGTTCATTAATTGTTTATGGTTCATTGAACAAGCATGGGAAACAGTGTTTAAACCCTTTACAATGAAGATCTGTGAAGTTATTTGTTTTTTTACGAATTATCTTTGAAAGACAGGGTCCTGAAAAAGAGTAGTTTCTTTTTTTGCTGAGTTTAGTAACATTAACACTATGCCATCTAATTGCAGCCGCTGTACTCCTAATATACAGGAGAACTATCGCCTTATGGTGAGGATAGCTGTGTTGCAAGCACAGCTTCAGATGAAATCGTTAGGTAAGGGCAATTTTAAGTGTAGGAAAGGATGAAACAGCGTCTGTGCCACCAGTAAGTACAGATAGTAGTATAAATGCCCCCTCGCACAGTCCCCGCAGCCGGACAATGTTCTCAAGGCTTATGGAAAGAAATGCTGTCGGCATACTCAACCTTGTCGCTCATTCAGCCGACAGAAACTTTCAACCGGTTCTCCCCATTAAGCAATGAGTCGGCCAAAGGCCAAGCCTTCTCAGGTCTCTCCTCCACCTGTTACAGAGTTTGAGCCGCCGAAGCCTCCCACCATTAGCTCTGACAAATTGAAAACCCTAGTCATTGGCGACTCCATTACCCACAGTATGACACATAAAAATAATCATACAGCGATCATACACTGTTTACCAGGGGGCAGGGCTACCGACAAAAAGGCTAATCTGACGATGGTGCTGGCTAAGGCTAGAACTGGCAAGTGTAGAGATATTGTTATCCACGTCGGCACCAAGAAGTTAGAATGAAACAGTCAGAGGTCACCAAACGCAACATAGCTTCAACGTGTAAATCAGCTAGAAAGATGTGTCGGCATTGAGTAATTGTCTCTGGCCCCATCCTCAGTTAGGGGGAGTGATGAGCTCTACAGCAGTCTCACAACTCAATCGCTGGTTGAAAACTGTTTTCTGCCCCTCCCAAAAGATAGAATTTGTAGATAATTGGCCCTCTTTCTGGGACTCACCCACAAACAGGACCAAGTCTGGCCTGCTGAGGAGTGACGGACTCCATCCTAGCTGGAGGGGTGGTCTCATCTTATCTACGAACATAGACAGGGTTCTAACTCCTCTAGCTCCACAATGAGATAGGATAGGGTGCAGGCCAGGCAGCAGGCTTTTAGCCAGCCTGCCAGTTTAGTGGAGTCTGCCACTAGCACAGTCAGTGTAGTCAGCTCAGCTATCCCCATTGAGACAATGTCTGTGCCTTGATCTAGGTTGAGCAAAATAAAACAGGGCGGTATTCACCTTAGCAATCTCACTGGAATAAAGGCCTCCTCCATTCCTGTCATTATTAAAAGAGATTGTAATATCTCAAAATAGGGTTACTTAATGTTAGATCCCTCACTTCCAAGGCAGTCATAGTCAATTAACTAATCACTGATCATAATCTTGATGTGATTGGCCTGACTGGAACATGGCTCAAGCCTGATGAATTTACTGTGTTAAATGAGGCTAAGAACAATCCCAAATGTATATTTGATACTGTTGCAAAGCTAACTAAAAAGCAGCATTCAACAAGAGAGGATATCTTTCACTTCAGCAGTGATAAATTCATGAACTTCTTCAATGAAAAGATCATGATCATTAGAAAGCAAATGATGGACTCCACTTTGAATCTGCATATCTCTCCAAAGCTCAATTGTCCTGAGTCTGCACAGAACTGCCAGGACCTAGGATAAATGGAGACATTCAAGTTTTTTTAAATTCTGTATCTCTTGACACATTCATGAAAATAGTCATGGCCTCTAAACCGTCAAGCTGCATACTGGACCCTATTCCAACTAAACTACTGAAAGAGCTACTTCCTGTGCTTGGCCCTCCCATGTTGAACATAATAAATGGCTCCTTATCCACCGGATGTGTACCAAACACCCTAAAAGTGGCAGTAATAAAGCCTCTCTTGAAAAAGCCAAACCTTGACCCAGAAAATATAAAAAACTATTGGCATATATCGAATCTCCCATTCCTCTCAAAAATTTTAGAAAAACAATGTATATGAAACACTTCAGTCTGGTTTTAGACCTCATCATAGCACTGAGACTGCACCTGTGAAGGTGGTAAATGACCTTTTAATGACTCCTCGTGCTCCTAGACCTTAGTGCTGCTTTTGATACCATCGATCACCACATTCTTTTGGAGAGATTGGAAACCCAAATTGGTCTACACGGACAAGTTCTGGCCTGGTTTAGATCTTATCTTTTAGAAAGATATCAGTTTGTCTCTGTGGAGGGTTTGTCCTCTAACAAATCAACTGTAAATTTCGGTGTTCCTCAAGGCTCTGTTTTAGGACCACATGGTGAAGCCCCAAAATTGTCTAGCCTGGAAGCCTGTGTTTCAGACATAAGGAAGTGGATGGCAGAAAATATTTTACTTTTAAACTCGGACAAAACAGAGATGCTAGTTTCTAGGTCCCAAGAAACAAAGAGATCTGCTGTTGACTCTGACAATTAATCTTGATGGTTGTCCAGTCTCAAATAAAACTGAAGGTCCTCAGGACCTCGGCGTTGCTCTGGACCCTGATCTCTCTTTGGACAAACATATCAAGAATATTTCAAGGACAGCTTTTTTCTGTCTTCGTAACATTGCAAAAATCTGAAACTTTTTGTCCAAAAATGATGCAAAAATGCTTTTGCTTTTGTCACTTCTAGATTAGTCTACTGCAATGCTCTACTCTCCGGCTACCCGGATAATGCACTAAATAAACTTCAGTTAGTGCTTAACTTGGCTGCTCGATTCCTGACTAGAACCAAAAAATTGGATCATATTACTCCAGTGCTAGCCTCTCTACATTGGCTTCCTGTTATGACCAGGGCTGATTTCAAGGTTTTACTGCTAACCTACAAAGCATTACATGGACTTGCTCCTACGTATCTCTCCGATTTGGTCCTGCTGTACATACCTACACGTACGCTACAGTCACAAGACGCAGGCTTCGTTATTGTCCCTAGAATTTCTAAGCAAACAGCTGGAGGAAGGGCTTTCTCCCGTTGAGCTGATTTTTTTATGGAATGATCTGCCTATCCATGTGAAAGATGCAGACTCTGAGTCTTTACTGAAGACTCATCTCTTCAGTAGGTCCTATGATTGAGTGTAGTCTGGCCCAGGGGTGCGAAGGTGAACGGCAAGGCACTGGCGCGACGAACTGCCCTTGCTGTCTCTGCCTGGCCGGCTCCCCTCTCTCCACTGGGATTTTCAGGTGCTGAGTCACTGGCTTACTAGTGCTCTTCCATGCCGTCTCTAGAAGGGGTTGGGTGGGTTGAGGAGGGGTTGGGTGGGTTGAGTCACAGACAATTTTTTTTTAACTCCCTCGGGCTTGTGTACTGGAGGAGATCATCCTAGACTCTACTCAGCCTTGTCTCAGGGTAGAAAGTTGGTCTGTTGATATCCCTCTAGTGGTGTGGGGGCTGTGCTTTGGCAAAGTTGGTGGGGTTATATCCTGCCTGGTTGGCCCTGTCCGGGGGTATCGTCGGACAGGGCCACAGTGTCCCCCAACTCACCCCTGTCTCAGTCTCCAGTATCTATGCTGCAATAGTGTATGCGCCGGGGGGCTAGGGTCAGTCTGTTATATCTGGTGTAATTATTCGATTATTTAGACTTTCTCTCTCTCTACCGCACCTGCTGTCTCGACCTCTGAATGATCGACTATGAAAAGCCAACTGACATTTAATCCTGATTTACTGATCTGTTGCACCTTCTACAACCACTGTGATTATTATTTGACCCTGCTGGTCATCTATGAACATTTGAACATCTTGAAGAACAATCTGGCCTTAAATGGCCATGTACTCTTATAATCTCCACCCGGCACAGCCAGAAGAGGACTGGCCACACCACTATTTCGCTGCCAGAAAAGGCTGATAGCCTGGCATAGCGGTGGTAAGGATTCACTCCATGGTGCTGAAAAGAAAGCTCTGCTGTTGGGACAGCTTTATGTAGGCCCTAACAGTTTGTGTGCACTGTTTGTCACCGTTATAGTGCAATTCATGTATTGTTTAGTGTTGTGTTGTGTAGTGGCTTTGCTGGCATGTATCACCAATAATTACATGCTAAAATAGCCACTGGCTCTCCCTAAACCCAACATCTTTTGAAGAAAATGCATTCATTTGTTGAGGCCACTAGATGGCAGTGGTATAAAGTACTTCAGAAAAAAATACTTTGAAATACTCCTTAAGTAGTTTTTCAGGGTATTTATATTTTACTTGACTATTTATATTTTTGACAACTTTTACTTCATTACATTCCTAAAGAAAATTTGATACTTTTTACTCCATACATTTTCCCTGACACCCAAAAGTACTCGTTACACTTTAAATGCTTAGCAGGACAGGAAAATGTCCAATTCGCACACTTATCAAGAGAACATCCCTGGTCATCACTACTGCCTCTGATCTGGCAGACTCACTAAACACAATACTGTGTTTGTAAATGATGTCTGAGTATCCAAAAATAAATAAAGGCACATGGGCTACTAACAGCTTACTACACAACATACACTTAGCAATACTTTCTTAGCTATGGTATAGATATCTCCCTGGAATATTACATCATTTATGCAGCAGCATGGAAGACATTTAAGGACTCACCGTTGTGCTGTGCTCAATTGAACAGGAAGGTGGCGCGGTGGTCCTTCTTGTGGGCAACTTTGTCATCAAAGTCTGGCATTCTCTGGATTTATGGTGCTTTCAAGACAACTGGGAACTCTGGGGGAATAAACAAGGTTGAATCATGACGTCAGTTATCTTCAGGTCAGAGCTCTAGAAAGAGGCCCGAGTTCCCGAACTGGAATTCTGAGTTGGATGATTCTGCATTGTGAATTCCTGGTGAAGCTGGTTGAGAGAATGCCAAGAGTGTGAAAAGCTGTCATCAAGGCAAAGGGTGGCTACTTTGAAGAATCTCCCATTTAAAATATATTTAGATTTGTTTTACACTTTTTGGTTACTACATGATTCCATATGTGTTATTTCATAGTTTTGATGTCTTCACTATTGTTCTACAATGTAGAAAATAGTAAAAATGAGGAAAAACCCCTGAATGAGTAGGTGTGTCCAAACTTTTGACTGGTACTGTATATACAGTTGAAGTCGGAAGTTTACATACACCTTAGCCAAATACATTTAAACTCTGGTTTTTCACAATTCCTGACATTTAATCCTAGTAAAAATTCAGTTTGAGGTCAGTTAGGATCACCACTTTATTTTAAGAATGTGAAATGTCAGAATAATAGTAGAGAGAATTATTTATTTCAGCTTTTATTTCTTTCATCACATTCACAGTGGGTCAGAAGTTTACATACACTCAATTAGTATTTGGTAGCATTGCCTTTAAATTGTTTAACTTGGGTCAAATGTTTTGGGTAGCCTTCCACAAGCTTCCCACAATAAGTTGGGTGAATTTTGGCCTATTCCTACTGACAGAGCTGGTGTAACTGAGTCAGGTTTGTAGGCCTCCTTGCTCGCACACACTTTTTCAGTTCTGCCCACAAATGTTCTATAGGATTGAGGTCAGGGCTTTGTGATGGCCACTCCAATACCTTGACTTTGTTGTCCTTAAGCCATTTTGCCACAACTTTGGAAGTATGCTTGGGGTCATTGTCCATTTGGAAGACCCATTTGCGACCAAGTCTTGAGATGTTGCTTCAATATATCCACATAATTGTCCTTCCTCATGATGCCATCTATTTTGTGAAATGCACCAGTCCCTCCCGCAGCAAAGCACCCCCACAACATGATGCTGCCACCCCCGTGCTTCACAGTTGGGACGGTGTTCTTTGGCTTGCAAGCCTCCCCCTTTTTCCTCCAAACATAACGATGGTCAAACAGTTCTATTTTTGTTTGATCAGACCAGAGGACATTTCTCCAAAAAGTACGATCTTTGTCCTCATGTGCAGTTGCAAACCGTAGTCTGGCGGTTTTGGAGCAGTGGCTTCTTCCTTGCTGAGTGGCCTTTCAGGTTATGTCGATATAGGATTCGTTTTACTGTGGATATAGATACTTTTGTACCTGTTTCCTCCAGCATCTTCACAAGGTCCTGTGCTGTTTTTCTGGGATTGATTTGCACTTTTCTCACCAAAGTACGTTCATCTCTAGGAGACAGAACGCATCTTCTTCCTGAGCGGTAGGACGGCTGCGTGGTCCTATGGTGTTAATACTTGCGTACTATTGTTTGTACAGATGAACGTGGTACCTTCAGGCGTTTGGAAATTGCTCCCAAGGATGAACCAGACTTGTGGAGGTCTACAATTTTTTTGCTGAGGTCTTGGTGATTTCTTTTGATTTTCCCATTTTGTCAAGCAGAGGCACTGAGTTTGAAGGTAGGCCTTGACATACATCCACAGGTACACCTCCAATTGACTCAAATTATGTCAATTAGCCTATCAGAAGCTTCTAAAGCCATGACATAATTTTCTGGAATTGTTCAAGCGGTTAAAAGGCACAGTCAACTTAGTGTATGTAAACTTCTGACCCACTGGAATTGTGATACAGTGAATTATAAGTGAAATAATCTGTCTGTAAACAATATTTTGAAAAATTACTTGTGTCATGCACAAAGTAGATGTCCTAACCGACTTGCCAAAACTATAGTTTCTAAACAAGAAATTTGTGGAGTGGTTGAAAAACGAGTTTTAATGACTCCAACCTAAGTGTATGTAAACTTCCGACTTCAACTGTATATATTTTTTAGCTGAACAGGTGGGGCTCAAACAGGTGGGGCTCTGCTCCGCCTTCCATGAATGATGGATCGCCACTGGGTGCTCCAGCACTGCAGGTGGCGTTAAATCACAGATATTAGCTTTACGCTTTTTTCAAACACAAAATAAGAATAAATGTTTCTTTAAAATGGCGATAGCGCTTAATGGTGCTGCTATGCGGACACAGAAGCCATTATGGCACAGCTACAAAGACGAACCGTCTTTATATTATTGGTGGCGAATAGTGTAACGCCAGCAGCAAAAACCGCGGCCAAAGACTTCCGAGTCATGACAAAAAAAAATACATGTCCTCAAATTAAACGCAATGTTGGCAGCTAAACCAAACTACATAACAATCCTCCAATTGCCTTGCATTTGGTGTGGCTATGGTGATAACAGTTCTTTTGGAATTCCAATAATTATGTAATTCATTAGGCTGGTGGAAAAAAAGAGATGCTCTATGATTCATGAAAATAACAGACATGCCTGCCTATGAATGAAATGTTATTAACAAGGCCAGGGTATGTCGTGCACTGGGTGCCAATCTCATTTGTGCCAAAGCTGAAACTAATGAATCTCTAGTCTAGAGAGTCTGGTTTGTTAAATGTTGGTCCCAATCAGGGCAGTGCAAAAAATGCTACACGGAATTTGTAGGCTAAACAGTATTACTAATTACATTTCGTGCATGATATTAGCTCGTAATTATTAAGGCTATAGGGTCTGTAACAAAAGGTTTGCAGAACATTACAGATGTGACACGTTAGTGCATGCGTTAAGTTCAAGGTTGCTTAAATGTGTAAGTGAAAAAGCCTATGATCGCCTACATATTTAACTGGGACTCAAAGAAAGGCGGTCTTAATCATTTATATGAGTCAGTGGGCAGTTTCCAGCACTTGAATGAAAGCTCCAGTTTACTGCTCAGCTGCTGTATTGGGTGGAGTCCTGTGCTCTTAAGGCTCCACTGGAACAAGAGACCTGCCACATTACGCACGGGGAGTTCGCCAAGCACGCCCGTTCCTCGAGGAGACGGGAGGGAAGAGAACTTTAAGAACAAAGCTAACGATTTCATGTTTTTGTTCTACGAAAAGGAAGAGTTTGCTACTCCATCCCTGTATACAGAGTGGAGTTTTGGGACATTTTGATATTTTTCTCTGTAGCCTATGGTTATTTTAAGATTATTATAAAGGTAAGTGCATCTCTCAATTTTTAAGAAAGTTAAGTAAAGTACATTCAATGTAAATGTGTCTTCCATACCCTGTGTCTATGGAAACCTATTTTGGACTCACTGGGTAGAATATTTGCATAGAAAATACTGGGACTGGGAATATGAAGTCCCAGTGTCCCACTGCAAAATATCTTCATTTTAGGTTTTATTTGATCATGACGTAAACTCATAGGCTACATCGAAACCAGTGGCGAGAATGGAATGTGTCAAAGCAGTCACCTTGACAAATCACTCAACAGCTTTGAGCGTCCAATGTAGGTGTATTTTGAAGGTCCTAAACAAGGAGGGCTTGTCTGGCGGAGCCTGTTTGCTCGTCGCTAACATACCTGATCCAGAATAATTCGTCTATCAGTTTATGAGCTCTGTACCAGTGATTCTGTGCCATCACTACCCACAGAGTGACTGGTGGGAAAAAAACGTGACTATATGTAATAGGTATATTATAATAACTATCTGCTATAGAGAGTGTAATAACTATCACAAATGACAAGGACGCACTAGTCGAGGGAACTACTGAACAAGGTGCACCTTGTTCTTGACTATGACTTGGGGATGTGTTCCCTCAAGCTGAGGCGACCAGCAATGACAAACATGACAACCTGTTGCAAAATGACTTTGATACTTCACTTCAGCTGAGATGGTTGAGTCAGTGTCAGCTTGGAGTTCAAACTTTGTGTTGAGAGTTTGGTATTTACATGATATAGATTTACACTGAATAAAGTGTTTGGGGAGGGAAGGAAGGAGGGAGACATTTTCCCAAGGAGAGCTGTGGGGGAGTGTTGTGTTCCCACCAGCTGTTTCCCCTGAGAGTATTTAGACAGTCAACAACATGATATTGATGTTATAGTAAACCAAAACACCACTGTATTATTACATTCATTCTATTACTGTACAGTCTTAGTTCAGGCTATCAGGGAAGTAGTCTTATACTGTACAACTACTACTGGGTTCTTGTTTGAGATGGCCTCCTTTCCTTTAAGCCGTCACTCCTCTCTCTATTTGTTTCTAGACTGTGTTTGAGGAGATTAAAAGATTATTCAGGGTGAGAGCAGACACGTTCCTGGACTTTCTCTCCAAGGACTGCTCGGAAACCACTGACCCTTCATGAGATACCCACGAGTCGCCTGGCATTTGACCCGATAACCATGGACGTCCGAGTGCAGGCCAATCCGAACCTCCATTTCGGGGTCAACGGGGGTCATGATGGCGCTAATAGAAACTCCCACAGTAGACCATTTGTGAGTATAACTTTTATGAAACCCTTTCAGTTAATAGTTTATTCTCTTAGTATCTCGAATATTTTTTTAAAAATATTTCTCCCTTTGTTCACAATTTATGCACCCATGTTAGGGGGGCGTGGCATTGAAGAATTCACCTGTTCCTGGTTGAGAGCAGGTGCTTTTCATTGTGTGACTTTAAAAAACCTGACTGTGCTGTTTATACAGCCAAGTCTGTCTCCATGCCCCCCTCTGTCATACTGTCACTGAGAAATTACACAGGATTAACCACTACATCCTGTTGCATGCCTCAGGGATGACACACACACACACACACACACACACACACACACACACACACACACACACACACACACACACACACACACACACACACACATCACAGAGACTAAGGGAAACCGGTTAAGGTGCAATTTTGTAGGTCCTGCATCACACAACAAAAGTCAATGGTCTTTGTGTTTGGTTTCAACTGAGTTTGTCTGCAGGTGTGTGCGTGCGTGTGTGTTGGTGCGTGTGTGTGTGAGTGTGCACATGGGTGCGTGCGTACATATGTGTGTATGGTTGGTGTGTGTATGTGTGACTGAATAGAACAGGTCTGTGTTGTGGTAAATATTTACCTCTGGTAAACGTTGATCTCTCCATCCCTACAGTGATGCCTAGCAACGAAATGGCATCCTGCTGCTGTGGTAACCTCTTACCCTAGTAATCACAGGCACAGGGTCGTAACCTGAAACGGCGAACAAAAATACTTTGTTTGTCACTGATTGACAGTGGTGGTAATTGTCAATGAAAGGTGTATGGGTGCATCTGTTTTTTATTTTCTTGTTGCAATAAAAAAAATGGGCCATTGTCAGCCAGGTATTTGTGTCTGTGTGCGCTTTCCTGAGTTTGTGTGTCTACTCCCTACATGTGTGTATTTAGATGACACATTGTTTTATG
This sequence comes from Salmo trutta, assembly GCF_901001165.1. Taxonomy (NCBI): domain Eukaryota; kingdom Metazoa; phylum Chordata; class Actinopteri; order Salmoniformes; family Salmonidae; genus Salmo; species Salmo trutta. Next base: position 31,373,112 of record NC_042964.1, read on the forward strand.
GGGGATCTACAGTATATATAGCTAGTCTCTAGCTGGATTGTGCATTCTGTTGACCTAATGCCTTTTCCATAAACCCATTAAGGTTCATTTTAAACAATCTAACCAGGTTGCCCTTTGATTCAGTGCATTATCTTGAGTGAAACAGAACCCAGAGAGCAGTGGAAAAGCTATAGTCAGTGTCATCCAGCAGCCGTCAAAGCAGCCCTATCATTGGATACCCTATGTCTGTTGTGTTCTGGGGCTGCATGTGCTCTGTGCAGAGGGACAGGTAGTGATGTAACATGTAGGCAGTGAGGTCTCCCTGTAGGAGGGGCTAGAGGGTGTAGGGTCCTCCCTCCAGGGCTCTGAGCTAGTTTGGGGGGGATTAGAAGGTTGGGAGGTGGGAGAGCACGAACAAGCAGCCCTGTGTTCTCACCGTTGCTCATACACATACACAAACATACGAGAGATGGCAGGCAGCTTGATGGATTGGGACACAGGGTCTCTCAGTTAAGAATTGTTCAAAAATGTTGGCAGTCAGTTGTCCACCAGCGGGTGGTCCCTAGTACATGGCGCACCGAACGAACGCCAGACGAACGGCAGATCAACATTCGGTGTAGTGTGTGTGGTCCTTTCGAGTATGAGGGGAAAGGCTAAACCAACAGGATCTGTGTTTGTTTACATCCTTTACATAACTGTTTTGGGGAAACAGGAAGTATATTCCATACACCAGACCTGAGATGGTATAGGAGATACATTACTGTGACATACATTATTGTGTAACAGTAACTCATGTATGACCAATTACCCCTTAACCAAAGAGCACCTTTAACCAACGTTTTTGATGATCTACTAGTGTGTCCCTGTAGCCGGTTCTTCCCATCCAAGTAACTCATGTGTGTTGTGTTGCCCTGTGCTCTGTGTCGCCCCCTACAGGAGGATAAGGCGCTTCAGTTCTTAAGCCAGGAGGAGCAGGATTGTATCCTGTTCTTTGAGGAGACCATCGACTCCCTTCTGACTGCCCCAGCAGTAGATGAGTTTGATGGACCAGGACCCCCCATCCTGGCATCCGCCCCCAGCCCCGTACCACCCCGCTCAGCCTTGGACAGACCCACCAGCACCAAGGACCAGGACATCATAGACCTGGTTCGCCCAGCACAGCCTGATCTAGTCCACCCAATACAGGCACCATTCAAGTCCTCCATGCCAGGTACAGCACAGTCCACTACTTGCTCCACCCTGAACAGTACTGTTTACATTTGATTATGATTATCAGTCCCTTTGATCATTAGAATTACTACAGTCAAATGAGATCAGACTTTATCACTGTCATCAGAATGACGGATTACTCAGCATTGACATTTGCACTATGTAGTCATTCTACAAGAAATATGATTCAGACTTGCCATTGAGCCAATGGTTTTTTGAAGATATAGACTTGCCATTGACCTTGTCTTTTGAAGATACAGAATATATAGAGAACTGATGAGTTTACTTCTCAAACTTTCTTTTTGCAGATTTTACCCAGAATATGGTAATGAACAACCCTGAGAGGCATTTTGATAACAAACCGAGGCGCGAGGTGATGGAAAACTTACCTACAGACTGCAACCTGCCCCTCCCTGGCAAAGACAATGCCCCCTATGGCCACGCCCTGTACCAGCCTGTAGGCTCCGTCCCCACCCCCGTCGTCATCGCCCAGAAGATCGCCGAGCACCAGGGGAGCGGGGGGAACACCAACATCCTCTCCTCCTCCCTCCTGTCCAACCACCGTAGGAACCTTGATTTAGAGAACATAGAGAGACCACCCACCTCCCCAGATTATCCAATCAAACAGGGCCCGACCACCTCAGCCAAGCCCAACCATTACCCCGTCAACATCAGCATGATAATGGGCAGCAACCAGCACCACAGCGATTCGCTGGCCAGTGTGAACCTCCAGGACAGGAAGTCTCAGATGCTGGCTAACCTATCAGGGACGTCCCACCCTGTGGAGGCAGAGGAGCTCCATGGGCTGCAGAAGGCCCAGGTAAACCTTCCCACCCGCAGTGTGTCTTTCAGGGATCCCACTCCAAATAAGTCCCGGATGGAGGCACTGTCCAAACTGGGCTTGAGCCGAAACCGCTCCCCGTCAGGAGATTTCTCTCTTATAATCACCCCCAACAGCAGCACAAACACCAAACCCGCTGCTGCCCCGATTCCGGTTGCCACCCCTACACCCGTTCCTACACCTACCCCTACACTGACACCCGTGAGTAAACCAGGCGTGGCCAGACAGACAAGCCCCTTGCCACCAGTAACAGTCAACACCAACAGCTCTCATGCCAGTATCCATGACAACAAGCTTGCTTCTCCCCCGCCCGAAGTCTCGTCCAAGGACTTTAACAGCTACGGCGGGAAGACCATCATGGTGAACCCCTCTAAGGCTGCTGCTGCTGCTCCCTCCACCAGTAGCCATGGCAGTAAGACCCACCCAGTGACCTCTCACAGTGACTTCAACCCTTACGGGGGTAAGACTAAGGTAATGAAACCTGCTCCTGTTACCACAACCAGGGCTGACCCACCACAACCAGACATCCAGAGCAGGGCCATACCTCCCCCAGCATCCACCTCAGCCAGAGTGATGCCTCCCCCAGCCTCCAACTTCACCCCAGCCAGAGTGATGCCTCCCCCAGTCTCCACCCCCTCCCCAGCCAGAGTGATGCCTCCCCCAGCCTTAACTTCCACCCCTGCCAGAGTGATGCCTCCCCCAGCTTTCAACTCCACCCCAGCCAAAAGGATGCCTTTACCAACCTCCACCTCCATCCCAACCAAAGTAGAAACCATGCCCTACGAGGTCAACAGCTACGGGGGGAAGACCAGAATGGTCACTCCATCCCACACCACCCCCTCCCCCATTACCACCCCTGACATCCTCACACACACTCTAGTGAGGTCCCCCAGCAAAGCTTCATCCCCAGTGCCTTCTCAAGCCCCCAGACCTTTCCGCTACAGCACTCCCCCTAGCTCCAACAGGGTGGTGGCGTCTCCCCCGGAGCCCCGGCCGAAGTCCGCCGTCTCCAAGCCGTCCTTCCGCTCCCAAGGGATCACTGTGCAGTTCTCCGGACGGGGAGCGACGGATGAGTCGCGCAGAGAAGCGCTCCGGAAACTGGGACTGCTGAAAGACACTTTCTAACTCTGGGATCGCCACCTCTGTCTCCCCTCTTTCATTGTCTCCTCTGCATAACCTCCATTCAGCTTCCAGGTGGACAGACGTAACTAATGCCTCACCGTTTTTTTCTGAAAGAATGTGAGGTGTGGCAGGAGAGGATACCTACATTACTGTGGAATGAAACAGGATCCTGGTTGAAACCCGGCACACCAGGTTTTGAGCCGCTGAATGCTGACAAACGAGTCCGACGCGCCACATGGCCTAGTTGACAAAGGAGCACGCTGAGTTTTTTTTTTCAAATACACACACGCGCACATGTATACACACGCACTCGTCAAACACATACGCGCACATGCACTCATACCCACAAATACATTCACCCAACAACTCCCACACTCCCACGGAGCTGTTATATGCATCAAAGCTCTGTCTCTTTATTGTGCTCTATTTAACTGTAATCCTACTCAGTGTTTTACATTGCCTCTGAACCAAGACATAGTGTACTTTACAGTATACATGTACCTCCTATTTTTTCTCTGGGCCAAAACAGACAAAAAACAGATCTGTGCAAAAGGGAACGCAGACAGCTGAATGTCTTTGACATTGGCACATTTGGCAGAAACAGACGTTTTACTCCCTTTGCCTCCTTCTGATGTCACATACTCAGCTACCAGTGAGAATCCTTACATGCTCTCACTCTCCAAAGATGGATTTATATACCCCCCAAAAATGACATTTACTTTATATGACACTATATTGATTACTGATCGGTTTGAGGCTGGTACTGCTGGTACTGATAAAGTGAACTTGAATCATTATAAACTGACATTGAAGTAACCTGAGAACTGAAGAGCCTCACAACATGTTATTTTGTTAACCGATTTGAGCATTGTTGTTGTCCAGGGGATTTTTATGAGTGTACAGCTCCTATGAGCATGAACAAGGACATAGTTTGAAGCACTTTCCTGGTTGAATAAGGTTGAATTAACTTCACACACTGATCTATTAGAATGTACCTATATTCCCTGTGAGGACGGTAACCATCCTACTCATGCATATTGATTATATTTGACTATATAGGTGTTTATGCACCCATTGATTTCCACTGCTGCCTTATGGTATGTTAAAGACAGGTCACTTGGAAGGGGCTACATTCCTTCAGGCAAGAGCAAAGTATAAACGTAACGATTGATTGACATACCAAGCAAACTAAGCAGCAATTAAAATAGTTTACATTCATGTACCTCATATGCTCAGCTCTAAGGATATAACATTATTGGAAGTTCTGAAGTGACCCCATGTGTTTATCTCCTCATATGACATTTTTGTGAATGTAAGTTACAGAAAAGAGCACAGGCTTGAGTTTTTAGGAAAGGAGTGATATGTCACTACACCGCTGGCTAAAGGGTATTTTTACTCCATGGACATGCCTCCCACACAAAACCACTAAATGTGGTTTGAAATGTAGACTTTTACTACTTTGAGGGGGAAGAAATGTACTTAGTGAGGACTGGCAAGGGCTTGTAATGCCCAAAACACAAACACTGAAGCCACAGAATCCAGAAATACTCACAAGGACCATTTGTTTTGTTCATGTATGTTGCACTTGCATTTGCAATACGTAATTTAACTGTCATCATAACTGATGCCTCTTGTTTCTCTCTGGACTGCAGCTATATTGGTACATAACCCTGTGTGTGTGTGTGGTGTGTGTGGTGTGTGTGTGTGTGTGTGTGTGTGTGTGTGTGTGTGTGTGTGTGTGTGTGTGTGTGTGTGTGTGTGTGTGTGTGTGTGTGTGTGTGTGTGTGTGTGTGTGTGTGTGTGTGTGTGTGTGTGTGTGTGCGCGGGTGTGTCTGCGTGAAACATGTTTGTCCATTTTAACGTTTTATTTAATGAAAAAAGTCAGACTCCGGTTTTGTAGTTCATCTACAGTAACTCATGAAGGATCCTGTGTTTCACCATGCACACATTATTGTGGTTGTGTGAGTGAAACACATTTAACTATTAATATCTTGACTCCGGTTTTGTAGTAAATCTACAGTAACTCTTGAAGTATCTAATACACACAAACACACACTGGGGAAATATACCTGTAGTTTGCAGACCCAGAGCGAGAAACAACAAGCCTCACGGACAACATCTTTATTTGACATTCAATTAACATTTACAAATTGTCAACTAAAGTTGCTGGTATGGTACAACAGCGCCTTAATATTTTTTTGCTCAATGTCATATTGTACACAACGTTTAATGTACATCTGTGTCACTTAATAAAGAGAGTAATATACATGACTTAGCCTATGCAGAGTTTGTTATTCTTCGCAGGGCATTTACTATGGAATGTTATGGATGCGTAGAATCTCAGTATTTGGTTTACAATGATTGACCTTCCCCTGGGAAATAATTCACCATGGTTTTAATGGAACAGTAAACAGACATGCTTTCCATGCATGCATGAACTCACCTCAGCCTACATTCTAAACCCTCATTCTATTACCTTTTTGACTGGGCTTCCATGAAGGTCATGATTCCAAAGTTCCTTGTCTCCTTTCTGCCGCTACGATGAAATAATTGGAGAGTCAAATTCCCATAAATCTTCCTCAATATTGTTTTAAGCTTTCCCTTTTTCAGATCTGACGGCAGAGGAAAATTGGAAGACTATTGAGATACTTTCTCTTATATTCAGAATATTTCCTGGAGAGCTGTAGCCCACTGTGTACTCTCTCTGCTAGGTGGACGGCAGCTCCCAGTTTCACATGGGCATGCTGTCTACACTGCAGAGTCAGACCACTTTTCCCAGCCCTAACAGAGAGCCTTTCTTTCCCTCTGTGGGGCATTGGTCTAAGTGTGTATCTGAGTGTGTGTGACCAAGAAGATCTGGGGCATTGGCTTCTTTGGGAATGTGAGCGAGGCAACTAAAGCTGTGGTTTGTGTGTGTGTGTGCGTGCGTGCGTGCGTGCGTGCGTGCGTGTGTGTGTGTGTGTGTGTGTTGAGGGGAGGTAGTCAGGCAGAAAGTGAGGAAATAAGCATGTTTAGGGTCTGTAATTAGAGCCAGTAGAAAACCCTTTAAGAGTGCCCTCTAACAAACACACACACTCCCTCTGTCATACAACCTCTTTCTCTTACACACAGATGCACTAATATAGTCTTGCACTCCCTCTAATACACACAATGGTACATCAATGGAGGAGCAAAGGCTCCAAGCCATATAAGTGGGACCATGTAAGGGACTACAAAAAAACGGTAACTGTAATCTATTACGTTACCAGCAAAAATATTGTAATGAGATTTACAGATACTTTTTGAAAAACGAATGCTTACTTCGAGGATTACTTTTAAATTCAGAAAGGAGGTTTGCAAAAAAAAAATCTTTGACACTTCTATGTTTTCTCAATGACATTCCAATCAGCATTGAAAAATGGCACATATACAGTTGAAGTCGGAAGTTTACACAATTTCTGACATTTAATCCTAGTAAAAATTCAGTTTTAGGTCAGTTAGGATCACCACTTTATTGTAAGAATGTCAAATGTCAGAATAATAGTAGAGAGAATTATTTATTTTATTTACTTTTATTTCTTTCATCACATTCCCAGTGGGTCAGAAGTTTACATACACTCAATTAGTACTTGGTAGCATTGCCATTAAATTGTTTAACTTGGGTCAAACATTTCAGGTTGCCTTCCACAAGCTTCCTACAATAAGTTGGGTGAATTTTGTCCCATTTCTCCTGACAGAGCTGGTGTAACTGAGTCAGGTTTGTCAGGGCTTTGTGATGGCCACTCCTTGCTCATACATACTTTTTCAGTTCTGCCCACAATTTTTCTATAGGTTTGAGGTCAGGGCTTTGTGATGGCCACTCCAATACCTTGACTTTGTTGTCCTTAAGCCATTTTGCCACAACTTTGGAAGTATGCTTGGGGTCATTTGGAAGATCCATTTGCGACCAAGCTTTACCTTTCTGACTGATGTCTTGAGATGTTGCTTCAATATATCCACATAATTTCCCTCCCTCATGATGCCATCTATTTCTATTTCTCCAAAAAGTATGCTCTTTGTCCCCATGTGCAGTTGCAAACCGTAGTCTGGCTTTTTTATGGCGGTTTTGGAGCAGTGGCTTCTTCCTTGCTGAGCGGCCTTTCAGGCTATGTCGATATCGGACTCGTTTTACTGTGGATATAGATACTTTTGTACCTGTTTCCTCCAGCATCTTCACAAGGTCCTTTGCTGTTGTTCTGGGATTAATTTGCACTTTTCACACCAAAGTACGTTCATCTCTAGGAGACAGAACGCATCTCCTTCCTGAGCGGTATGACAGCTGCGTGGTCCTATGGTGTTTGGACTTGCGTACTATTGTTTGTACAGATGAACGTGGTACCTTTGGAAATTGCTCCCAAGGATGAACCAGACTTGTGGAGGTCTGCAATCTTTTTTCTGAGGTCTTGGCTGATTTCTTTTGATTTTCCCATGATGTCAAGCAAAGAGTCACTGAGTTTAAAGGTAGGCCTTGAAATACATCCAGATACACCTCCAATTTACTCAAATTATGTAAATTAGCCTATCAGAAGCTTCTAAAGCCATGACATCATTTTCAAGCTGTTTAAAGGCACAGTCAACTTAGTGTATGTAAACTTCTGACCCACTGGAATTGTGATACAGTGAATTATAAGTGAAATAATCTGTCTGTAAACAATATTTTGAAAAATGACTTGTGTCATGCACAAAGTTGATGTCCTAACAGACTTGCCAAAACTATAGTTTGTAACAAGAAATTTGTGGAGTGGTTGAAAAACGAGTTTTAATGACTCCAACCTAAGTGTATGTAAACTTCCGACTTCAACTGTATTTATACACTACCATTCAAAAGTTTGGGGTCACTTCGAAATGTCCTTCTTTTTGAAGAAAATCACATTTTTTGGCCATTAAAATAACATCAAATTGATCAGAAATACAGTGTAGGCATTGTTAATGTTGTAAATCCCTATTGTAGCTGGAAACCGCTGATTTTAGTGGAATATTTACATAGGCGTACAGATGCCCATTATCAGCAACCATCACTCCTGTGTTCCAATGGCACGTTGTGTTAGCTAATCCAAGTTTATCATTTTAAAAAGGCTAATTGATCATTAGAAAACCCTTTTGCAATTATGTTAGCACAGCTAAAAACTGTTGTTCTGATTAAAGAAGCATTAAAACTGGCCTTCTTTAGACTAGTTGAGTATCTGGAGCATCAGAATTTGTGGGTTCGATTACAGACTCATAATTGCCAGAAACAAAGACCTTTCTTCTGAAACTCGTCAGTCTACTCTTGTTCTGAGAAATGAAGGCAGTTCCATACGAGAAATTGCCAAGAAACTGAAGATCTCGTACAACGCTGTGTAATAGTCCCTTCTCAGAACAGCGCAAACTGGCTCTAACCAGAATAGAAAGAGGAGTTGGAGGCCACGGTGCACAACTGAGCAAGAGGACAAGTACTTTAGTGTGTCTAGTTTGAGAAACAGACGCCTCACAAGTCCTCAACTGGCAACTTCATTAAATAGTACCCACAAAACACCAGTCTCAACATCAACAGTGAAGAGGCGACTCCGGGATGCTGGCCTTCTAGGCAGAGTTCCTCTGTCCAGTGTCTGTGTTCTTTTGCCCATCTTAATCTTTTATTGGCCAGTCCGAGATATGGCTTTTTCTTTGCAACTCTGCTTAGAAGACAGTTTCATCTGTGGATTTGCCCTTTAAACAACTGCATATTATCAAGATACCGAAGTGTCACAAACAAAAAGTTAAACAATAGGCCTATAGCAAATGCAGCATATGGCATTCATTTTTCACATGTAAAGCACTTTTCTGTAGTGCTCAAAGCATGCCATTCCATGAGCGCATGATTTATTTTTCAGCTCGAATCAATGAGCCCAATCAGTCCTCCATGACAACAAAATAAACAACAGGGTAGGGCTGGCTATTAAGTCCTTAGTTTTGGTTTTATGCTCAGGTAAAACAATTTGGCTAATCTATACTTCTATATTTCCAAGTCCTATTCTTGAAGATTAATGGGTATAACATTTATTGGAATGACTGGAATTCTGATATATTTACATTAAAAAAGTCTATAATCGTTTTATTATATGTGGTAGAAAGCGATGGGTTATTAGAAGCCTACATAACCAACTCATAAAGTAAAATGTAACATCCATATATGGCCACCTATGTAAACTTTAACATTTATTTATCCTGCAATAAATGTGGTTCAATTGTTAACATACATTTTTGTATTCTTCTAATGCCTCTTAAGGGGAAAGAAATCTAAAAGTGTAATCAGATTACGTTACCAAGTTTGGGTAATCCAAAAGTTACATTACTGATCATTTTTAACAGGTGACTAGTAACTGTACTTAGAAAGTAACCTACCCAACCCTGGGTGGGACGCAGATCATGGACACAGTAAAGAAGTCAAGTCAGAGGAGTGAGTCACAAACTGACACTTTTACTGAAACACAGGCAGAAATTGGTTTACAGAGCTGGTGCAGAAAAGCCCATGCAGTACAGTACAGATGATCTATCTATATATTCAACAGACAGAAATAATCAAACAGAAATGATCATCACTGAGTATGACTCAGGAGGCTAGGGGCACAGATAAGTATCTTATCCATTTGTCGAAGACTACAATACATCACACAAATTCCAAAACAACAAACTGTATAATCACCCCAAAAAGTATAGATTTTTCATGAAAATAAAGGAAACATCTAGAAAGCAAAAATGCTGAAAAAATAAAGAATATGTATTATATTCATCACTTATATTTTATTTTTTATTTCTGATGACGAAACGCTGGTCAGTTAACACTGGTCTCGTACCCGCCTCGGGGTCAGGGTCGTCACAAGGTGTTCCACTTCCAACAGGGTTAGGAGGAGCAAGCCATCTCTATGGTACAGATGTAGGATCTTAATTTGATCACCCTGTGGCAGGATAACTTACTTTCCTGCAATGCAGGACATTTTAAAACTTGTAGTGTATGAGGCTTCTGAAGTTTTTAATTTCAACTTTACAAAAATGTATCAACCAAAAAATGTCCGTTAATCATAATAATTCACATTTCCTGTTGCTGCAGGATTATTGTCCTGCTGTAGCAAACTGACTCAAATGAAGATCCTACATCTGTAACCCTTGCTCACACAAGCAACCACGCCTTTCTGTACATCATCCTGTCCTCCTTGTTCCCTTGTTTATCGAGCCATTTAGTAGTGGTGACCCCATCTGTGCTCCCTCTCCTCCTCCTCCTCCATCAAGCTGCCTTTGGACAGTGTGTGATTTAGCAAGATAAAGAGAAAAAAAGACTGAACAACAGATCTGTTCCCAGTAAGAGAAGCACAGTCCATCTCCAAAGATGTTACACCATCACCCGTCCCCTTTGCTTTGACACACTTTCTGTCCATTGTCCTCCTCTTGTATTCTCCTCCACTTGTGAGCCCTTGTACACCATATCCTCATCCTGCACGGGAGCGAAGAGAAGACGACTGTAGTCCCGTGTCCTGCAGCCCAGCTGTCCTTGCGTCTGTTTGTCTGCGTCCATGTCTGTCCGTACATACGTCCGTCAGCTGGTCGATCGTTCTTTCATTCGTCTTTTGATTCGTTCTTTTGTTCAGGCGGGGTGGGTGTTTGTGCTGCTGTGCTGGTGTCGTCCCGGGCGACGCACAGAAAGGAAGGGGTGTTCTCTGGAACGCCTTAGCTGGGTGAAGGGGGTGCCCCCCTCTTCCCCACCCCTCATTGATGCCCTTTCTCCTTCTCTTCCTCCGGCGGCGGGGTTAGGTGTGGGGGTCTGCGCTTGCGTCAGTGGGCGGCTGGCGGTCTCACTCCCTGCTCAGGCGAGACCGATGGTCCGCTCGCCCTGTCTTGCTCTCTCATTTGCTTGCTCCCTCGGCCAGACTCCAATCAGCATCTCCTAGGGGACAGAGCAGGGCTTTACTGTAGTAGCTGTCTTCCAGAACATTCAGTGGACTATTTATCCCATCCTCAAACCCCCAAAACATCCATCCAAGATCCACCTCCTTTTCTCCACCCATCCTTCCCTCAACCTCCTGCCCCAATATCCATCCCCATTCACTCCTTCAGTACCATCATTACTGCATCTCCTTCCATCCATAGGTTGCAATGGTCTAGCGTCTGTTCGTGAGAAAATGGAATTGTGAGTGACAATCCAAAATAAAGTTTTGTTATTCATCAAAAACATAATTGTGTACTTTGCCATCAGTATCATGTAAGCATCTGTCAAATGTATGTTAGGCATGAATATGATGCGTTATGTTGACGTGGATCGAAATATCTCCTTTCTGAATTATTTTGTCACTTTTCCAAGACAAATATGAGGAGAGGACAAAGAACCTCAAGCTATTTCTGTTTCGATGAAAATAGAAATTTCGGGCAATCTTTATTTCCAAAAATAGAAAGAAATCTTTACAGCTTTTAAGGAAAAATAATATGAAAATGCACTTTAGTGCCTGCAAAGCAGAACAGATATATTTTCTTTCACAGTGCAAAAATAAAGGGGGACAAGTCTGTATCTGATCAGAATACTCAAAACAAAATATTGTTCGACAGTTGGGAGACATTAACCCTTTCCGGTTTTAACATAAGCAGGGCCTGAGTGCGGAATGCAGTCTGTCAGTAGCGTGTCCGACTGAGCTGGCTGGCCCTAGCCTCCTGGCCCTCATATCTGTTGTTTCTCTCGTCTTTCTCTTGCCTTTCTTGTCTGTCATGCTTTTCGTGCCTTTCATTTCTCTCCTGCTTTGTTTCCTGCTTTCTGTTCAGGTGCAGAGAACAAGGAGGGAGAGTCAGTAAGTTGACTAGCACCACATCCTTTGACAGGATCCCATTCTAATGCCAACCCTATTCCCCCCGCAGTGAATACAGGCTGTGTGTGCTTGTATTTAGGTGTGGTGGTGATTAGGACATAAAACAAACTTTTCATTCCACCACTGTCCCAGTCACTGTGGCTGCTGCATTAAGGAAAGTTCACCAGTCACCCAGACTTTCTACCAGCATTTGGCTGGTGGTCTGCTGTTGATTCCAGGCCCAGGTGGTGAGTGTGTGTGTAGTGGGTAGGTAAGTTGAGGAGCGAGTCTCACCTTCCTCCGGTCTTGAAGATGAGGTCGGCGTTGGGTGCCCCTTTGGGGTGTTGGTAGCGAGGGCGCCGCTCCCGGTTGGTGTTGGCAGGAGCGGGCCGCTGGGCCAGAGACGCCATCATTTCTACAAAACAAAAACCAAGAAGGTTAACACAATGCTACACAAACCAAGCGAGTTTAAGACAATGCTACAAAAACATATGCAACACAAACCAACAATGTTAAAACAACGCTACACAAAACCAACAAAATGTAGGCATGTTGAATTTTGGTAGTACTCCTGCGGCTTTCTCTCGTCATCACTCAAAAAACCCTCCCCATTTATTTTCCTAATGCATGCCTCATTCTCCATCTGCTCCTCTTCTTATCAGTACTGTATAATAAAGGGTGTCCAATCAAAAATGCATCTTTTGACAAACGAGTAAAGTAACGTGTAGATACTCCTCTAAGAAAACCTCATGTCTCCCCCAAACCTCATGTCTATCATAATCTGTTACAAAACTTATTGGCGTTTTAAACTCTTGTAGGATGGCCAGAACTAAATCAATGGAGGCGCGAGAAGAAAAGTAGGCAAAAGTCAGGACAATTGTATCGCTTCAGCTAGGAGGATTCTGTGCAAGAATTAAAGCTACTGCTACCTGACAGGCTCACTTTCCCATTGAACTCGTCATCTTTCTCTGAATCGGCAGTACATAAAACAATAGAGGTAAGATGTATATCGGTTTTGAGACATGACATATAGTATTTTCATATTTTAGTACACGCATTTCATATTATACGCTTTTTCAGTTAGAAGATTTCACACAAAAACAAGCATATCTCTGTGAAATGTCAACGGAGCACTGAGCGTATACCAAGTGTATTATTTTACATTTAATTCAGCTCGTGTCATGCTAATTAAGCTTTTTTGCGAACTGCAGAAACAACTTTAAAAAGACGACAGCCACAAAATGTCAAATCTTCAAAAGGTGCTACAAGAAACCTGCGTCGCTATGTCAACAGAGCACGGTGCTTATTCAAATCAAATTGACGTTTATTGGTCGCGTACACAGATTTGTAGATGTTATTGCAGGTGCAGCGAAATGCTTGTATTTCTAGCTCCAACAGTGCAGTAACACACACATAATGCATAAAGAACGAGCAATGTCAGAATATATATATATATATATAATCACACATACAGTACCAGTCAAATGTTTGGACACACCTACTCATTCCAGGGTTTTTCTTTATTCTTACTATTTTCTACATTGTAGAATAATATTGAAGATATCAAAACTATGAAATAACACATATGGAATCATGTAGTAACCAAAAAAAAAGTGTTAAACAAATCAAAATATATTTTAGATTCTTCAAAGTAGCCACCCTTTAACTTGATGACAGCTTTGCACACTCATTCTTTCAACCAGCCACCTGGAATGCTTTCCAACAGTCTTGAAAGGGTTCCCACATATGCTGAGCACTTGTTGGCTGCTTTTCCTAACTCATCCCAAACCATCTCAATTGGGTTTGTAAAGGCACACACCTGTCTACATAAAAGGTCCCACAGTTGACAGTGCATGGCAAAGCAAAAACCAAGCCATGAGGTCAAAGGAATTGTCCGTAGAGCTCAGAGACAGGATTGTGTCAACGCACAGATCTGGGGATAGGTACAGCCTTAAAGTTCCACAAGAACACAGTGGCCTCCATCATTCTTAAATGGAAGAAGTTTGGGACCACTAAGACTCTTCCTAGAGCTTGCCGCCCGGCCAAACTGAGCAATCTGGGGAGAAGGGCCTTGGTCGGGGAGGTGACCAAGAGTTCCTTTGTGGAGATGGGAGAACCTTCTGGACTTTATGGTAGAGTGGCCAGACGGAAACCACTCCTCATTAAAAAGGCACATGACAGCCCGCTTGGAGTTAGCCAAAAGGCACCTAAAAACTCTCAGACCATGAGAAACAAGATTCTCTGGTCTGATGAAACCAACATTGAACTCTTTGGCCTGAATGCCAAGCGTTACGTCTGGAGGAAACCTGGCACCATCCCTACGGTGAAGCATGATGGTGGCAGCATCATGCTGTGGGGATGTTTTTCAGCGGCAGGGACAGGGAGACTAGTCAGGATCGAGGGAAAGTAGAACAGAGCAAAGTACAGAGAGATCCTTGATGAAAACCTGCTCCAGAGTGCTCAGGACCTCAGACTGGGGCGAAGGTTCACCTTCCAACAGGACAAACAACCCTAAGCACACAGCCAAGACAATGCAGGAGTGGCTTTAGGACAAGTCTTTGAATGTCCTTGAGTGGCCCAGCCAAAGCCCGGACTTGAACCTGATTGAATATCTCTGGAGAGACCTGAAAATAGCTGTGCAGCGACTGACAGAGCTTGAGCGGCTCTGCAGAGAAGAATGGGAGAAACTCCCCAAATAGAGGTGTGCCAAGCTTGTAGCGTCATACCCAAGAAGACTCGAGGCTGTAATCGCTGCCAAAGGTGCTTCAACAAAGTACTGAGTAAAGGGTCTGAATACTTATGTAAATGTGGTATATATTTTTTTGCTTTGTCATTATGGGGTACTGTGTGTAGATGGATTAAATAGTTTTTTCCCTCATCAATTTTAGAATAAGGCAGTAACGTAACAACATTTCGAAAAAGTAAAGGGGTCTGAACACTTTCCGAATGCACTGTACATATAAAGTTGGTAAAACAGTATGCAAACATAATTAAAGTGACCAGTGTTCAATGACTATGTACATAGGGCAGCAGTCTCTAAGGTGCAGGGTAGAGTACCGGGTGGTAGCCGGCTAGTAACAGTGACTAAGGTTCAGGGCAGGGTACTGGGCGGAGGCCGGCTAGTGGTGACTGTTTGTTTTTTATCGGCTGTATTAGGTTATGAAATCAACCATTTTGGATATAAAGTTAATGATATGTTAGAGAAAGACCACACTGAATGATTCAGAACATGTACAGTGAGGGAAAAAATTATTTGATCCCCTGCTGATTTTGTACGTTTGCCCACTGACAAAGAAATGATCGGTCTATAATTTTAATGGTAGGTTTATTTGAACAGTGAGAGACAGAATAACAACAACAAAAAATCCAGAAAAACGCATGTCAAAAATGTTATAAATTGATTTGCATTTTAATGAGGGAAATAAGTATTTGACCCCCTCTCAATCAGAAAGATTTCTGGCTCTCAGGTGTCTTTTATACAGGTAACGAGCTGAGATTAGGAGCACACTCTTAAAGGGAGTGCTCCTAATCTCAGTTTGTTACCTGTATAAAAGACACCTGTCCACAGAAGCAGTCAATCAATCAGATTCCAAACTCTCCACCATGGCCAAGACCAAAGAGCTCTCCAAGGATGTCAGGGACAATATTGTAGACCTACACAAGGCTGGAATGGGCTACAAGACCATCGCCAAGCAGCTTGGTGAGAAGGTGACAGCAGTTGGTGCGATTATTCGCAAATGGAAGAAACACAAAAGAACTGTCAGTCCCCCTCGGCCTGGGGCTCCATGCAAGATCTCACCTCGTGGAGTTGCAATGATCATGAGAACGGTGAGGAATCAGCCCAGAACTACACGGGAGGATCTTGTCAATGATCTCAAGGCAGCTGGGACCATAGTCACCAAGAAAACAATTGGTAACACACTACGCCGTGAAGGACTGAAATCTTGCAGCGCCCGCAAGGTCCCCCTGCTCAAGAAAGCACATATACATGCCCATCTGAAGTTTGCCAATGAACATCTGAATGATTCAGAGGACAACTGGGTGAAAGTGTTGTGGTCAGATGAGATCAAAATGGAGCTCTTTGGCATCAATTCAACTCGCCGTGTTTGGAGGAGGAGGAATGCTGCCTATGACCCTAAGAACACCATCCCTACCATCAAACATGGAGGTGGAAACATTATGCTTTGGGGGTGTTTTTCTGCTAAGGGGACAGGACAACTTCACCGCATCAAAGAGACGATGGATGGGGCCATGTACCGTCAAATCTTGGGTGAGAACCTCCTTCCCTCAGCCAGGGCATGAAAATGGGTCGTGGATGGGTATTCCAGCATGACAATGACCCAAAACACACGGCCAAGGCAACAAAGGAGTGGCTCAAGAAGAAGCACATTAAGGTCCTGGAGTGGCCTAGCCAGTCTCCAGACCTTAACTTTTTAAGGTATAAGGGGCAGTATTTTCGATTTCGGATGAAAAGCGTGCCCAGTGTAAACTGCCTAATACTCAGGCCCAGAGTCAAATATTTGTATATTATTAGTAGATTTGGGTAGAAAACACTCTGAAGTTTCTAAAACTGTTTGAATGATGTCTGAGTATAACAGAACTCATATGGCAGGCAAAAACCTGACAAAAATCCAACCAGGAAGTGGGAATTCTGATGCTTGTAGTCTTTCCAAGTCATTGCCTATCTAACACTCAGTGACTTAGGGTTCATTTTGCACTTCCTAAGGCTTCCACTAGATGTCAACAGTCTTTAAAACCTTGTTTCAGGCTTTTGCAGTGAACAGAGTGTGAACAAGAAGGTCGGGAAGTTGGTGACTCAGAAAATGACATGAGATCAGTGGCGCGCATTCACGTGATGAGAAGGCTGTGTTCCATAACGTTTTTCAAGACATTGGAATCGTCCGGTTGGAATATTATTGAAGTTTTATGTTAAAAAGGCCGTAAAGATTGATGCTATACAACGTTTGACATGTTTCTACGAACGTAAATATAACTTTTTTTGACTTTTCGTCGTGAAATTTTCGGCGCGCTTCCTACATTTGGAGTAGCTTACTGAACGCGCAAACAACAAGGAGGTATTTGGACATAAATTATGGACTTTATCGAACAAAACAACATTTATTGTGGACCTGGGATTCCTGGAAGTGCCTTCTGATGAAGATCATCAAAGGTAAGTGAATATTTATAATGCCATTTATGATTTTAGATGACTCCAAAATGGCGGGTATCTGTATTGCCTGATGTATTTTTCTGAGCGCCGTACTCAGATTATTGCAAAGTGTGCTTTCCCCGTGAAGCTTTTTTGAAATCTGTCACAGCGGTTGCATTAAGGAGATGTTTATCTCTTAACTTTGAATAACAGTTGAATATTTTATCAACGTTTATGATGAGTATTTTTGTAAATTGTTGTGCTGATTCACCGGCAGTTTTGGAGGCAAAATATTTTATGAACATCACGCGCCAATGTAAAATGGGGTTTTTGGATATAAATATGAACTTTATCGAACAAAACATACATGTATTGTGTAACATTGAGTCCTAGGAGTGTCATCTGATGAAGATCGTCAAAGGTTAGTGCTTAATTTTAGCTGTATTTCTGGTTTTTGTGACCCCTCTCCTGCTTGGAAAATGGCTGTGTGGTTTTTCTTGTGTTGGCACTGTCCTAACATAATCTAACTTTATGCTTTCGCCGTAAAGCCTTTTTGAAATCGGACAATGTGGTTGGATTAAGGCGAGGTGTATCTTTAAAATGGTGTAAAATAGTTGTATGTTTGATAAATTTGAATTATGACATTTTGTTGTTTTGAATTTGCCACCCTGATATTTCACTGGCTGTTGAATAGTGTGAACCGTGGGTGGGACGGTAGCGTCCCATGTAGCCCTGAGAAGTTAATCCCATAGAAAAATCTGTGGAGGGAGCTGAAGGTTCGAGTTGCCAAACGTCAGCCTCGAAACCTTAATGACTTGGAGAAGATCTGCAAAGAGGAGTGGGACAAAATCCCTCCTGAGATGTGTGCAAACCTGGTGGCCAACTACAAGAAACGTCTGACCTCTGATTGCCAACAAGGGTTTTGCCACCAAGCACAAAGTCATGTTTTGCAGAGGGGTCAAATACTTATTTCCCTCATTAAAATGCAAATCAATTTATAACATTTTTGACATGCGTTTTTTCTGGATTTTTTTTGTTGTTATTCTGTCTCTCACTGTTCAAATAAACCTACCATTAAAATTATAGACTGATAATTTCTTTGTCAGTGGGCAAACGTACAAAATCAGCAGGGGATCAAATACTTTTTTCCCTCACTGTATAATCATATTTGTCTAGGTAAAATGTATTTTATAACATAAGGAAGTTACATTTTATCACCGAAGCGCGTTTTCACCCACTCTAGGCAGAGTGAGTGGACACCCTATTTAATACCTTGGTAGTCTTCTTGCTCCTGTCTCTCGTTGATGTCCAGAGTGAGCTTCTTCATCCTCATCCTCTCCTCCTGCTCTGCCTGCTGCTGGTTGAAGTGGTTGGCAGCCAGGTGGGAGGATAGAGGCACGTTCAGGATCTTAAACTAGAAACAAAAGAGACAAAACGGAGACACATTCAAGAACTTTAACTACAGTTAGGAGATCTGAAACAGGCACATTAAGCATTGAGAAGGAGCAAGAGTTACATCTCATGCTGTAGGCAGACAATGGGACAAGTGCTCAGTATTCACACTGCAGAAACATGCTCTCCTGGCTTACTATTCAACCTTTTACAACACGCCCTGTGATGTTTTTTCTCTGGATGTGCTAAAACTCAAAATGTGTTTCTCGGACGGAGGCCCAGGCAGCAGAGAAAGTGAGGGAGGGCCACTCCCTTGGTGTGGAGCTGACAGAGGAATGCAGTGAATGTGTCTGACAGGGAGGGGGTCCAGGTACGTCACATAGAGAAGCTGTGACGCTTACTAACACACACTGAACCTCTTTATCCTCACCTCAGGAAACGCACTACAGGAGATAGTGTGTTTACCATGGGGCGTATGGAGAGACATGTCATCTATAATGCATTAAGTAATTTATATAGCTTCATTTAACAACCACAAAAACCGTCTATAGCCGGTACTGTTATTTGGTCAAAACACAATGTTTACATAGGGTTTGTAATCTGGTAAATGTCCTTTAAAAGCAGTTGCTGGAAGTGTAGTGGACTGAGTTTAGTGAGCTTTACTTTAACGTCTTGATTTTTCTGGACAGAGAATGTGTACACTCTCTGAACCTACAACAGTAAAGAGCTTGTCGTCTCTACCCCACCACCATTCATTCCACCAGCGGACTGGGCCTAAATACACACACACACACACAGCTCAGAGTCAATATTATCGCTGTGTCTGTCTGACAGTGCTGATTCTGTGGAGGGATCTGACTGAACTAACAGCGAAGGAGACTTCAGCAAGTTTGTATGTGTGTGTATGTGTGTACCTGCTGCTTGTTGCCCTTGCGCGTGAGCATGACAAACTGCATGGTGTCTGAGATGTCTGCGTCTCCCTCTCCAGAGCAGACGGGTCCTCCAGGGCCTTTCTTCAGCTGGCTCTTCAGCTGCAGGGGGATGGCCACGTCCAACTGGTGCACCTTCACCGCCTCCCCGCTCCGCTGCTACACACACAGCGTGCGCACACACACACACACACACACACACACACACCACTCCTGTTAATACCCGTTTATTTAACAAAAGTAGTACAGTACTACAGACATAGTGACTGTGGCACACAGATTAGAGAGAATAGGAGAGATACTGTACCTGCAGGTTCTCCAGCATCATCTTGTCCAGAGCCTGGATGAAGTCCTCATCCTCAGCACATGCCACATGCTTCAGACCGCCACCACGGATGGTCACCTCCTACAGGACAAGACCGTCAGCAACACAATAACCTCTCTCCCTCTCTCCCTCTCCTTGCCATCTTCTTACATTGTTCTCCTCGTCCGTCTCGTTCTCCTTGTTGGAGTCGGTCAGATAGTCAGTGTTCTCCTCCTCCTCTTCCTCCCGCTCCTCTTCCTCATTCTCAGACCCTTCCTGGAACACACAGCAGGTTCTTAGATGGGGGGAGTGTGATTGTGTGCTAGCTTCTGTAAGGTAGAAAAACAAAACACTAAACCTGGAGAGCTATGTTGTAGGTCTGGCATGATAAGAGTTGAGTGAACACATCAATCTAGCAACACAACAAGATGACCCGCTTCCTTATACAGTATCTTGCTTAGGACTGGGCTGTCCTCAGTTTGCCCCCCCCCTACAAAACTAGGGGTGAGGGCCAAATGAATGAATGAATGGATGATAGATGAGTGAACAAGTGAGAGATCTAGTATCCACCTATTATGAGAGACTTGTGTCTTAGACATGCAATGAATGAATAATGAATAAAAGATTGACAGAATCACTTCTTCCTCTGGCTCGTTCATCTCGCTCTCATTGCCAGACTGTTCCTCTGTGTCCGCCCCTCCCTCTTCGTCGTCATCGTCATCATCCTCGTCTAGAGCCTCGCCTTCACTCCCCATGGCACTGGAGGGCCGGCCGTCCTTTTGTCCATCCATGGCCAGTCCTGCAGGACACAAACATATGCACACACACACACACACACACACACACACACACACACACACACACACCTTCATTCGAATGGCGCAACGTCAGGTTGCAAGACTAAGTCTTGAAGCAAGAGACTTCGAGAGAAAACGCTAAACCATTTGCATTATAGTCATTGATTACAATCATTAGTAAAAAGCTCCTCTCGTGAGCCATCGCTCCATGTTCTGAACAGGCTTTTCCCTGGCTCTTTACATAATAAATCAAATCATACACAAAGCATAGACATTTACCACAGATGATATCCTAAACTACTTGAATTATATCCAGGAGTGAGGACAGACTAACGCAAACAACAAGCCCATTTAGAAACATAACACTTTGTTGGGGTGGAACTGCAGGAAAGTCAAGTCATTGCAAGAAATCCAAGTCATAGTGACATTCATTGTGAAACTAAACAAGTGCTTCAACACAGAGCTTGGAGAAACCATGAATATAACTTCAGAAGCCTGATGAGCAGAGCGCAGTAGAGGAGCAGATAGGTGTATAGTTAAGAGACGCTACTAAGCAGTAGAACTTAGTTAAGCAGGGTTCAACAGAGTCAGAGGAATGCCTTCATTGCCTTATCTTGGTTAAAGGATGAATGGCGAAACAATGAGGCCACTGTACAGCCTGTGGCTTACATCACCCTCATCAATCACTCAGAGCACTCACAGTACAGACAGACAGACACGCACACATGCACAGGGCTTTTCAAAAGCGTTCTCTCGCATTCCACGTCAACACCTTGAAACCTTGAAGAAACAATGATCTGTGCCTGGGTTAATACAGCGGAGTACTTGTTCCGTGACTCAGAATGCATTACACCTGCTAAATGAATGCTTCCCTCTTCCTCCTCTGTGTCCAACAGGGTATTTTATTATCTACATCCTGTCTGTCTCTTGATTGTTTCTCTATCTCTGTGCATCTCTTTAGTTTCCTCTCCATCAGATAGTGATCAACTACGTTTCACCTAAATAAACACTTTCAGTATTGTGCCACTTTCGAACAGCAGGTGCAATAGGGCAATGTTATATTTCACAATATATTGAGATATCGTGTCATTGGGATGTCACTCAGGTATTTATTAATATTCCCCTATAACCCTGAAGTGAACACTTACTTGAGTAAATATGTTTTGGTTTGTGCAGACTTAAGAGTATGTGCTTTAAGTGGCAGTCTACAGTGCAGGCAGGTCTGACTGCTGTGTGTTTGTGGTATGTGTGTGAGAGGGCCAGGTATGTGTGTTATTATGAGGGAATTAGACCTGTCTGACAGACAGAGAGTGGCAGGAGCTGAAGCAGCCTCCTCCACACGGGGGAATGTTGCTCAGCAAGGAGGACAGAGAGCAGGAGTGGGCCAACCTGAGGAGCTAGCTGCTACAGCAACACATTTCTGAGGCCCGCAGGCACACACACACTAGAAACATGTGGGGGACTCAGGTATGACAAGGATCTTTAACAACCTTGTTGTTGTAGCGTGCGTGTGCCCTTATGCATACATTCCTGTGTGTGTGTGTGTGTGTGTGTGTCAATCTCTCTCTCTCTTACCCAGTTTAACGAGGAACTCCCTCTCCAACTCGGTGACCTGTCGTGTGGAGTCTTCCAGGGAGATGCAGAGCTTCATCTTGGGCCGGAGCAGCTCCAGGGTGTCACTGATCATGTAGTCAATGTCGATGGGGAACTGGTGCTCCGCACTCCACACCTCCACACTCTTCTTCCACCAGATATACCTCTGGAGAGGACAGACAACAACACATCAGAATTTAGGGACAGTCTTGTAAGGAATTCATGTAATTGACATTATGTCACAACAGTATCAAAACCATTAATGGCGAGAGAGAGAGAGAGAGAGAGAGAGAGAGAGAGAGAGAGAGAGAGAGAGAGAGAGAGAGGAGTGAAATAAGGGGAGGTTAAACGGTCATACCGACTGACCTGGAAGTAGATGAGGAAGCAGTCCAGCTTCCTCTTGCTGGAGCCGCGGTCAAAGTACTGTCCGCAGGTGTCAAGCAGGGTGCAGACCATGCGGATGCGGAACAGGTGCTCGGGGGGGTCCAGGGGGCTGGGGCTGCCGTCCGGGTTCACTCCGAACGAGATGAAGGAGAAGAGGGTGCGGAAGATGACCGCTGACTCCACCATGCGGTAGTTGTAGAGCTCCCCCAGAAACTTGGCACTGCTGATCCGACGCTGGTTGAACTTGGGCTGGTTCACCTGCAAAGGAGAGGGGAGGAGCGACGATGGGGGGGAGAGAAAGGGAGATAGAGGAGAAAAGGGGGTGAGATGGATAGACATGGAGAGGAGAGGGAGAGAAAGGGAGAGAGAAAGCAGGTGAGATGGAATGGCAGAGAGGTGTTGAAGTTTAGTGCATCTGTGCTCAGAAACACCATAAATATGAAGCCCCAGGGAAGATTTCACCCACATGAACCTCAGATGTATCACTCAATTTGTTACTGTGTGTCACGCAAACCACATATCTGAACCAGAAACATGCAGTTCAACAGCCTGTTCACGCGGTATACAACACGTAGCCTCAACAATCAGTCATTCAAGTCATAAAAAACGTACCATCATTCTTTCCTGCTAGGGCTCTTCACATGGCCCTTACATCCAGGAATGAACTCTTGAATCTGGGCCTGACTCCAACCAGCTCCTCCTCCCTGGTCCTCACCTCCAATCCCAGAAACAGCTCACCACCCTGGGCTTGCCTTGCCCTCCCCACGCCCTCCCATGGTGCTCACCTCCATTCCCAGGCGGATGTCCTCCAGGACCCCATCCACCACGTGGATGCCCACGTCCTCCTGGTAGGCCACAAGGCCGGCCAGCAGGTTGGCCACACAGTGGATGCTGTTGTACTTGATGTTCCAGATGTTGACCATGCAACAGATCAGGTAGCCTTTAGACTCTGGGTCCTGCCAGGGGAGTTTACGCATCTGCCTCAACACCTAGGGTAGGGGAGGGAGGAGAGAAGGGGATGAAGAGGAGGGAGACAAGAAAGCGGAGAACGAGAAGGGAGAGGAAAGATGATAATCGGCAGGTGTTTAATACTTCTGTTGTGGTTTCGTTTTTTGGTATGTTAAAGAAATTCCAGACTAATCGGGGGGTGGGGGTCATGAGCTTTTTCCCCCCTCAAATCTCTCTATAGTGTTTTGATGAATATGCATCAGCCAGTGACTATATAAACGAGGCACCATAAAAATAAAAATGTAAAGCCTTTCTTGAACTAACACTTGCACGTGACTTTTTTCCTCCTTACTGACTTCAAGTTGAATTAGTCGTATATGTACGGGATACGCATGGTATACACCGTCCAACTAAATGCTTACTTGCAGGTTCCTTCTCGAAAATGCAACAAGAATAAGAAATAATAAAAGATAATACGAAGAGAAAAAAAAGTAAATAGCAGTAGAATAGAATAAGACATTTTAGCATAAGTATAATACAGGAAGGCACAATTTATATTTCAATATTTACATTTGTACTGGGGAAGGGGAGGATGGGAGGCGAGGGTATAAATAGAGCAGTATAATAAGAGACTGGTCGCAGCAGTTGTGATGTGTGTGTAGCATGAGTGTACAAAATATTTGTAAAACCTTCCTAATATTGAGTTGCTCCCCTTTTGCCTTCAAAACAGCCTCAATTTGTCGAGGCATGGACTCTACAAGGTGTCGAAACCGTTCCAGTGAAAGTTACAGAGGCCTAAATACACCCCCCCCCCAAAATACTAACCTCCACTGTTACTGTAATCGTGAGAGGTTAGCATGTCTTGGGGGTTAATAACCTCCACTGTTACTGTAATCGTGAGAGGTTAGCATGTCTTGGGGGTTATGACATTTGTGCTTCCAACTTTCTCACTCATAAAGATTCATTCAGGATTATCCGTAGCATCATTGTAGCATCCACATTAATGTAGAAGTGTTTAGAAACACATTCTATTCATATTTACAATAAAAGCGCCACCAAAATGACACAATACATTATGTACCATTCATTTCTATTGGGCACAAAATGATCTGAAACACAGCAGATGTATCCAACAAGTTTGTATAGTCTAGGAATATGTGAGCAAATACGTTTTACTATTTTAATACACAAGTGAATTTGACCCAATACCTTTGGTCCCCTAAAATGCGGGGACTATGGACAAAAATTTTAAAAATTTATGTAATTTCATAAATGGTTCACTCAATATGGATCAAAATACCTTCAAATTAAAGCTGACAGTCTGCACTTTAACCTCATAGTATCATTTCAACTGCAAAGTGCTGGAGTACCGAGGCAAAACAACAAACAAACGTGTCACTGTCCCAATACTTTTGGAGCTCACTGTATCTTAAGATGAGTGCACTAACTGTAAGTTGCTCTGGATACGAGCATCTGCTAAATGACTCAAATGTAAAATCTTCATACCTTCTCCGTGGTGACCTTAGAGAGGTCCTTGTAGAGCAGTTTTCGGATGTACTCCTGCAGCGGGGGCCTCTTCTTCCTGACAGTCTTCTCCATGGGCGGGGGGTTGCAGTAGTAGTAGGCATTCTCCACCATGGTCACGTAGCGAGCATCCAGGTGCTGCGCCTGCTTCTTCCGCATCATTTGCTCCTGAGACACGCAAGTATACAAAAACAAGTGAGCCATTCGATATAGAACCCAACTAAAAGCTCTCAAGAAGGTGTGTTATATTATTATCTTGCTAAACGTAACCTAGAAAATATGGCAGCTTTGCACCCGACATGAATAACCTCGTCCAAATGCAATTTAGGGACAATAAAGCTGGATTAATAGCACTTTATGAATCAGATTTAATCCTGGATTTCGGCACCAGTTAGGAAGGCCAAGACAGGTCTCTCTCCGGGACTTTGGATGCACTCCAAAACCTTTGGGGAATTCCAGTACAGTGTTTGATAGGTGTGTGTGCTTGTACATTAGTGGAGGCTGCTTAGGGGAGAACGGCTCCTAATAATAGCCGGAACGGAGCAAATGGAACAGCATAAAACACCTGGAAACCATGTGTTAAATCTATTTGAAAAAAATTCCACTGATTCCGCACCAGTCATTACCACGAACCCGTTCTCCCTAATTAAGGTTCGCCAACCTCCTGTGCTGTATACGTACGTGCGTGCATTGCCGTGTGTGCGTGTGTGTGTTTGTACCAGAAGGACGCTGGTCCGGAGGTGGGAGTCGGGGGATCTGAAGAGGAAGCGTCCACTGGTCTCCAGCAGGGTGCAGGCCATCTCTATGTGGTGGTGGGAGAAGTCTGACAGCAGCATCTGTAGAGCAACACACACAAACACACACATCACTCAGTAACATGTTGATGACAGTGTCATACAATAATTGTAACAGTAACCACGTTTCCATCCACAGTTTTTATGCGAGTAAAGTCATGTCATATATCATTTTTTTAATCACGACAGGCGTGATGGAAACAGGAAGTGTCAGTACAATTTCATAAATGTCGACAAACAATTTGTTCGTTCGACATGGTGGGATCATTTTGTGTCGGTAAAATGAATTATGTGACAATCGCAGTGAAAACTACTTTAATGCGCAATTATTGATATAATAAAACCATCATGTTGATGTAAACTTGGAGTCACGAGGAATGCTTGATATGAAGTTGTACTACCACTACGGCATGGAAAAGAATTAAGAGTTGATAGGCAGATGAAATAAGTTCTGATGAACTTCATGATGGTTAAGTGATGGATGGTGATGAGCTTTGAAGGTGTTATTTGAATGCTGGTGACATGATGATTGATGCAAGGCTGCCAATTATCAAATACAAATGATATTGCTCTTATCAATATCTCATCATATGTTGTAACCTACCCTGTCCACTTTATCAGCGAACTGTTGTCTAGAGAGCATGTGCCAAAACCAGATTGGGCAAGTTACCCATTTATCACAACAGTTTTGGTGACAAAACCATTGGTAGAGTTAAAAATGAAATGGAAACATTGAACTTCTGCTTTTTATTTGGTACATGAAAAATTAAGGCCAAAAAAAATCTAAATTTTTTAAAATCACACACAGCATTTTATCAGTTTGATGGAAACACACCTCTTGTGGGAAAATTTGAAAATTGTTTTTCTTTGCAGATTTTAGAATAGTTGTATGATAATCTGTCGCCAATTGGATGGAAACCCAGCTAATGATAGCACAGCTTCCTGGTGAAAGAGAAGCATCCCCTACCTTCAGACAATGCAGAGTGTCCGTTTTAGAGAACAGCTTGAACTTCGCCAGCTCCCCGATAAACCTTACAGTTTTATTTTTTGTTTCGATGTTGATCTGGTCCTTCTTCCGAATCTACAAGGAAACACAGCAAGCATTCTGTATTGAAATCACCTTCAAAACTGTTTGTTTCCTTCAGTATAGGTCCTATTTTAATGAGGCAGTGGTTCTGTATGAAATACACAACAAAGACGAAGGTGTTAATAGTTGTTGTAAAGTCTTGGGACCTACGTGGAACCTGAAGTCTCCTTTGAGTATGGAGCACAGGTCATCGGCCACATCTGACATGCAGGGGTGAAGGGTGGCCACCAGACGGGAGTAAAAGGGCAGCAGATCCAACCTGGAAGAACACAACACAATCATGAGCTTTACAATGGTATAAGTACCATTGACTTCCTTTATGCCATTTCAAATTAAATGAGCAACAGCACCACCTAGTGGGTAAAAGGGACTACAACAACAAAAACATTCCCACACAAATCAATCCATGATCAAATCCTTCCAAATTAACTATCTGCGTGTGTGTGTGCATGTGTGCTTTGTCAGGGAACGGTGAAGAGAGTCTGGACCAGCTTCCTGATCAAATCCTTTCAAATGAACTATCTGCTTTATAGTGAGTCTGGTACCTTTGTCTGGGAACGGTGAAGAGAGCCCGGACCAGCTTCCTCCTGTTTGACTTGGTGTTCATGTTCATGCAGAAATCCATGGCAGCCTGTGAAAAAACACACACACAGTCAGACTAATTCACTGCACAACTGTGTACTTAGTACCACATTCCCTGTGAATCATTGCCTTTGTGGCTAAACTCAAATTGTTAAGCATGGAATACATCCTTCTGGTACGCTGAAGGTGTGTTGTGTTCTCTCCTTGCCTTGTCTATGAGGTCTCTGTTGACACAGTTGGGAAGCTGCTGGATGAAGGCGTCCACGATGAGCTTCAGGTGGGACCCGGTGCTTGCCTCCTCATCCTCTTGTTCTTCACACAGAAACAGGGAGGACACAGTCAAACATGAATACAACAAAGTCATGCTCCAAATATCTCCTTAGCGAACTTAAGAGTCACTCAGCGACAGAAACAGCAAAGCCATAGCATAGGTATAGACCTAAGAATGGGGTTGATACATGTGGAATATTAGAAACCTTGTGAATGACTGTCTGGTTTCCACATGCTCAGCAACACACCTCTGTTTACTTGATCGGCCCTGAGCACCCATGAGTGGGCCCTAGCTCTGTTTCCCTGACCTCTCTCATACCCTAACTTGAGCCCTGGAAAAGACACACAAACACCAAGACACTGTCCATGTCAATAACCAACATGCCTCCTCTATCCAGAGGTTGTAGATATTTGATTATTGCCGCCCTCTTATTGTAATTGTCAAAATGGAAAGCTGGCAGTGCAAAGCGCTGGGTGGTGTGTGCTGTTTGGTGGCTGGCAGGCTGGTGGGTAGAGAATACCTTCATCTTTACCTTGCTCGTCCAACAGTTTTTTGGCAAGCTCTGCCTCGTTCTCTGCCTCATCAGGTCCATCCAGCTCCAGAGGGTCATCAGCGATGTCTAGAGCCTCGAGCTCCAACTCCAACTCCTCTGTGGTGGCCGCAGCATCTTTAGCCTCTGAGGAAAGGATACAGCAACAAGAGAAGGGTCATTCAGGGAGTGTGAGTTTGTGTGTGTGTGCATGCGTGCAAGTGTGTATGCGGCTGTACCTTTACTAGCAGCCTCCTCTTTGTCCTTGCCCTTCTCGTTATCTTTGAACAGGATGGCGGGGACGAAGGCCTTCAGGTCCACCATGTTCTCGTAGAAGTTCCTGGCATCCTCGTCCTCCCAGATGCCCCCCTCCAGGTCATACTCCCCGGGCTTCCCAGGGGTGAAGATGTCAATGCCAGGGCCGTGCTCTATCACACAGAGAGGAGAGGAGACGGTTAGATACACACAGACACCAAAGACTGTAGGCTACATATAACCAACAGCAATAAAACATGATAACAATGTGGCTTTATAACAAAAAAATCAACCAAAATTACAACAAAATGCACAGTCTTTATATTGTTCCTATAACAAAGTAATAAACAGTATACAAGGGTTGTTACTCTTTACCTTCCTGCACAGTCTTGTCCAGTGGAAGTTCTGGCATGTTCTCATCCAGAAAGTCAGCCAGAGACTGGGTGTTAGCCAGCAACTTCTGGTAGGACGTAGCAAACTCCTCATACTGCTTGTGTCTGTCCTCACTCAGCTCCCCTTTGGAGTGGAGGATACGCCTAGAGGAAGAAAAACCATGGAGGTGTCAGTATGTACACTAAAAGACATTTAGCATGTTACTCAAAATGGCAATACGTCATATACTGTGGCAGGAGTATACACTGAAATCAATAATACAGGAGAAGTTGCGAGATGGGTCATGTTGAAACATTTCTCCAGGAAGCCTAGGCCCCATCACCTGTTCTGCCTCTCGATGTTCTGCAACTCACGGTGGTCCTTCTTGAGGTGCTTGGTGAGCGAGGTGAAGTACTCCCTCAGAAGGTTCTGGAAGGGCTGCTGCTTCTCCGTGTTGATGATCTCACTAGGAGGGAAGGTCAGGCCAAACTTCTCCCGGGCAGCCTTCACTTTGCGAGGCACCAGGCCCGCGATGTCGTCCCCGCAGTGCTTACAGAAGCTGATGACCACCGACACATGCGTGTGTGTCTCGCGGTCTGTCCCGATGATGCTCTTCAGCTGCTCGTAGATGAGCGAAAGGCCCTCCTTGTCCGTAAACAGGCCCACGATGGTAAGCTCTGCGATGAAGCGCAGGTCGGTGCGCAGCTTGCTCACATTGGGCGCCTTCTCCTCCTTGCGCGCCTCAAAGTGCCTCTTCCAGGCCTGGAGGAGCAGTGGGGCAAATTCAGCGTAGCGCTGGTGAAAGAGGGAGCACAGATGCACGGCGCAGCCCACATCAGAGATCTTCAGCTTGGCCTCCACCACCGAGCCCACCGCCTCACCGATGTACTTGCTGAGGTTGAGCGAGCCGAAGTCATTGGAGAGGGCTTCGCGCTGCTGCTCAGTGAGCGTGCGCAGCTTCTTGACAAAGGCCGTGTTCTTCTTCAAGCTGGAGTCAAGGCGGCTAAAGAAGGTCTCCTCAGGACGGCCCTCGTGGGCATTCTGGTTGCGGATGCGCAGCTCCTTCCGGCACTGGTGGCGCTCCCAGGCCTCCTGGTGGAGCTGGTGACCCTCCTCCTTCTCCCTGGAGTGGGAAGAAAGATGGAGAATCAAGTTAACAATTATCTGAATTCACAAATACTAACCATACACAAAGTTTATGATGTTGAGAGCACCTACAGTAGATACATTATTATGGTGGTTTTTCCCCTGAGCTCTTACTTGAGTTGAGCTGCCTCCTCTTCACGCTGTCTCTTGGCCTCCTCCTCCTGAACTTTTCTCTCCTGCTCCTCCTGCTGCTTCTTCTCCTCTTCCTCCTTCTTCCTCTGCTCCTCCTCTGCCTTCTGTTTCTCCTCCTCTTTCCGTTTCCGCTCCTTTTCTTCCTTCTTTCTTTTGTCCTCCTCAAGTCTCCTCCTCTTTTCCTCTGCGGCCTTACCGATATCTTTCTTGCCACTCATCTTTGCCTCATCCTTCACTTTATCCCGGGAGGAGGCGGGCCGTCTATCACCCTCTCTGTCTTTCTCCTTGTTACTAAAGGAGCTCACCTCTTTCTCATCCATGTTTAATGATCTCTTGCCCTCAGCAAGCATTCTAGAAAAACAAAGTTGAATCATTTACATTTTTTTTAAACATTTTAGTCATTTAGCAGATGCTCTTATCAAGAGCGACTTACAGTAGTGAATGCATACATTTCATACATTTTTTATTTATTTACATTTTTTCCCCCGTACTGGTCCCCCGTGGGAATCGAACCCCATGCTCTACCAACTGAGCCACACGGGACCATTCACATTAGCAGTGTTACACATATCAGTGCTAGGCAAGCCTAGTTAATAACGTTGGGCGCCTGGTAGCATAGTGGTAGCCTAGTGGTTAGAGCGTTGGGCCAGTAACCGAAACGTCGCTAGATCGAATCCCCGAGCTGACAAGGTAAAAATCTGTCGTTCTGCCCCTGAACAAGGAAGTTAACCCACTGTTTCTAGGCCATCATTGTAAATAAGAATTTGTTCTTAACTGACTTGCCTAGTTAAATAAAAAAACATTGAACCCTAGTGGTCTGAATATTGACTTTGATCTCAAGCCCTTCTTATGAACTAAGTTTTCCTTTATGAACAAGTCTAATAAATTGAAAAAATATTTGTACAGCTTATTTGCGTACACCTAATATGTTCCCCCTGTTGATGATGCTCATTATATATTAAGGTTGAACTAAAAGATTACACGTAACAAAAATGAAATGAAATACGAAATGATGTAAAATTGAATGAAACAATATTGTATGTTGATGCTAATATGATGTATAATATTCCATTATGTTTCTATATGACAATAGCGTAATATATTTAATATGCCATATACTATTTTTTAACAGTTTCACTAATTAATTTTAATTAACAATCATTATGACACACCCCTTACTATTGTCATTGGTTACACTAATTGCACTGTTTGTCTACATAACCCGGTTCAAGTATTCATAATATTACCCTGAAAAAGGCAGTGACGCCGAAACGTTGGTAAAGACCCATTAAATTGCTGGGAGTTTATACATGGAGTGTGCGACTTTATTTATTTTGATAGTTTATTCGCTGTTAGTCAGCACCTCCACACAAACTATTATTCTAGGTGTGCGCAAGCTCATGTTTTTTAATCTAAATTTTAAAAAATATCAACTTTGATTTAACGTTAATATTCGCTGATCAGATCATTGGCTAATTCACATTGCTAGCTACACATGTATCACAAAATGTCGATATAACTAGCACTGTTGGTTAGAGCCTGTAAGTAAGCATTTCACTGTAAAGTCTACACCTGTTGTATTCGGCGCACGTGACAAACTTTGATTTGAATTGTGACTGGCCGAGCTGCTAAAAGTTTTAGCCAGCCGTTGGTGAAAGCGTCACAAGATTAAATGTCAGTGATTGAATATTTCAACAGTTAACGTTAGCTAGCTAGTTATTTTTTTCCTAATCTCCGCCAACTACCATATCTAGGTAACGTCATAAAATGCATAAAACCTCCAAGTTGACTACACGCCAATTACATGTTTATCAACGTGCGTTATGAGCCTATTTTACTCTTAAATTGCAGAGTTGTGATAGCTAACGTTACCTAAACGGCACTATGTTGACATTGTCTTACCAACGACGCACGTATAGATAGCCTAGTCCATGCTAACTTGCTGAACACACAACGGTTAGGTAAGAACCGTTCGTCGTAATTTAGCATGTGTACGACTATGTGCAATTATTTTATAACAATGAAATAAAGTGAATGTTTTTACCACCAGTGTTGACAAAACAGCACACATTAAGACAAAGTTACGTTGCTAACGCGTTAGCTAGCTAACTGTTGTTAGGCCGCTTCGGCTTGAGTCTCGACTCGAGAAGTAAACAAATGCCTTGGTTGCCCGCGAGCATTAAGATCGTCGATGTCAATCGTCTGCATAAACCAAAAATAAGTGTCAACATATATTAGTAATAATTACAAAACGTTCATTATAGAATATAGTCTAAAACCAAATTATTACCTTCGATTTCTCTCAAAATAAACATCTGACTTGTGTTAATAAGTAAAAATGATTTCCTTGTGCGGCAAAGGACCCCTTGGATTAGGCACCAAACAATCTGCCTAAAAGGAAATGTAGGGTCTAATCTACTTTGTTTATTGAATCGATAAGCAGATCGAAAATCTTTATTATAGTAGTATTTTATCAGTAGATAAATTGATCTACACCAATTATATAATTTAGTTATGTATTCATGGTACATTAATTCAGACAGGCAATGTCGCAGATTACATTAGGGAGTGGGTCTCTGTTGTGTCTGCTGGAGCAACAGTTGTAGCAGAGAGTTCCAGTCAATTATTTATACATTAGTCATTTAGCACATTTACAGGAGCAATTATGGTTAAGTGCCTTGCTCAAGGGCACATCTACAAATTTTTCACCTGATCAGCTCGGGGATTCAAACCAGCGATCTTTCGGTTATTGTCCTAACACTCTTAACCGCTGTGGGTAAAGAATTAGCAGTCTTAACTGATAAATATTTGGTTATCACGTTTTATATTTCGTTTACTGTCAGATGTCTGCATGCATAATAGAAAACAACTAATGGTACGAAATATTAAATCATTATCCTATTATCCATTATATACATTTGTAGAAATGTGTTATGGTTTCAATAGTCTAAAAGTTTCTATTCTATTTTGTCAGTTTTCCCTCATCTATTACTGATAAGAGAACAAAATCTATGGAGAGAACTTTCAGGGGATTTGTTTTACCGGTCCACAGTGTTGATTTTAGCATGTAAATCTTGGTGGGACAAAGCATAATTTCCTGCCTTTAACAAAAACATAGTTGAGACGCCAGATTTTTTATTTATTTTAACTAGGCAAGTCAGTTAAAAAAAATAATCTTATTTACAATGACGGCCTAGGAACAGTGGGTTAAATGCCTCGTTCAGGGGCAGAACGACAGATTTTTACCTTGTCAGCTCAGGGATTCAATTCACCAACCTTTTGGTTACTGGCCCAATGCACTAACCACTAGGCTACCTGCCACTTGCTTACACTAATGTGGTTTCTACTGACAATTGAGATGTACAAACTATGGCATAAGGGGATGACGAGTGGATAAGAGGCCATCAGTAATTTTGATTAAGACATTCATGAGCGAGCTAGGACGAACATAGTCAATATGACGTGCAGACAATTTTGAAATGTACAGCGACAGAATTTGGAGCATGGGCCGTTCTTACAGTATTCTCCCTGTACACCAAATCAGAAGCATAAGATAAATAAATAGGGCATACAGTGGCAAGGAAAAAGTATATGAACCCTTTGGAATTACCTGGATTTCTGCATAAATAGGTCATCAAATTTGATCTGATCTTCATCTGTCACAACAATAGACAGTCTGCTTAAACTAATAACACAAACTATGTGTTTTCATGTCTTTATTGACACATCGTGATCGAGGACGTCCCCCGTCCCCCCTCCAGTGACTGTACGTACATACCCCAACCAGAAGCAATGGATTACAGGCAACATTCGCACTAAGCTAAAGGGTAGAGCTGCCACTTTCAAGGTGTGGGACTCTAACCCGGAAGCTTACAAGAAATCCTGCGACAAACCATCAAACAGGCTAAGCGTCAATACAGGGCTAAGATTGAATCATACTACACCGGTTCCGACGCTCATTTTATGTGGCAGGGCTTGCAAACTATTACAGACTACAAGGGAAGCACAGCCGCGAGCTGCCCAGTGACATGAGCCTACCAGACTAGCTAAATCACTTCTATGCTCGCTTCGAGGCAAGCAACACTGAGGCATGCATGAGAGCATCAGCTGTTCTGGACGACTGTGTGATCACGCTCACCGTAGCCGACGTGAGTAAGACCTTTAAACAGGTCTACATACACAAGGCTGCGGGGCCAGACGTATTATCAGGACGTGTGCTCCGGACATGTGCTGACCAACTGGCAGGTTTCTTCACTGACATTTTTAACATGTCCCTGATTGAGTCTGTAATACCAACATGTTTCCAGCAGACCACCATAGTCCCTGTCCCCAAGAACACAAAGGCAACCTGCCTAAATGACTACAGACCTGTAGCACTCACGTACGTAGCCATGAAATGCTTTGAAAGGCTGGTAATGGCTCACATCAACACCATTATCCCAGAAACCCTAGACCCACTCCAATTTGCATACCGCCCAAACAGATCCACAGATGATGCAATCTCTATTGCACTCCACACTCCACACTTTCCAACCTGGACAAAAGGAACACGTGAGAATGCTATTCATTGACTACAGCTCAGCGTTCAACACCATAGTACCCTCAATGCTCATCACTAAGCTAAGGATCCTGGGACTAAACACCTCCCTCTGCAACTGGATCCTGGACTTCCTGATGGGCCGCCCTCAGGTGGTGAGGGTAGGTAGCAACACATCTGCCACGCTGATCCTCAACACTGGAGCTCCCCAGGGGTGCGTGCTCAGTCCCTTCCTGTACTCCCTGTTCACCCACGACTGCATGGCCAGGCACGATTCCAACACCATTAAGTTTGCAGACAACACAACACTGGTAGGCCTGATCACCGACAACGACGAAACAGCCTATAGGGAGGAGGTCAGAGACCTGACCGGGTGGTGCCAGAATAACAACCTATCCCTCAACGTAACCAAGACTAAGAAGATGATTGTGGACTACAGGAAAAGGAGGACCGAGCATGCCCCCATTCTCATCGACGGGGCTGTAGTGGAGCAGGTTGAGAGCTTCAAGTTCCTTGGTGTCCACATCAACAACAAACTAGAATGTTCCAAACACACCAAGACAGGCGTGAAGAGGGCACGACAAAGCCTATTCCCCCTCAGGAAACTAAAAAGATTTGGGATTGGTCCTCAGATCCTCAAAAGGTTCTACAGCTGCACCATCGAGAGCATCCTGACTGATTGCATCACTGCCTCGTATTGCTTGACCTCCGACCGCAAAGCACTACAGAGGGTAGAACGTATGGCCCAGTACCTTACTGGGGCTAAGCTGCCTGCCATCCAGGACCCCTACACCAGGTGGTGTCAGAGGAAGGCCTTAAAAATTGTCAAAGACCCCAGCCACCCCAGTCATAGACTGTTCTCTCTGCTACTGCATGGCAAGCGGTACCACAGTGCCAAGTCTAGG
This sequence comes from Salmo trutta, assembly GCF_901001165.1. Lineage (NCBI taxonomy): Eukaryota > Metazoa > Chordata > Actinopteri > Salmoniformes > Salmonidae > Salmo > Salmo trutta. Next base: position 31,408,700 of record NC_042964.1, read on the forward strand.
ACAAAAAGGCTTCTCAACAGTTTTTACCCCCAAGCCATAAGACTCCTGAACAGGTAATCAAATGGCTACCTGGACTATTTGTATTGTGTGCCCCCCCCCCCCCCCCAAACCCCTCTTTTACGCTGCTGCTACTCTCAATTGGGCTGACCAACCAGTGCTCCCGCACATTGGCTAACCGGGCTATCTGCATTGTGTCCTGCCACCCACCACCCGTCAACCCCTCTTTTACTGCTACAGCTACTCTCTGTTGATCATATATGCATAGTCACTTTAACCATATCTACATGTACATACTACCTCAATCAGCCTGACGAACCGCTGTCGGCATGTAGCCTCGCTACTTTTATAGCCTCGCTACTGTACAGTCGAGGCCAAAAGTTTTGAGAGTGACACAATATTAATTTCCACAAAGTTTACTGCTTCAGTGTCTTTAGATATTTTTGTCAGATGTTACTATGGAATACTGAAGTATAATTACAAGCATTTCATAAGTGTCAAAGTCTTTTATTGACAATTACATGAAGTTGATGCAGAGTCAATATTTGCAGTGTTGACCCTTCTTTTTCAAGACCTCTGCAATCCACCCTGGCATGCTGTCAATTAACTTCTGGGCCACATCCTGACTGATGGCAGCCCATTCTTGCATAATCAATGCTTGGAGTTTGTCAGAATTTGTGGGTTTTTGTTTGTCCACCCGCCTCTTGAGGATTGACCACAAGTTCTCAATGGGATTAAGGTCTGGGGAGTTTCCTGGCCATGGACTCAAATATTGATGTTTTGTTCCCTGAGCCACTTAGTTATCACTTTTGCCTTATGGCAAGGTGCTCCATCATGCTGGAAAATGCATTGTTTGTCACCAAACTTGATGGTTTTCCTGGAGAGAAGTGGCTTCTTTGCTGCCCTTCTTGACACCAGGCCATCCTCCAAAAGTCTTTGCCTCACTGTGTGTGCAGATGCACTCACACCTGCCTGCTGCCATTCCTGAGCAAGCTCTGTACTGGTGGTGCCCCAATCCCGCAGCTGAATCAACTTTAGGAGACGGTCCTGGCGCTTGCTGGACTTTCTTGGGCGCCCTGAAGCCTTCTTCACAACAATTTTACCGCTCTCCTTGAAGTTCTTGACGATCCGATAAATGGTTGATTTAGGTGCAATCTTACTGGCAGCAATATCCTTGCCTGTGAAGCCCATTTTGTGCAAAGCAATGATGACGGCACGTGTTTCCTTGCAGGTAACCATGTTGACAGAGGAAGAACAATGATTCCAAGCACCACCCTCCTTTTGAAGCTCCCAGTCTGTTATTCGAACTCAATCAGCATGACAGAGTGATCTCCAGCCTTGTCTTCATCAACACTCACACCTGTGTTAATGAGAGATTCACTGACATGATGTCAGCTGGTCCTTTTGTGGCAGGGCAGAAATGCAGTGGAAATGTTTTTGGGGGATTCAGTTCATTTGCATGGCAAAGAGGGATTTTGCAATTAATTGCAATTCATCTGATCACTCTAAATAACATTCTGGAGTATATGCAAATTGCCATCATACAAACTGATGCGGCAGACTTTGAAAATTAATATTTGTGTCATTCTCAAAACTTTTGGCCACGACTGTATATAGCCTCGCTACTGTTATTTTTCACTGTCTTTTTACTGTGGATTTATTTCTTTACTTACCTATTATTCACCTAATACCTTTTTTGCACTATTGGTTAGAGCCTGTAAGTAAGAATTTCACTGTAAGGTCTACACCTGTTGTATTCGGCACATGTGACAAATAAACGTTCATTTGATCTGCTCTCGAGGTCATGCCACAGCATTTTAAATCAGGTTGAGGTCAGGATTCTGACTGGGCCACTCCAGAAGGTGTATTTTCTTCTGTTGAAGCCATTCTGTTGTTGATTTACTTCTGTGTTTTGTGTCGTTGTCCTGTTGCATCACCCAACTTCTGTTGAGCGTCAGTTGGCGGACAGATAGCCTTCCTGCAAAATGTCTTGATATACTGACATTTTTCTGTCGATGATAGCAAGCTGTCCAGGCCCTGAGTCAGCAAAGCAGCCCCAAACCATGAGGCTCCTTCCACCATACTTTACAGTTGGGATGAGGTTCTGATGTTGGTGTGCTGTGCCTTTTTTCTCTCCACACAGTGTTGTGTGTTCCTTCCAAACAATTCAACTTTAGTTTAATCTGTCCACAGAATATTTTGCTAGAAGCGCTGTGAACATCCAGGTACTCTTTTGCGAACTTCAGAAGTGCAGCAATGTTTTTTTTGGACAGCAGTGGCTTCTTCCGTGGTGTCCTCCCATGAACACCATTTTTGTTTAGTGTTTTATGTACCATAGACTTGCCAACAGAGATGTTCCCACACATCAGTCTCAACCTCTACATATGGGTGGAATCATCTCAAGGACTTCATCAAACTGATACCAGTGGATGTCATCTCGAGAAGGCCAGAAAAATCTGTTTGGTGCATGCATACATTTCACCCATGTTGAGGATGATGCCATCATATTCCACTGCCCAAGAAGACCTGCATTTCCCCACAGGTTGTGGATTTTCCTCATTGTCTGGAGCAGCCAGGACCTTCTGTCTGAAACAATGTGTGTTAAAGGGTCTTTCAGGTCTTTCTTGAACAAATGCAGCTGACATTTTAACCTTTAACCTCAGTTAAGAGCAAATTATTATTTTCAACGACTGCCAAGGAACAGTGGGTTAACTGCCTTGTTCAGGGGCAGAACAACAGATTTGTACCTTGTCAGCTCGGGGATTCGAACTTGCAACCTTTCGGTTACTAGTCCAACACCCCATATAATGGGACTGATCGTAACAGTTTGTTGAGAGCTGATAGTTGTCACCCGCTTCCCTTAAAAAACAATTTGCCCAACAGCCAATTCTGTTGAATCAAAAGAATTGGAAAAAAACAAAAAGATTTTGATAGAAATATGGCTGAGACGCAAAGAAAATTTATGGAGAGGGGGTACAAAAATGGTCAGATTAATACTGCCATTGAGAAAATTCAAAACAAATCGAGACATGATCTCTTTCAAGGACAGTCTCGCAAAAAGAAGAATTATTGCGTCCTAACTACCTGCTATTCAAAGTGCTCTGAAAAAATTAAGTGAATCGTTCACAAACATTGGCACATTCTAAGATCCGATGACAGTATCAGTAATGTGTTTTCGGACCCTCTCTTGGTTGTATTCTCGCGGGGCAGAAATCTCAGAGATCAATTGGTAAACTCTGATTTACCACCCCAAAATATCCCTGCACGTCTATTTGCGCCTCTACCGGATGGAAACTACAAGTGTAATGGCTGCGCTCAATGCAATGGCACTTACAAATGTAGATCCTTCAAACACCCCCAAACAGGGAAATAGATCCCAATCAAAGGTGTTATCATGTGCTCCACTAAAGCAGTTATTTATCTTATAACCTGTCCCTGTGGTAAAAAAAAGTATGTGGGTAAAAAAGGCGCGAATGAAATGTATAAATCTCGGAGCATCGTAGCACCATTAGGTGCAAAAACACGACTTACCCAGTTGCGGCCCACTATTTGGAAGCAAACCACTCGATTTCGTCCCTATGTTATGTCGACATCGAACATGTCACCCTCCCTAGGAGAGGGGATGACCTCAACAATTTACTGTTAAAATGAGAGGCTGCCTGGATCTTTAATTTAAAGACCCTTGCTCCCTTCCGTTTCAACGTAGACTTTGATCCGAAGCCATTATTGTGATTTTGCTATTCATTGTAAATGTTTGTAGGCCTATGTAGCCAAATTGTATCTATTATCATATGCTATCCATTCATGTTTTTGTATGTTCTTATGTCTGAGAATTAACCAATGATATGATTACAGACACCTGTGTGTGTTCTTTGACACTTTATAAACTAGTGACCCGTAGTGTTTGTCATTATACCCTGATGAAGACCACTTGTCTGTCGAAACGTTGGTTATTAGGTTATTCAATTATTGCATCTGAGCTCCTAGAGTGTGCGGCTCTCCTTTTCTTTTTCAAGTGTTCTACTCCACTAACCAGCACCTCGCCTAAACAGATGTGTGTTTCTTTCTACTCCAGAATCATGTGATTTGACTCATTTTATCTGTGGCCAATGACCTTGAGCCTGCTTGGATGGGCACTTCTAATGTAACTCTATGGTAGCACCTAAGGGGTTTGAATATTCAAGCTCTCCCTGTAGATTTTGCGGTGACGTAGTGTCCCCATGAGTAACATAACACTGAGCCAATCACGGCGCAACTAGAGAGCATTACCAACCCCTACGCACTGTATTTTCCACTGGCTGCCCCACCACCACAGAAAGCACAGAGCTAGGCTGAAACACCTGCATTTTGTAGCTGCCTTACTCAAGGAAGCAAAAACGAGACCATGTTTGTATGTGGCTTTATTAACTCAAAGATTTTTTGGTGGACATTGTTTGCTAAATTATATGTAACACGTATTAACGTCAAAATAACATCCAAAACAGTCACAAAAAATAATATATATATATATATATATATATATATATATATATATATATATATATATACACTGCTCAAAAAAATAAAGGGAACACTAAAATAACACATCCTAGATCTGAATGAATGAAATAATCTTATGAAATACTTTTTTCTTTACATAGTTGAATGTGCTGACAACAAAATCACACAAAAATAATCAATGGAAATCCAATTTATCAACCCATGGAGGTCTGGATTTGGAGTCACGCTCAAAATTAAAGTGGAAAACCACACTACAGGCTGATCCAACTTTGACGTAATGTCCTTAAAACAAGTCAAAATGAGGCTCAGTAGTGTGTGTGGCCTCCACATGCCTGTATGACCTCCCTACAACGCCTGGGCATGCTCCTGATGAGGTGGCGGATGGTCTCCTGAGGGATCTCCTCCCAGACCTGGACTAAAGCATCCGCCAACTCCTGGACAGTCTGTGGTGCAACGTGGCGTTGGTGGATGGAGCGAGACATGATGTCCCAGATGTGCTCAATTGGATTCAGGCCTGGGGAACAGGCAGGCCAGTCCATAGCATCAATGCCTTCCTCTTGCAGGAACTGCTGACACACTCCAGCCACATGAGGTCTAGCATTGTCTTGCATTAGGAGGAACCCAGGGCCAACTGCACCAGCATATGGTCTCACAAGGGGTCTGAGGATCTCATCTCGGTACCTAATGGCAGTCAGGCTACCTCTGGCGAGCACATGGAGGGCTGTGCGGCCCCCCAAAGAAATGCCACCCCACACCATGACTGACCCACCACCAAACTGGTCATGCTGGAGGATGTTGCAGGCAGCAGAATGTTCTCCACGGCGTCTCCAGACTGTCACGTCTGTCACATGTGCTCAGTGTGAACTTGCTTTCATCTGTGAAGAGCACAGGGCGCCAGTGGCGAATTTGCCAATCTTGGTGTTCTCTGGCAAATGCCAAACGTCCTGCACGGTGTTGGGCTGTAAGCACAACCCCCACCTGTGGACGTCGGGCACTCATACCACCCTCATGGAGTCTGTTTCTGACTGTTTGAGCAGACACATGCACATTTGTGGCCTGCTGGAGGTCATTTTGCAGGGCTCTGGCAGTGCTCCTCCTGCTCCTCCTTGCACAAAGGCAGAGGTAGCGGTCCTGCTGCTGGGTTGTTGCCCTCCTACGGCCTCCTCCACGTCTCCTGATGTACTGGCCTGTCTCCTGGTAGCGCCTCCATGCTCTGGACACTACGCTGACAGACACAGCAAACCTTGCCACAGCTCGCATTGATGTGCCATCCTGGATGAGCTGCACTACCTGAGCCACTTGTGTGGGTTGTAGACTCCGTCTCATGCTACCACTAGAGTGAAAGCACCGCCAGCATTCAAAAGTGACCAAAACATCAGCCAGGAAGCATAGGAACTGAGAAGTGGTCTGTGGTTACCACCTGCAGAACCACTCCTTTATTGGGGGTGTCTTGCTAATTGCCTATAATTTCCACCTGTTGTCTATTCCATTTGCACAACAGCATGTGAAATTTATTGTCAATCAGTGTTGGTTCCTAAGTGGACAGTTTGATTTCACAGAAGTGTGATTGACTTGGAGTTACATTGTGTTGTTTAAGTGTTCCCTTTATTTTTTTGAGCAGTATATATTTTTAACTAAACAGGCGTGGCTCAAAACAGGTTGGTCTTTGCCCCATCTTCCCTGAATGACGGGTCGCCACTGCCGGTCCAGATGTTTTAGACAGAGACTTAGGGAGCTAAATAAAATCACCTGCGGGCCCAATTTGGCCTGTTGGGGAACCCTGGCCTACAGGGAGGAGGTGAGAGCCCTGGTAGATTGGTGCCAGGAAAATAACCTCTTTCACAACGTCAACAAAATGATACAGCTGATCCTGGACTACAGGAAACAGCAGAGAGAGCTTGCCCCCATCCACACCGAAGGGAGCCGCAGTGGAGATGGTCAAAAGCTTCAAGTTCCCCTGCGTGCACATCACTGAGGACCTGAAATGGTCCCTTCACACCGACAGCTTGGTGAAGAAGGTGCAACAGCGCCTCTTCAACTTCAGGAGGCTGAAGAAATTTGGCATGGCCTCTAAGACCCTCAGGAACTTATACAGATGCACCATCGAGAGCAGCCTGTTCACCCTGCTAACATCGAGAAGCTGGAGCCGAGAAACTGAATAACAATTTCTATTTTCAGACCATACTGAACAAAAATATAAACGCAACATGCAACAATTTCAAAGATTTTACTGAGTTACAGTTCATTTAAGGAAATCAGTCAATTGTAATAAATTCATTAGGCCCTTATCTACAGATGTCACATGACTGGGAGTACATGGTCTTCAGTTGTGAGGCCGGTTGGACGTACCACCAAATTCACTTAGACAACGTTATGGTAGAGAACTGAACATTTAATTATCTGGCAACAGCTCTGGTGGACATTCCTGTAGTCAGCATACCAATTGCAAGCTCCCTCAAAACTTGAGACATTGTGTTGTGTAACAAAACTGCACATTTTAGAGTGGCCTTTCTATTGTCCCCAGCTCAAGGTGCACCTGTGTAATGATCATGCTGTTTAATCATCTTATTGATATGCCACACCTTTCAGATGGATGGATTATCTTGACAAAGGAGAAATGCTCACTAACAGGGATGTAAACAAATTTGTGCACAATATTTGAGAGAAATACGCTTTTTGTGTGTATGGAACATTTCTGGAATATTTTATTTCAGCTCATGAAACATTGGACCAACACTTTACATGCTGCGTTTTAGATCTTTGTTCAGTGTAGTAGATGCCAGGCGCACCAGTTTGTGTCAAGAACAGTTTCCCGCTTGTATAAACAATGGTCCAGCACCCAAAGGACATCCAGCCAACTTGACACAACTGTGGGAAGCATTGGAGTCAACATGAGCCAGCATCCCTATTGTCGCGCATCAACGATTTTGGACTCACCTGGACTCAATCACCTGTTTATTACCTCCCCTATACTTGTCAGTTCCCCACTGCTGCTTTGATTCTCTTCTCTTTGTATTTCACAGTTCGGACGCTGTTCCTGTCCGTGCTTCTCTTCTGCAGAGTCGTTCCTTACCCATGTGTACATTTATCCGGTGTATATAGTATAAGATTGCATTTAGATTAATTGGATTTGTTCTGACATTTCAAGATTTTATTTGTGTACTTTGGCATTTTATCTGCATTGTTATGAGCTAGTAACAAGCATTTAGCTGCACCTGCTATAACATCTGCTAAACTGTGTACTGACCCAAAAACGTTTTTTTGATTTTTCAGTCAATGTTGCACATGCATTCATGCCAAAGTGAGTTTAGCCTACCTCCATTGACAGTGAAATGGGGGGGAAATTAACAATTCATGTTAGGGCGACATCTAATCCCACGAAGGTTCACACTGAAATGTTAAACATTTATTATGCTGTAAAATAATTTATTAATTTATCCTCTACCATATCCATCTCCCCATAAACGTAGTACTTAATCAGCAGCATACATTTTGGTCTTGTCCAAGATACTGAAGCCAGCAAGTTAAAGTTGTCAGGTCCACTCAAGACAGATGACTGAAATACAGTATGGCGAGAAGAACATTTTAACTTTATATGTATTTCTATTTTATTCTATGTTCAACAGCAACTGAAACGCATGTCCATGTAAACTTTAGTGGATGATGACAGTTCTAGAAAGGTTTACTCAAATTTGGGGACGTGGCAATTAGTAGCCAATCAGGTGCCCAGGATGATGTTTCAGGCAAAAGGACAGCAGCGAAGGTTTTACCCAACGTAAATACATTCTCTAAACACGATTGGTTCAAACACTACAAACTTTCGTTTAATCCAATTAAACGTGAACGCGATGAATAAACGTTTTATTGTGGAACATGAAGTCATCGGCCAAATGTGCCTTTTTGCTGAAGTGGACCAATCAAAGCTCGTGAAGGCTCATATCTATAATCTCATTGGATCTCCTTTAAGAAGGAAAAGTGCCGATGCTGGGGTGTGTTTATTAAACTGTTGGCTTGTGAAACAGACATAGTGTACATATTGTGTCTGGAATCATCAGCCAGGTAGGTAATACTATGATATTACTTATCTTACAAGCTAATATTGATGCGTTGATAGTGTTACTTTGTATGATCAGCTAACCCTAAATGGTAGGATTTGCAATTCAGGCGCATTCCAATAGTCTGACGAGAGCTAGCGGCTAGCAGCCGATCTTATTATGATGAAGAGACTGAATACAACATATCTTACGTTACTGTCAACAACTGATTTCTGGTTTGTTGTTCCACATTTTGTAATGTAGCGAAATGGAACATTTTACATAAACAGTGTAGTCCGTGTGTGAATGGTGTATATGTTGATACATTGTTACAATCTGTGCCTTTATTTGTGTGCAGACAGCCAAAAGCTACATTCTTTCCACTTTACCGTTATAGTGAGCAATTTTGTTATTGCATTTCCCTGATCTGTATTCAATTACTGTAAACTATTTAAAAACGTCAGTGTTACAAATACCACATCATGAATGCACTGCCATGCAGACATGTATTTGGCTTTCCTGCCTGACTCATATGTCGTGTCTACAGGACTATTTTCTTCCGTTTTTAAATGTCCTATCACAAGTCTATGCTGACATGCTGCCAGCAGCAGCAGTTTAATAAACAACCAACAGTTGATCATGTGAAACAAGTCCTGTAACACCTTAATGTCAAAGAGCCTGTCAAAGAAGCAGAGCTACAAATGTTTAAATTCCTTAAGACTTGGATCAGCCCTAATGAGATGCAGATGCTGCCTGTGAGCTATTCACAGGCTTTGATGTTAACACTCTGGAATAGGTGTCTTTAATACCTCTCTCTCTCATAGGATGGAGATCAGGCCATTGCTCATGTGCTTTGCCCTCTGCGTGGTCTATGCCACCAGTAAACCCACCGAGAAAAAGGAACGCATTCACCACGATGCACCTCTAAGCAGCCGCGAGCATGACGATGCTCAGGGCTTCGACTACGACCACGATGCCTTCCTAGGACAAAAGGAGGCCAAGTCTTTTGACGACCTCAGCCCAGAGGAGAGCAAGCGCAGGCTAGGGTGAGTAGGCTCAAGTCTCTGCCTGGTTGCGTCTCAATAGTCCAATGTGGCCACCTTTCCTCGGGTCGGCTGTGCATCAATAGTATCAAGTTGAGGATAGGGCTGTGACGGTAATTGAATAACTATGTAACTGATGATTACGGATGAAGAGCATCATAAAAATAAAACTATTTAAATATTACTACATTCATTTTAGGATTTAAAAAATCATTATTTTCATGTAGATAAACTACCTTATAGCGGGAGTGTTTGCAAATGTTTTGTTAACATAATTTGGCTATTAAACATTCTACATCTCCTCTTTTCAACTTACCTTTGCTTGAGCAGCTAATTGCTTGATGAGCGGGATGTAGAGTGCTATAGGCTAGGGCACTTCAGTTAAAACATTGTTTGACGTGTGGACTTTTTTTTATACAATGCACATTTTCATTGCTTGCTAGTAAGTAAATAAATCGGTCTTTAAAAAAAAAGTTTGGGTGTTTCTGACTTCATTAATTATTCAACAGCCGTCGACAAGGTTGTTTTGGCTCTGAGGCCTATAATGCTCTGTTGTGTAAAATGGACAATTCGCCAAGCCTCTCCAACCAGGCATGGTATAATTTCATACAGAATCTTTTCTTAAATTATAGACTAATCAACGCTGATCAGGCCCGGTTCTGGCCAATATGCTGCCCTGAACTAGACCAGAAAAATTGCTGTCCTCCTATCCCCGCAAAGTATTATAGTAGCCTAGGCCCGCAATGCACTTTTAGGAATTCCCATGTAGTAGGCTACTGTTTGTAAAACAGGCAATTTACCATGAATTCCTGTAATCTGGTTACATACATTTCTGTAAATGCATGTATTAATTACAGTCATTTACTGTTCTCATTCATTCTCTGAGTGGAAACGCTGTTTGCACCGTTCAAAACCTGCCTGCTACACTTGTGACAAACATGTTTTGATTTATTTCATACCATAATTTACGCGCTCCATATGAGCATGTCTGGTTTCTCTGACCTGTTAATGTTGACGGAGCGCATGCACCTGAACACGCATAGAAGTACCTGGCCTGCTTCTCGCAAATGTCAAATGTAGGAAAGTGCCCTGCTGGGCTTCTAAGTCATATTTTCTTCACCTCACACTGTAAGTCAATGAAGTCCATTATAATAGTTCCTCACAGTATTTGAAAAATCTTTCCAACCCCATGATAATCAACATCGCTGATAAATAGGCTTTGGACATGTTGTGTGTATTTGTTTGTATTTTAATGATGGTCAATTTCATCTTCATACTAAGGCATAGCTGTCCCCTTCATACTTTAATTATCTTGCATCCTACTCTCAGGAAAGGCTAATGTAGGCCAAGGTTTTTTTATTATGTTTTAGTGAAATAATAAATATTTGCTCTTGTGTCTGGTGGTTTTGATTGATGGGTGCTTTTATGGGGGTGTGCGTGTGTTAGTTCGCTGATTCTCTCTATAGGCCTAAATGTCCATTCAGAAAGTTTCCAAAAGTAGCCTGTCTGGACTAGGGCTGTGACGGTCACAAAATTTTGTTAGCCAGTGATTGTCAAGCAAATAACTGTCGGTCTCACGGTAATTGACCGTTTAATTAACATAAACACATTTAGCATCTCCTGGCTTCCACACAATGCCTACAAGCCATTGATGCAGACCTTTGGAACATCTATATTTGAAAAAGTCTAATAAATCCATGTAAAATAGCCTACACCTTCACAATAAATACATTATTTATTTTAGACAGGTCTAAAGAAGCATGATATGAAGAAAATGTAGTCTATTTTAGAAGAACAGAATAGCATACTCTGAGTTGTCCTGATCTGGCAATGCCAAATGGCTGTGGGCTACACTAGTTAATTTAGCAGACAAGATTTGCTTAGAATTCCGTGGCATTATTTTATATTTTGAAGAATACATTTTGAACAAAGCTGATTAAAATATAAATATTTTTCCAAACGATTTGAGGGAGTGCGCACATCTGGCTATTCTGTGTTGAGAGGTTAACAAAGAAATAGGTATTCCTATATGCTTAATTTAGAGTTATTAATGTTACTTTAGTTGTAATACAAACGTTGGGCTGTATGTTTTAGATTTTTAATATATTGTAAGGCTGCATGATGCGACTCTATTGCTTTGAAAATAGTCGCTTGAAACGCATGAGCTCTGCTTTGTTTTTTTGCGCAGACTGTACACACTACATCACTCACTCATTCACAATTTGACAAGCATTTCATAATGCCTAGGATTTCACAGCGGTATCCCCTTTGTGTGGCTGTAATGCACCCTGAAAAAATGTATGCCTTTTGCGACCAGTGCTGCGCACTCATCACGTGATCGGATTTTTTTCATAGGCTACAAGTGAAGACACACATCGGGGATGCAACTGCGCAAGTCCTTATCCAATTCCAAGATGCATAGGCTTCTGGACTAGGGCTGTGATTGTTCCAGGCTTCCCTGTGGCTCAGTTGGTAGAGCATGGTGTTTGCAACGCCAGCATGGTGTGTGCAACGCCAGGGTTGTGGGTTCGATTCCCACGGGGGGCCAGTACAAAAAAATATATATCTTTTTTTTAATCAAATGTATGCATTCACTACTGTAAGTCGCTCTGGATAAGAGCGTCTGCTAAATGACTAAAATGTAAATGGAAGAAATGTCCACATTTACTTTTTGTCAGTCAACAATATGAGTAGGTCTAATGAACAGCAAAAGCACTAGCCAATGTCAATCTACTATCCATAGTACAAAGGTCGACCTATTCTGTGCTAGAAATAAATATTCTGGGACAGTTGTGGGATGCGATAGATCCCAAATTAATACAACCACTAGCATCAAACTTTTTTATTGAATGTGGCTGACGCAACCAATCAGAATGTTTAGCTTAAAATGTTGATAAACTATTAGGCTATTTCTTCACATTATCAGTGCAGCAATGTGCACATGCTAGTACGCTAAAAGCGCACATTTTCCATTAGCAGAAAACATCGTTATCAAAAGTGACTGCAAATGCAATTATGCATGTAATGGTTCTTTTGTAAAGGTGCATTTTTATGGTGAATATTATCTTGCCCAAACTTGAAACTCACGCGCTTCTTATGTATGCCAGTTAGGCTCTACACCCCTTGTAAAGCGGATTAATGTGCTTAATTTTAAGAAGTTATTTGTCCACTTTAGTTGTGATACAAACTTTATTAAAACATACAGTTGAAGTCGGAAGTTTACATACACTTAGATTGGAGTCATTAAAATTCGTTTTTCAACCACTCCATAAATTTCTTGTTAACAAACTATAGTTTTGGCAAGTTGGTTAGAACATCTACTTTGTGCATGACACAAGTACTTTTTCCAACAATTGTTTACAGACAGATTATTTCACTTATAATTCACTGTATCACAGTTCAAGTGGGTCAGAAGTTTACATACACTAAGTTGACTGTGCCTTTAAACAGCTTCTGATAGGCTAATTGACATCATTTGAGTCAATTGGAAGTGTACCTGTGGATGTATTTCAAGGCCTACCTTCAAACTCAGTGTCTCTTTGCTTGACATCATTGGAAAATCAAAAGAAGTCAGCCAAGATCTCAGAAAATAAAATTGTAGACCTCCACAAGGCTGGTTCCTCCTTGGGAGCAATTTCCAAACGCCTGAAGGTACCACGTTCATCTGTACAAGCAATAGTATGCAAGTATAAACACCATGGGAAGACGCAGCTGTCATATCGCTCAGGAAGGGGACCTGTTCTGTCTCCTCAAGATGAACGTACTTTGGTGCGAAAAGTGCAAATCAATCCCAGAACAACAGCAAAGGACCTTGTGAAGATGCTGGAGGAAACGGGTACAAATGTATCTATATCCACAGTAAAACGAGTCCTATATCGACATAACATGAAAGGCCGCTCAGCAAGGAGAAGCCACTGCTCCAGAACCGCCATAAAATAGACAGATTACGGTTTGCAACTGCACATGGGGACAAAGATTGTACTTTTTGGAGAAATGTCTTCAGGTCTGATAAAACCTAAATGTAAGTGTTTGGCCATAATGACCATTGTTATGTTTGGAGGAAAAATGGGGAGGCTTGCAAGCCGAAGAACATCGTCCCAACCGTGAAGTACGGGGGTGACAGTATGTTGTGGGGGTGCTTTGCTGCAGGAGGGACTGGTGCACTTCACAAATTAGATGACATCATGTGGAAAGAAAATCATGTGGATATATTGAAGCAACATCCAGACATAAGTCAGGAAGTTAAAGCTTGGTCGCAAATGGATCTTCCAAATGGACAATGACCCCAAGCATACTGCCAAAGTTGTGGTAAAATAGCTTAAGGCCACAAAGTCAAGGTATTGGAGTGGCTATCACAAAACCCTGACCTCAATCCTATAGAAAATGTGTGGGCAGAACTGAAAAGCGTGTGCGAGCAAGGAGGCCTAGAAACCTGACTCAGTTTCACCAGCTCTGTCAGGAGGAATGGGACAAAATTCACCTAACTTATTGTAGGAAGCTTGTGGAAGGCTACCCAAAACATTTGACCCAAGTTAAACAATTTAAAGGCAATGCTACCAAATACTAATTGAGTGTATGTAAACTTCTGACCCACTGGGAATGTGATGAAAGAAATAAAAGCTGAAATCAATCATTCTCTCTAGTATTATTCAGAAATGTCACATTCTTAAAATAAAGTGGTGATCCAGCTGACCTAAGACGGGGAATTTTTACTAGGATTAAATGTCAGGAATTATGAGAAACTGAGTTTAAATGTATTTGGCTAAGGTGTATGTAAACTTCCGACTTCAACTGTATAGGCCTATGGGCTAGGCTACATGAGGTGTGCGATTATGATTAGAAAAAGTCGCAAAAACTGTGTGAATCCGGCCTTCATGGTCGAATTGCTACAAAGAAACCATTACAAAAGGACACTAAGAAGAAAAGACTTGCTTGGTCCAAGAGACACGAGCAATGGACATTAGACTGGTGGAAATCTGTCCTTTTGGTCTGAGTCTGAATTTTAAATTTTTGCTTCCAACCGCCGTGTCTTTGAGACGCAGAGTAGATGAACGGATGATCTCCGCATGTATGGTTCCCAACGTGAAGCATGGCGGTGGTGTTATGGTGTGGGGGTGCTTTTCTGGTGACTGTCAGTGATTTTATTTCAAATTCAAGGCACACTTAACCAGCATGGCTACCACAGCATTCTGCAGCAATACGCCATCCCATCTGGTTTACACTTAGTCCCACTATCATTTGTTTTTCAACAGGACAATGACTCAACACAACTCCAGGCTGTGTAAGGGCTATTTTGACCAAGAATGAGAGTGATGGAGTGCTGCATCAGATGACCTGGCCTCCACAATCACCCGACCTCAACCCAATTGAGATGGTTTGGGATGAGTTGGGATGAGTTGGACCGCAGTGAAGAAAAAGCAGCCAACAAGTGTCAGTATATGTGGTAACTCCTTCAAAACTGTTGGAAATTCATTCCAGTGGATACTGGTTGAGAAAATGCCAAGAGTGTGCGAAGCTGGCACCAAGGCAAAAGGTGGCTACTTTAAAGAATCTAAAATATATTTTGATTTCTTTAACACTTTTTTTGGTCACTCCATGATTCCGTGTGTTATTTCATAGTTTTGATGTCTTCACTATTATTCTACAAAGTAGAAAATAGTAAAAATAAAGAAAAACCCTTGAATGAGGTATGTGCGAACTTGACTGGTACTGTTCATTCTACACACTTTTTACAAACATGGCACTTTTTTTTTCTCACAGTAATTACATAGCAAAAATAAAGGAATTTGATGTACATTACATTTGGATAGATAGTGTTTATACGCTGTACATTATACGCTGTACATTATACATCTTGTTCAGTCATAATAATAATAATAGAACAATAGATTTAAACCACCTCTCAGCTACTCTCAGTCCATCCCATCTATCTCCGTAACCGCCCTCTTATGATTTCCATGTGCCATATATTTTTCACCTGTGATGGTTCACATAAATTCTGAACCTTTCTAATTGCATAGAATCTACAGATTGTAAGTTGAAGATAAATATTTTTACTGAAAGTATTATTTTGTTGATTGTTTGACTATGGCTTTCCAAATGTCCCAACAGTGCTATTTGTAGGGTTCATTTTAGATCATTGTTGTGGTTTTTCAGCCATTCTTGAACCTGTGACAAGAAACAAGCTACATTGGGGCAATACCAAAATAAGTGATCTAATGATTGTCTTTTCGTAACAGAAGAGACAGAATCATTAGTTTCTTAATGTATCGACTTAATATTTATAAGTAATAACCTGAATAATAGTAATGAAATGCCATGATGATAATAACAACAAAGTGTAATGGCTTGTTTCAAGTAGGCTTTTATTAAGAAGCATATCCATGTAAGCAACTGTACAGAGTTGTGACCACCCCCTAACCCTTGAACGGTTATGTCGGTGACCGTGTACATTGGCCTTGCCAATTACCGTTACCTCAAATTCTAAGACTGTCACAGCCCTAGTTGAGGAGCCAATCAGAGACTGTTCATGTAGTTCGCTACCAACAAGTTACCTGTATGATAACGTGGCGGAGTAATATACATGCAAAAGTACTCATTGCAATGTAAAACATACAAGGAAGTATGTCCTCTTTTCAGTAAAAGTTAATCAACGTATAGACTTGTTTGCTTGTGTTAGGTTCTAAATGAACCTATTAAAACTCTCGGACGATTAGTAAAGCTTAAACCAAGTTTATTCACCCATTGTGTCATACAGCTGCATAAGACAAAAACATATTTCCACCAGTGGGGGGGGCGGTGTGTGTATACACACACAGTCGTGGCCAAAAGTTTTGAGAATGACACAATATTAATTTCCACAAAGTTTGCTGCTTCAGTGTCTTTAGATATTTTTGTCAGATGTTACTATGGAATACTGAAGTATAATTACAAGCATTTCATAAGTGTCAAAGGCTTTTATTGACAATTACATGAAGTTGATGCAGAGTCAATATTTGCAGTGTTGACCCTTCTTTTTCAAGACCTCTGCAATCCGCCCTGGCATGCTGTCAATTAACTTCTGGGCCACATCCTGACTGATGTCAGCCCATTCTTGCATAATCAATGCTTGGAGTTTGTCAGAATTTGTGGGTTTTTGTTTGTCCACCCGCCTCTTGAGGATTGACCACAAGTTCTCAATGGGATTAAGGTCTGGGGAGTTTCCTGGCCATGGACCCAAATATCGATGTTTTGTTCCCTGAGCCACTTAGTTATCACTTTTGCCTTATGGCAAGGTGCTCCATCATGCTGGAAAAGGCATTGTTTGTCACCAAACTTGATGTTTTTCCTGGAGAGAAGTGGCTTCTTTGCTGCCCTTCTTGACACCAGGCCATCCTCCAAAAGTATTTGCCTCACTGTGCGTGCAGATGCACTCACACCTGCCTGCTGCCATTCCTGAGCAAGCTCTATACTGGTGGTGCCCCGATCCCACAGCTGAATCAACTTTAGGAGACGGTCCTGGTGCTTGCTGGACTTTCTTGGGCGCCCTGAAGCCTTCTTCACAACAATTTTACCGCTCTCCTTGAAGTTCTTGACGATCCGATAAATGGTTGATTTAGATGCAATCTTACTGGCAGCAATATCCTTGCCTGTGAAGCCCTTGTTGTGCAAAGCAATGATGACGGCACGTGTTTCCTTGCAGGTATCCATGTTGACAGAGGAAGAACAATGATTCCAAGCACCACCCTCCTTTTGAAGCTTCCAGTCTGTCATTCGAACTCAATCAGCATGACTGAGTGATCTCCAGCCTTGTCCTCGTCAACACTCACACCTGTGTTAACGAGAGAATCACTGACATGATGTCAGCTGGTCCTTTTGTGGCAGGGCTGAAATGCAGTGGAAATGTTTTTGGGGGATTCAGTTCATTTGCATCACAAAGAGGGACTTTGCAATTAATTACAGTTAATATGATCACTCTTCATAACATTCTGGAGTATATGCAAATTGCCATCATACAAACTGAGGTGGCAGACTTTGAAAATTAATATTTGTGTCACTCTCAACTTTTGGCCAAGACTGTATATACCCACCCCAATTTGGGTGGAGTCTCCTTCTCTCTAAACATTACATCTTTATTTCTAGGCAGGAACTTAAGTGATACGGCAATAAACTGTTCCTTCTCCCCTAATGTGGCCTGACCTGACCTCGACCCCCTTCCTCACTAATCCACAGCTCTCCACCCTTATCAGTGCCTGCCAACATGATCGTCTTCCCTGCACTCAGTACATTCCAAGCTTAATTGCTTCCACCATATACATTCCTCCTACAGATAACCACTAACTTATGGTGTAAACCCTAGACTATGGCACCCCTCATGTCTCTAGTATAACTGATGATTAACAATTTAAAGTTTAGAAATCTGAACCCATCACCAGTAAATGGAGAGGAGGTGGAATTCCCCCTTTCCCATCATCAGATTCAAAGAACAGGCTATCACTTTCACGTAGACTGTACTAGATCTTGGTGTTGACTGTTATTACATTGGTATTGTAGTAAATATAGTTTGACCTCTTTTGAATGACATTTTTTGTTTTTTAACAGTCTCTCTCTTTCTCGCTCTTCCCCTTTCTGATACAGTGTGATTGTAGAGAAGATTGATGGGGACAGTGATGGTTTTGTCACTGAGGTGGAGCTGAAAGCTTGGATTAAGAAGGCTCAGAAGAAGTACATCTATGAGAACGTGGACCGCCAATGGAAGGACTTTGATGTCAACAATGACGGCATGATCTCTTGGGAGGAATACAGGAATGTAACTTATGGTACCTATCTGGGTAAGAAGGGAAGGGCATGACATGAGCATGCATGAGCCCGGGAAATACAATACGTGTAAAACAAATGTGTTGGTTATGATTGATTCGATAGTTGCCGGGCCTTTAGTATTAGTTTCACTGATTGGTTGATTTACCGTATCAATTCAGGTCAGGGTGTATCACGTGTGATTAACTGGAGATCATAGCCGCTTCCCTTTGACCCCACAGATGACCCGGAACCAGATGATGGTTACAACTACCAGCACATGATGGCGAGGGACGAGAGGCGTTTCAAAATGGCCGACCAGAACGGAGACCAGATCGCCAACAAAGAGGAGTTTACCGCCTTCCTACACCCAGAGGAGTACGACCACATGAAGCACATAGTGGTGCTGGTATGTGTGTTTCATACTCTGTGTTCATTAGATTAAAAGGTATTTGGAAAAAATGAAACACGGAACCAGTGTTCACCGGTCGGCTCTCTTACCATCCTCCTCTTTGTCCTCGTTTACCCCACAGGAAACCATGGAGGACATTGATAAGAATGGTGATGGTTTCATTGACCTGAATGAATACATAGGTAAGGACTGAAGTGGACATACTCTTGAGTATACAAAACATTATGAACACCTGCTCTTTCCATGACATAGACTGACCAGGTGAAGCTATGATCCCTTAAGTCAAATGAAATCACATTTTATTTATCACATGCGCTGAATACAACTGGTGTAGAGTTTACAGTGAAATGCTTGCTTACGAACCTTTCCCAACGATGCAAAGTTTCAAAAATTATTGGGGGGAAAAAAGTAACACGAGGAATAAAATAAAATGCACAAGAATGGAGCTATATACAGGGAGTACTAGTACCATATCAATGTGGAGCTATATACAGGGAGTACTAGTACCATATCAATGTGGAGCTATATACAGGGAGTACTAGTACCATGTCAATGTGGAGCTATATACAGGGAGTACTAGTACCATATCAATGTGGAGCTATATACAGGGAGTACTAGTACCATGTCAATGTGGAGCTATATACAGGGAGTACTAGTACCAGATCAATGTGGAGATATATACAGGGAGTACTAGTACCAGATCAATGTGGAGCTATATACAGGGAGTACTAGTACCAGATCAATGTGTACAAGGAACTTGAGGTAGATATGTACATGAAGGCAGGGTAAAGTGACTAGGCCTTATTGATGTCACTTGTTAAATCAACCTCAATCAGTGTAGATGAAGCAGAGGAGACAGGTTAAAGAAGGATTTTTAAGCCTTGAGACAACTGAGATATGGATTGTGTATTTGTGCCATGTTGATGGTGACTGGGTAAGACAAAAGATTTATATGCCTTTGAATGGGTTATGGTAGTAGGTGCCAAGCGTACCGGTTTGTTTCCAGAACTGCAACGCTGCTGGGTTTTTCACACTCAACAGTTTCCCGTGTGTATCAAGAATGGTCCACCACCCAAATGACATCCAGCCAACTTGACACAACTGTGGGAAGCATTGCAGAAGGTGTTCCTAATGTTTGGTATAGTCACTTTATTCTGAGGTCCCCATTCAATAGATGTACTATGTTGATGTTTCTACCCTCAGACACACTTTCATCCCCCTCATTTCCTAGGTGACATGTACAACCATGAAGATGAGATGGAGGAGCCAGACTGGGTTGCTACGGAGCGTGAGCAGTTCTCAGAGTTCCGAGACAAGAACAAAGACGGGAAGATGGATCGGGAGGAGACTTTGGACTGGATCCTTCCTTCAGATTACGACCATGCAGAGGCCGAGGCCAAACACCTCGTCTACGAGTCTGACTTGAACAAGGTGAGACAATCGCTCTCTCTATTGGTTTTCTTTTTCTCCCCCTTTCCCTGTCTTTCTTTCACAATAGCTGTGTCTGTTTAAGCGTTCTATTGACTAAATATCCTTTTGGTTTTGATTTCAGGATGGAAAGCTCAACAAGGAAGAAATCCTGAACAAGTACGACCTGTTTGTAGGAAGTCAAGCAACTGACTTTGGCGAGGCGCTAGTACGGCATGATGAGTTTTAGGTTATTTGGTCCTAGCTAGATAAAACAGTTTTAAACTTGATTTGATAAATGATCAAATGTATTTTGTACGAAACCTATTCATACACTACATTGTCTCCAATTAGTTTGTGGTTGATAGCACCCAATAGTTGCGTGTGTGTGTGTGTGTGTTATTTACTGACTACCCAGCCCAACACTTAATTTTATTGTTCTGCTACATACATAGGTAGTTTAGATCAGTCATTATTTTTGCCTTGGTTTGAAATATGATGCTATACTCACAAGCACTGAATATTCCTTTTGGAGTTGTAGTAATTTATAATTCTTCCACCAAACCCTTCATATGTGGGTATTATTTGGTGTTTTTTACAGTCATGTTTTGAATGACAGTGATTGTAGTGATAGCCCATAATTTCTTAGTATAGTTAGTAGATGAGAGATGCTACCCAGCGTTAGCCTCATACGTTTCCTTTTACCCAGTGTGTGCCTTCTCTGAGTAGTCTTTTGGAAGCTCAACCAATGAAACCGACACGTAATATCAGAGGGTCATGGGAACGTGAGTCCACTACAGTGAAATCCTCCTTCACCCTGCTCTGTTTCTCCATAAACACTCTCTTTGACCCCCTCTTCTTCATATGTACTGTATTTGTCTATCATGACTAGGGTTGTTATTACAATGCTGCCAAGTTCATCACTGCTTTTGTAGCCTTCTCTCCTGTCAATCACTGCCTCTCAATAGTCTAGAGTGGCTTCCTCTCCTTGCCTCCATCTGCACTGATCTAGAAAGAAATGTTGGATGACCAATGTGAAACAAGAAAAGGAAACCATTTTAGACGATTGAGAACCAGCACACATGTGAGCACGCATCTGTTCTATTGGTTACAAATAAAAGCGGTTGTACTTCCTTCCTATGGGGCATGCGGAACTGAAAGGTTGGTGCATTGCAGCGTTTTTACTGAATTCCGCTTGCTCTAAATTAAGATTATGTTGTAGTATTTACATCAAATCAAATCAAATTTATTTATATAGCCCTTCGTATATCAGCTGAAATCTCAAAGTGCTGTACAGAAACCCAGCCTAAAACCCCAAACAGCAAGCAATGCATGTGAAAGAGGCACGGTGGCTAGGAAAAACTCCCTAGGAAAAACTCCCTAGAAAGGCCAAAAACCTAGGAAGAAACCTAGAGAGGAACCAGGCTATGAGGGGTGGCCAGTCCTCTTCTGGCTGTGCCGGGTGGATATTATAACAGAACATGGTCAAATGTTAAAATGTTCATAAATGACCAGCATGGTCAAATAATAATAATCATTGTAGTTGTCGAGGGTGCAACAAGCACGTCCGGTGAACAGGTCAGGGTTCCGTAGCCGCAGGCAGAACAGTTGAAACTGGAGCAGCAGCAAATACTTGGCAAGTGTTTATTTTCTGAGTTTATGCATAGAATGTATGGATATTCATATTTTGGATTAAATGCTTTACTTTGGATTCCACAGCCCATTTCTCAATAAAAAAAACAAATTGAGTAAACTTATTTGTTGAAGTTTGAGCCTCAGTGCACATCTTCTTTTGTATGTCTAGTTGTGTTTGTGTTAATGATTTAGTTAAGATATCCAGGAAATGGAGAGCGTGGTTGAAGTAAAACACTGTCCACCACTGTTTTTAAAAGTACATCGTAATACAATATAAATCTTCATTTACCTTAGATATGTTACAATAATTCAACATGAGTAGATTCAATAAACCCTATTTCCCATGAACTCACAATTTCAATCCAGTTGTTAGGGAACCTTAGATGGTTTATTGAATCCACCCCATTGCTGTTGGGGATGGGCTCCTGATGGGCTCCTGATGAACTGAGACCAGAGTCGCAGATTAGGCTGTGGAGACCTCAGTCTTGGAGGCTGAAACTGAAGTCTCCTCAATCTGCTTTCCAAACACGGTTTCCATGATGCAGGCGTTGAACTGAGGGAGACGTAGATTTATATGACAGAGAATGAACATAAGGTTGTGTGTCTTGTTCAGACTCACGTCTTAATTCATGTGCTTCATTTCTGAGTGTTTGTCAATGCCTGAGTGTATGTGTGCCACTATGTCGGTGAATTTGGGGCTTATAGAATCACCTGTTTGTTCATGAAGGCGTAAATGAGAGGGTTGTATACACAGGAGCTTTTAGAGAAGAAAGCAGGGATGGTGACCAGGCGGTAGTCTTTGTTCTCGCTTGTTGTATAGGCAAAGTACAAGCCTGCCAAGGCGTAGGGGCCGTAACACAGAATGAAGGAGCACACCATCACAATCACCATCCTGGATACTTCTTTTTCTGCCTTCTGGGTGGAAGCTGACTCAGCCTGTGCAGCTGCCACCTACACATACACACACACACACACACACAGACAGGACAAGCTGGTCACATCTGGGTTCCAAACATTGACTATACTGGACTTTGTTTTTTTGTTTTTTAACCCAGAAAGCGTTGTACTCACGGCCCGTAGTGCTCCCAGTAGCTGGGAGTAGGAGAAAAAGATGATGGGCATGAGGAAACAGGTAACAATAAGGAATTTGGTGTAGCTGGCACAGTGGTACTCCTCGTTGTTTGTATACCAGTCAGGAGCAGCCCAGACCCTCAGGGATATACCTGTAAAACAAAACCAAGTTACTGTAACTCAGGCCCCACACATTGTCTCTCTGAAGGGTTTCCTCCATGCCTATATAAATCAGCGACTTATCTAACTTGAAAAGCAGTGAGCGATGCAAACATTGAAGCCAATTAGTGACATTAATTGCTGGTCAGAACCTTACACGTACGGCAACACACAATTTTAACTCATTTTAGGATATTTACCATTTTCCCCATCCCCTGTGTGTGCAATATGAACCAAATAGCCTAATAGTAGCCAAATACAAAGAGTATTTATTAATCCAGACAAGATCAAAGTGTTTGTGAGAGGCTGGGGATGAATACCTGCTCCGGCGGAAGAATGGTGGGGTTACACATCCAATCCCCATGACCCAGGTGAAGGCAACAGCCGCCAGAGCCTGGTTGTTGTCAAATTTGAAGGTGCCGAAGGGTTTGCAGATGACCACGTATCTCTCAAAGGCAAGGACAGCCAGAGACCAAGCTGACACCAACCCTGAGGAAGAGAGAAGAAGCTATCAACAGGTTAGGAGATATCAAAGACATCAAACACAATAACTATGTAAATAATCAGAAGAGTAAAATGAATCTCTAAAGTTGTTGCTTTTTTTGTTGTTATGATTATGTTTACCTGCTATTGAACCCATGCAAGCTTCCATTGCACACAAGGTATAACCCAGGAAGTAGTATCCTCTCGCACTAGAAACGAACACTTGACTCACAGAGAACGTCACAAAGATGAAACCTGCTAACGAGACATTGACCAGGATGTAGTTCAGCGGTTGTCTCAGTTTCTTGTACTTCACTGTCACCACGAGAATTATAAAGTTTAGGGGTGTTCCAGCAAAGAACACAAAGCCCATGAAAGCAGCCTGTAGGTAGAAAGCCCATACTGGGGCCAGGTGATACTGTGGCCCCTCAAATGGGCTGACCTTAGAGATGTTCTCGTACAGATGGAAGTTCTTTCCCATCTTGGCTCCTCTCTGACTCAGTACCCCTACCCGTCCGTCCCTTAGATGTGCACTGTGATGCTGAAAGGCTCCCTTTTATATGACCACAAACTACTTATAAACCTCTTTAAATTATGTCTGGAACAAGCTTCTCCTGCGGATCTTCCTGATCTTGTAGGTGGAAGAATAAACTTTAGGATTAAGCTGTCCCCATGACCCGTAAGAAGAGACCTTACTTTGTTGGGCGCAGTTATCCATTTTAAAGAGCCAGTGAGAAAGAAAACAATTTAGAAGAATAATTGAACTTATAGCAGAGACACGTTGTTTTTGTTGGTGCGGACAGTGTTAAGATAGAAAGCATTGCCATACTTCTGGAGTTTGTAATGTATATCACTGATTCAAGCTAAGCTGTGTAGGCTGTTCTTATGAGGTGGTAATTGCCTTATCCAGTTCCCATTCATCTCTGAGGGACTAATCTTTGATAGACATTAACCTTCCACGAACGTAACTTAAGGGGAGGGGGAAGGGAATGTGGTGAACAGGGGTAAATAGAACAAGCTGACTGGGCAGTGGCAATCACAATGTTTGGAAACTCCACTTTAACAATTCATTATTGTTAAGTGCTAATCCATCAACCAATGAATTAATTCATTACAGATTCTAAGCAAACATAGAGAGCCTTGCTCTTGTTGTCTACCTTTCTACAGGGAAGCTCTAGCACACTGAGCACTGTGAAAGATACAAGTCACAATGTAAAAATTGAATGTCTCAAAACACCATGATTGTTTAGTGACACCATGAAAAGTAGTGCACCTAAACTGAGATCTGGTGTTTAGAGGGTGTTTGAATGTTAACCCAATGTAAGTGTTGTAGTTCACAGAGTGTGATTAAAACAGAAATGAAGTACTCTGAAACACCTAAAGTGGTTCTTCAACCTGAATATTGGTGTTAAGAGTGTTGCAAAAAAAACATTTTGGACTTTCAGTGCAAGTAAAAGGCAGCATCAAAACACAAAAACTGTGTTTCTCATACAATAAATGGTTTAGAAATGGACATGGTTTATACATTATAAATTGATGATAAGGGACTATGAAGAATATTTTTTGTTATTTTTTCAATGCTTTACTTAGACAGATTAGAAACAGCAGGGGCAGTAAAATGATACATTTTGTTTGAATTTTACCCACTCAACAACACAGCCAGACTATAAGAAATGATTCTGGGGTTATTGAAATTGACAACAAACAAAAAAAAGTATACTTAATAAAAATGAATGCAAGTCATGCAGAGCCTGTGGTCTAGCGGTAACACACTAAAACACCCCTCTCCCCACCGAAGACTGGATTAAATTCCCCTGCTCCAGTCCTTTAATCTGTTTCTCACACCTAACTGTATCCCCTCTGTCATTTCAATAAAGTGTGAAAATACCCCCAAAATATATATATTTTTAATTATGCAAGTTGTTTAAATGATTTGTTAATTTCATTTGACCAAAAAATGTAATATTAAATACAACTTAATGTGTTGCTCAAAAAGTATATTTCATGAGGATAACCAAAGAGAGACAACATTTAGTGATTGAACTCATTGGAAGTGGTTTTAATCAGCTTGCATTTTCTATCTTGCCGCTTGACTCTGATTGTGGGTACTTCAACATTTTTAGACTTCATAATTATTTCACACAATGTTGTATACATGTTTGAAGAAAGAAAAGTATATTTTTATACTAGTATTAAGCTTGTTGTGCCATGAGGTGTAATGGTTCCTGATGAACGGATATCAAAACAGTCAGACAAATTGACGTTCATTGAGCACAGCACCCATTCCCAAACTCATGATTGTTAATGGAAGAGGCAAATGCAGAATTCTCAATTCATGCAATTCAACCTCCAGTTACTGATGGTGATTTGAACACTGTGCATGACAATGCCTGCCAAAATGGCAAACGATTAAATACATGAAACAATGTTAACCATTAAAATTCTCCAAATTAAGTGATCTAATTCTGCACTAGACAGGGTTGAAACACCATAATAGTGTTTAGAAGCTTTAGAGAGAGGAAATGACACCAAAAGAGAAGGTTCTAATTCTGCACTGAACAGGACTCAAAACACCAAAATTATGCTTTCAACTTTTTTCAGTAGGGCTCTCAGTCCCTCGCAAGGTGTTGCACTACTCTTGATTAAGTGATGTTACAATACACCATGTAATGTTTCAAAACAGTTTAGGATGATGTGTTTCAATAATCCAGCAAAGTTAAAGTTTTCAATCAAATCAAATGTATTTATAAAGCCCTATTTACATCAGCCGATGTCACAAAGTGCTGTCCAGAAACCCAGCCTAAAACCCCAAACAGCAAGCAATGCAGATGTTTTGTTTCCTTCAAGTTGGTGGCAGCTCAGTTGCCACTATTTTGGGTACTACAAAGCACTTATTTTTAACAGTGCACATTCAGGTTTAAATTATTAACCTACTGGTATCAAGATGTAGCTTGAATGGAACAAAAAAAAGAGTGCCATATAATGAACGGCAGGTAGGTTAGAGAGGTGGGCCAGCAACTTGAGGGTTGCCAGTTTGAATCCCCAATTCGTACCAAAAATTCAGGCCCTTGAGTAAGGCATTTGACCCTTAAACTGCTCCTTGGATTACACTATTTCAATGATGACCTTTGACGTGGGACAGAGATTACGGTTTAGAGTTATAGATAACCTTGATCGGGTGAAAACAGAAAGCTTACGACTATCTGGGCAGCAAGCCAATTAGAGCACAATCAGCCCCCAATACACCCCACCCCCTCGTCCATTCCTCCCTCCTTCCCGCCCTGGAAAGGGTGTCTACGTTTCTGAGAGTTGAAATCAGGTGAATTCTGATCAACATACCTCATTAACAAATAATTATTCTCTGTGCAGGACATGGATATTCAGAATGTCTTGTCTATTTTTCCTCTTCATGATACTGTTGCATATATTGTCAGGGATGGCAGCCGCTGACATTGGATCTGCGAAGTGTCTCAGCTACTTTTTTCAGTTACTGTTTTTTTACCAATAACTCATGCAGACACACCAATAGGAAAACATACTCTCATGACACCACCCCACTATGTAAGCATGGAAAAGTTTTCCCATCTTATTGATTTACTTAATAAACTGTATGCTACAGTAGTTGGAGTTATTTTTTTAACTCATACATGGTCATGGCTAACAGGTACAGCTAATGTTAGCTACATAAGATGCTTAGTTTTGTTGTCAACGGCCCTTTCCCTGAGCTTCATCACATGTGAAACCTTTCTGCCATCCACCTGCTGCCTGTTGCCTGCCATGTTTACTAGATCGCTTGACATTGGGGTCTTAAAATGCCACAATACAGGGATGAGCCTTAATCTGGAAACAAGATTTACCTGAGATGTACCTGGCCAATCCTTCCAATCTCTGCAAACTGCAGGGATGTAATATGGGATAAGGATCAAACTACAAGATCATCCCTTTAGCCACAGATTGTGGGGTCAAATGACTAATTTGAGGAAGGATCAGGGGTGGGTTTATTGGTAAATGTCCCTACTCCTCCTCACCGTGCCCCCCGTCCTCCTTTTTATACACCTGCACACAGTCAGCCTATCCTCTTTACCTTGGAACCTCTCCAAGGAACCGTTTCCTCTTCCATCCTTCTCCTCTGTCCTCCTCTGTCTGTCTCTCGTGCCTTTTCAGATCAGTGCTACTCTAGTTGAGTTTAAGGCAGTAGGGTTTTGATCTAGTTTTTGCTTGAAAACCAGAGCTTCTCCCAATTTACCATCAGCAATAAAGGTATGCTTTTTTCATTTCCAGTTTTTTTTATATGGGTGAGTAGGCTTGTTTAACAGACTATATTTCAGCTTAGCATTTGGGTCGGTTGTTTAATTTGAAGTAAATTGATTAGTTTAAGATTTTAGCTTTAAGGAGAAATCTCAGTCGACAATGCCTATTTGACTGAGATTGGATCTTTGGAAAAATTTATATAACTTTTAGCATTAAAAAGGATTTGATATAGTTTGACACTAATGACAACAAAACTGTGTTTGTACTGCACAGCAAACCGAAGTGCATGCATTGTGATGACCCTTATTTTGAAGATTTGTTTCCTCAAACTAGGTGAAGATGAAGGACCACTACAGTCCTTCAAGATACATGGTGAAGAAAAGATGGTGAGCGAGTGAAAGAACGAATGCAAGATAAATATCATCCCCAGACTCAGGGTTGTATCATAACCAAGCTGTATGGGTTAGACGTATGGGTATGATACGACCTGGGTTTGATGGTGGTCTGCTGCTGCCTTCAAACAGAGGATGCTAACACCAATGGCTCTCTATAACTGAGTATTTTGCATGTATTTTCTTCCCTTTTACTTTTCCTTTCCATTTTGCCAAGAGAAGAATGTATAGCAGCCTAAAAGGAATTGTTTTAACAGCTGTACAATTGCTTAAAATGGCACTCTTGACTTTTGCATTTTGTGTTTTGTGACAAAAGTATCCTCCAGAAAGTGATCCACAAAATAAACTGAATAGAACAAACCTTGTACTTCGGTCTACTCTGCTCTTGTGAGATCATGGCCAACAGAAAAGCATCCATTTAAAAACCCTTAGATTAGCTGCTGTGGGGGTTGGTGACACCAGTGGGATCTACCCGGTACAGCCAGAAGAGGACTGGCCACCCCTCGGAGCCTGGTTCCTCTCTAGGTTTCTTTATAGGTTCCTGCCTTCTAGGGAGTTTTTCCGAGCCACTGTGCTTCTGCCTCTGCATTGCTTGCTCTTTTGGGTTTTAGCCTGGATATCTGTAAAGCACTTTTTGACAACTGCTGATTTAAAAATTGATTTATTAAATAAATGTAATCTTGTGAGGGTGGAGTAACAGCATAATGATCCTAAAGGGGTAAACCACACCCTCTTGGTGCGCCAGGCAAGCTAAGTCAAGTGCACCTAAGAGTTGCTCTTTTAAAATATAGTGATGCTTTAATCAAATCTTTCACACACAGGCTTCTAAACATCCATAGTAAATGTAAAACAACACTCCTTATAGAGCAAGCAACAATTAACAAACTTGAGATACTCTATATATACAAAAGCATGTGGACACCCCTTCAAATGAGTGGATTCAGCTATTTCAGCCACACCTGTTGATGACAGGTGTATAAAATCGAGCACACAGCTATGCAATCTCCATAGACAAACATTGTCAGTAGAATGGCCTTACTGAAGAGCTCAGTGACTTTCAACGTGGCACCGTCATAGGACGTCACCTTTCCAACAAGACAGTTCATCAAATTTCTGCCCTGCTAGAGCTGCCCCGGTCAACTGTAAGTGCTGTTATTGTGAAGTGGAAACGTCTAGGAGCAACAACGGCTCAGCCTCGAAGTGGTAGATCACCATGCGTAATGCCAAGCGTCTGGAGCAGTGGAAACGCATTCTCCGGAGTGATGAATCACGCTTCACCATTTGGCAGTCCGATGGACGATCTGGGTTTGGCTGATGCCAGGAGAACGCTACCTGCCCGAATGCATAGTGCCAACTGTAAATTTTGGTGCAGGAGGAATAATGGTATGGGGCTGTTTTTCATGGTTCACACTAGGCCCCTTAGTTCCAGTGAAGGGAAATCTTAACGCTATAGCATTCTATGACATTTTAGACAATTCTGTACTTCCAACTTTGTGACAACAGTTTGGGGAAAGCCATTTCCTGTTTCAGCATGACAATTACCCCGTGCACAAAACGAGGTCCATACAGAAATGGTTTGTTGAGAACTTAACTGGCCTGCACAGAGCCCTGACCTCAACCTCATCGAACACCTTCAGAATGAATTGGAACGCTGAGTGCGAGCCAGGCCTAATCACCCAACATCCATGCCCGACCTCACTAATGCTCTTGTGACTGAATGGAAGCAAGTCCCCGCAGCAATGTTCCAACATCTAGTGGAAAGCTTTCCCAGAAGAGTTGAGGCTGTTACAGGAGCAAAGAGAGGACCATCTCCATATTAATGCCCATGATTTTAGAATGAGATGTTTGACAAGCAGCTGTCCACATACTTTTGGCCATGTAGTGTACTTACACCCATGAAGCATGCCAATAGTGGCAGGAGTTTTTCTAACCATGTGACCTGACCAGTAAAAATTTGGGGTCCAATGTCTTCTTTGCATCAGGTTACTCTCCTGCAGGGAAACTATTGACAACTGCTTCTAGGACGCAAACCTGTAATGACCCACTATCTGGTTTGATTGTTGTAAGTGGTTTTCAACCTTTTTTGGTTACTATAATCACATTTCGCTCAGTCTGAACTGAAGTACCCCCTCATGTCCATCTGATAGTTAAGCAAATGTTATTATGCATATTCCCAAATACCCCCTGTGGATAGGCCAGGTAGGTACCCTCATGGGTACTCCTAGTACAGATTAATAGGCATCTTTGGTACTAGTACCCCAGTTTGAGAACAACTGTTGTAAATCATGCGCTTTGCTGACATCTAAGGGTCTTTCAGTGTATATTGGGGTTCTCTTACAAAAATAAATTACATACCGCCTAGCAACATAGTTATACATTGTAACCATTAATTCAATTCAATTGATATGGTGTTTCTTGTTTTTACAATAACAGTAAAAGAGACCCGCCCATTGTGTCTCTCGAATATGTGAAGGACAGCTTTTAGTTCCTGTATCTGTATTTCTAGACGGGGGCGTTTATCGGCGACACACACGGGGAACCTGTGTTCGATTGAGATGGCGGTCGGAACAGCGAGCACAAGGAACGAATAAATATTACCCCGTCTAAACATTAACTGTGGAACTTGTAGCGGCTTCACATTTACCCTAAACTGTAACCCGGAACGTAGCATAGCGCTATGGAGAAACCGACAGTCGCACTTGTGTATCAAGCTGTGCAGGCTCTTTATCATGATCCGGACCCCGCCGGCAAAGAGCGAGCTTCGGTGTGGCTGGGGGAGCTACAGAGATCGGTAAGTAAACTCGAGAGATGGGGGGGACTTGGAATGGGCCTAGAACAAGACATGGCTAGGCAGGTCGTGTGAGGCCGAAAACAAAACATTGCATCAGAATGCGTAATACCATGGTGATATAAAAACATGTATTTGTATATGCTGACCCAACAACGAATGAATGAGCATAGATTCACACGCTAGCTAGCAACAAACTGCATAGCATTATCTAGTTACCTTAGTTAAGCTAGTTTGGTAGATAGCTAACTAACTACTTAGCATTAGCCGCACAGTTGTTTTTTTCTACTACTAGCCTGCTAGTAACTGTCAAATGGAAACGGGGATAGATCTATGGGGATTCCTATGTGCAACGAAGATAATGAAGGCAAACATAAGCTAGCTTTCTCTCGCGTGTAACGTTAGTCCTTAAACAATCCACGGTGTTTGAAAATGCTAGTTAGCCACACAGCAGATACAGTAACTAGTTAACATCCAGTTATTGCTAGCTAGTTGTTTAGTTAGCTTCTGTAGTTGGCTTGAGTTATATTGACATATTTAGTAGCTCGCGCTAATGACAGTTACGTTAGCCGGCCATAGCACAGGAAGAGCGCGAGGCGAGGGTGGCCATCATGCTAGCGTCCATTACTTGCTAGCAAACTTGCCGTTTTAGCCACATATGGCTAAACTGCTTAGTAGAGGGGCGTGTTACCTCGCTACATAAAGTTAGCTAGCGGGCTAACGATATTGCCAGGGATGCTTTTGCTGTGAGTTAGTCAGCAAACGTTAACTTGGCTAACTACACTAACAACTTCCATTTGTGTTGATTATGTTGGGTAAATGGTGTGCCACTTCACGTTGTTGGATAACGTTAGCCGTTTTATTTCCGCATTTGTTTTGTTTTTTTCCTCCATTGGTGCTGCGTCGGTCTGGTTTCCGCATATTCATTGGTTACTTCCTTAACTACTGCAGGAAATGTAATCATTGTCTGTCACCGGACAATCAATGATTGAAATACGGCCCACCTACATGTTGCCGCTACGTATTCCTACCAACTTATTATTGTGATCATTTCTATAATAGATGGCCTTCCTGCAGGTTGCATTGAGAGACACAACTTCAGGGTAACTGGATTCAAAACAGCTATTTCTCCCCACTGTCATGCAGTTCCCACAGAAAGGCCTCACAAAGCCATGTATTGATTCCCTAAGTAAAAATGTAATGTTGCATAACACGTTTTAAAACACTTGACTGTGACACAAGCAACTTCCTGAGTTTGCTGGCACTTGGGGATCTGAACGGTCTAATTTGGGAGAGTAGGAGCCATCTGAGTGATGAGCACTGTGTGTTTGTGTGTGTGTGTGTGCTCTATGCTGTCAGCTTCTTTTTCACCCTGGCTGCCAGGACTTACTGGACACTGATGGACAAATGGGGAAGGGGCTTGGCTGTTTCACTTTGCAATATAAATTCTCATACCCATTTTACCAGGTTTTACCTTAGTTATTCTATAGTATGGTATAATGACTAACAGCTTGACCAACTGTTGGTTAAGGCAACAAGCCCTCTATGAAGGAAGCTAGCTACAGACACCTGATGGTGTTGCATAGGAAGGACATCAGATTTGGCCTACTGTATTTTGTAAATGGGCCTATTCCCTTTGGGTCTTTGTGACTAGGGTGGTTTTGAAATCATTTGAGTGGGTTGGAACCCAGACCTGAGAATGTAAGCATAGTAATCCATTTACTGGGATGGGCTTTTTTTTGGGACTGTTCGAGTTCTCACCTTATTTTTTTCCTGAGTTCTCAAATGGGGGAAAAAAATATTTTAAATTGTTTACATTTTTCTGTAGGACTATGCCAACAATGCCTAATTTATAATAACCATTACAGATAACGAATCCTAATTTTAAAAGCAAGTTAAATTATTGAAACCTTAATGTCAACTGATTATATTGTGGAACACAATCTTCAAAAAGGCAGTAACCTCAGCAGTGGCGCTTACTTGGAGAAGCCTATGGCTGTGCAATTGCATAGCCTTGCATTGTTAATTTAGCAGACAAGACGCTTATTTCCCGAGCCTTTATCACAGTCAAGACACCTATTTTTATAGTAAAAAAAAAAAACATGATGTATTATAACAGAATAAAATAAAAAGTTGCAACAGTTATCCTCAGTGATCATATGAAACTGGGCTCTATTTGCCTCGTTGAAAGACACTTTTTTTTCCACGATTACAGACCAAAATCTCTCTGATATACAGACATTCGATTTAGTTTATTCTTCCTTTGGAATTTTCTAAATGGATTGAGTGGACGAACATGGAAAGGATTTTTTTTGACAATCGACTGAACATGTCTGACTATTTTTAGGGGCCTAATAGTTAAGACATGCCATTTTAATGCAAAAAATGTATTACCCTTTAATGTGGCATGAACACAACCAGTCATGATTTCATCTGATTGTCAAACAAATCACTTGAAAAAGTAGGCTACCTGTGCATGTTTGTCCACTCCAAAATAAATCTAAAACCGTGCACCCATTTGATATATGGAAAGAGACATGTTAAAAAAAACACAAAGTGTAATGACATTCGGGGATTGTCATTAGGTCTACATTCTTGTAGCCTGAATTAATCGATGCGTCTCGCTGACAAAAGGTCCTTTTTTGTAGAAAGAAATGTCGTGACACTTGAAAAGGGCCTGAAATACGGCACTGTCCCGGGATGACAAGTGCAGCCACATGGGAAAAATGGTTTAAACAATGACACGGATGTGGGTTTATTTGTTTCATTTGGAATGGGCTTTGATTTTCATATTTACCACTGTAGCAGTTAGATTCATTTTAACAAATAGGAAAATGGTTAAATTAGCATGCTTTTAGAATTTTTCTTTTGCTGCATTTACGGGGGCACATCTCTCATTCAGGGCGGTTCTGACTTCCTTGTTTCGGTAACCTTCCTGTCTGAATAAAGTTAAAGGTGGCGCTAACTGTTCTACCCATATCCCCTCCCCGCAGATGTACGCGTGGGAGATGGCAGACCAGCTCCTCCAGCTGAAACAAGACGTGGAGTCTTGTTACTTCGCCGCCCAGACCATGAAGATGAAGATCCAGACGTCGTTCTTTGAGCTGCCCCCAGAGACCCACATTGCCCTCAGAGACTCCCTGCTCTCACACATACAGAGCCTCAAAGACCTCTCCCCCATCATCGTCACTCAGGTAATGGCCTCCTCGCACATTGATGTAACCTAGGGTAACGCTCCTTCCATCCAATTATTGTCTGTCCGGTATCACCCTCTGTCAGTGACCACTGAAACTCTCGGATGACTTGGATTTTTGTCTGTAGCCTTTATGCTCCTAGAATGCTCTCAAGGAATGTCCCACTGACCATCGAAATGTCCCAAAGGCTTAGCAATGCACAGTAGCAATAGAACTCTAGCATTTACCCCAATGTACCACTACAGGGGTGTAGCTGTGGTTACAATTTAACAAGTACAGTATTACAGGGCATTAAGATACTCTAATCCTTACAAGTTCTTCCTGTTTTTTTGTCTAATTTCTCTCCTCCCTCTCTCAGCTTGCTCTGGCCATTGCAGACCTCGCCCTACAGATGGCCTCATGGAAGGGCTGTGTCCACACCCTCATTGAAAAGTAAGACCCCTCCCATTGCTGCTCAACCACTCATCTCAGATCACACCTGTGGGTAACAGAATGCAAGAGTTACAGGATATTAGACCGTTGTAGGTGGTTCTATGAAGTCAAAAGCCATTGTAAATAGTTGGTATTTTTGAGGTGACATTAAGCTTCAAATACATCTCCTTCATGCTAATTTTCTCATAACTGACTGCTGCCGTCTCTCCTCCACTCTCCTTGCCTTCTCTCTCTCTCTCTCGCTCTCTCTCTTTCTCTCTTTTTTTTTTTTAGGTATAGCAATGATGTCAGCTCCATGACGTTTCTGATAGAGATCCTTACAGTGCTCCCCGAGGAGGTCCACAGCCGCTCCCTACGCATCGGAGCCAATCGCAGGACAGAGATCATCGAGGACCTGGCCTATTACTCCAGTACTGTGGTCACCCTACTGGTGAGTTCTCTCTCTGGCCGACACGCATACTATCTGTTCATCTTTCTCTCGCCAACACTCACATACTAGCCTATTTTACCCACCTGATTTAAGCTGGTCTAAACTAGAGCACCTGTCACCACTCCCCCTTACTGGTTAAGCAGACCTCCCATGGGTTCATCCTCTCATTATAAAACCCTGGGATGTACAGCCTCATTATCACAAAGCTATTCAACTACTACCATTACCTTAGAGGGACAAACTGAACCACTCACTTTGTAGTATAATTTTCTCTGCAGAATGTCCAAGTTTGACTGTAGATGTTTTTGAGCATTGTGGTTTTGATAAGGATCAGTGTTAGCGCGTGTGTGTTGTGGTCCCGTGTGGCTCAGTTGGTAGAGCATGGTGTTTGCAACGCCAGGGTTGTGGGTTCGATTCCCACGGGGGACCAGTACAAAAAAATAAATGCATCTTTAAAAAAATGTATGCACTCACTAAGTCGCTCTGGATAAGAGCGTCTGTTAAATGACTAAAATGTAAAATGTTGTCTCCAGATGACATGTGTGGAGAAGTCTGGCAGCAATGAGAAGATGCTGATCAAGGTGTTCCGCTGTCTGGGAAGCTGGTTCAACCTGGGAGTCCTGGACAGCAACTTTATGGCCAACAACCAGCTCCTCATGGTCCTTTTCCAAGTGCTGGTATGTCTCTTTCTCTCGCTCTTTTTGTCTCTCTCTCTCGCTCTTTGTTTGTCTCTCTCTTTCTCTCATATCGCATTTTGGAAGCACAAATAAACAGTGCTAGTGACAAACACTCCCAAAGTCTCTCGAAATATTAGAGCAGCATTCGTTCCAAACCCTTATTTGTGCAACAACCATGGGGGGGCAGGGAAATAATTTGTCAGTTTAGAATGCAAATCGCTTGTATGCATAATGCATGGGTTTCAGCCACGGAACAGCTCTCTTTGACATACTGTTATTTTTTTTGTCTGTTTGGCAGCAAAGAGACGAGACGTCCACTAACCTGCACGAGGCTGCGTCCGACTGCGTGTGTTCAGCGCTGTACGCCATCGAGAACGTGGACACACACATGCCCCTGGCCCTGCAGCTTTTCCAGGGGGTCCTCACGCTGGAGACGGCCTACCATATGGCCGTGGCACGGGAGGACCTCGACAAGTATGAACACACTACTCCCCTTTACATACATACACCAAGATCACCTATCCAATCACCACACTCCTTCCTGCCCCAAACCTATCCTTCCTCTCCATTGCTCTTGATGTTGAACTCGTCTGACTCTTCTCCGCTGTCCTCTGTGTGGAAGAAAAGAATGCTAACTTTTATCCACAACTCTCTCTCTCCTTCTCCCTTGTTCTGTCAGAGTGTTGAATTACTGTAGGATCTTCACTGAGTTGTGTGAGACGTTTCTGGAGACCACAGTCAAGAGTCCAGGCCAGGGCATGGGAGACCTGCGACCGCTTGAGCTACTGCTCATCTGCGCAGGACACCCCCAATATGAGGTACACAACACAAGATGCGCCCGCACGCACACACACACGCTCTGTTGTTTTGGGTGGATTTCAAGTGTGTGTGTGTGTGTTCTCTTCTGGTGAATCTCAGGTCGTGGAGATCTCCTTTAACTTCTGGTATCGTCTGGGAGAGAACCTGTATAAGACCAACGACCCTGCCCTCCACGGCATCTTCAGACCCTATATCCAGAGACTGCTGCACGGCCTGGCCCGCCACTGCCAACTAGACCCCGACCACGTAAGGACCACCCAGCACATGACAAGGAGTCCTTAACCAATTCCAGTGATGCCAACCATACTCCCCAATACTCTGCTTATGTCATATCTGATTGTAGAATCCCTTAACCATGTGCATGTATTACCAAGTAGTTCAGTACATCATTTGGTTTTGGTAGTACAGTATCATTCACTCACGGTCTCCACTTTTGTGTTAATCCACAGGAGGGCATCCCAGAAGATACAGATGACTTTGGGGAGTTCAGGATGAGGGTGTCTGATCTTGTGAAGGATGTCATTTTCCTTGTGGGCTCCATGGAATGTTTCTCCCAGGTAGCTACCTTCGGAAATTGCAAGTTCAAATGATGTCATTAAGATGACAAACTATACGACTGCCTTCTCCTTTTTTCTCTTTCTTTCTCCCTCCCTCTCACTCTCTCAGTTGTACTCCACTCTAAAAGAAGGGAACCCTCCCTGGGAGGTGACCGAGGCTGTTCTCTTCATCATGGCCGCCATCGCCAAGAGTGTAGACCCGTGAGTGTCCTCTGCACATTATTACTCATTAATAGAATGAATAATGACTAAATCCCTTCCCCACTGTGTAGAATGTGTACAACTACTGTAGATTTGTATATCCATCCCCCCCAAGGTGTTTGTGTAACGTTTCAATCTTTAATTTGTGGGTAATGTATAAATCCTGTGTGTAACGTGTTATTGCTTTCCCCCGGTCAGTGAGAACAACCCCACCCTGACAGAGGTGTTAGAGCAGGTGGTGCTGCTGCCAGAGACTGTCCATATCGCTGTGCGCTACACCAGCATTGAGCTGGTGGGGGAGATGAGCGAGGTCGTTGACCGCAACCCGCGATTCCTAGGTAGGTTCAGTGGTCACGTTACGGTCAATTGCTTAGCTCGGGACCTGAGTGGCTTGAGTTAATCAATTTGGAGGTTCATCTTCATCTGTGTGTTAGTGTGTGTATAACTCTAGTTTTGAGCACGTCTGTTTCCTTGTAATTTTTCTTTGTTTTCCATTCCTTGTTCCTTCCTGTGTCAAATGCCTGTGTCACTCTGTTTTGTTACACCTCTGCCTCTCTTGGTTGTATACTCTGGATGTGTGTATGACCTTAGCCCCGCTCTGTCACAGACCCCGTGCTGAACTACCTGATGAAGGGCCTGAGGGAGAAGACCCTGGCTTCCGTGGCGGCCAAGGCGATCCATAACATCTGCTCTGTGTGCCGGGACCACATGGCCCAGCACTTCCAGGGCCTGTTGGACATCGCCCGTGCCCTCGACTCCTTTGCCCTGACCACCGAAGCCGCCGTAGGCCTCCTCAAAGGTAATGTTATGACACCCTTATTTTTGACACTATTTTTATGGGGTAGATCAGTTTTAATATTGCAGAGTGTGGCTTCTATCTGTGTAGTTGTCTGCATTTTCAATCCCACTTTTTTTTTTATTATTATTTTTCCCTTGACCCTACCACCCCTCCCCAACTTGGAGTAAACTAATGGACAAAAATACTTAGGCTTCTACTTCCAGCTCATAAATACTATATACATTTTACTTCTTCAACTACCCCAAATCCTCCCATCTATCTCTGAAGATCATCCAGTATTGATTTCTAGCTGCCATATATTTTCCCACTCATGTTTCACAAAAGTTTTGAACCTTTCTATTCTTATAGTTTCTACAGATTGTAAATTAAAGTTCAAAACCTTTGCTAAGAGTATTATTGATCGATTTGACTATGACTTAGCTCCAGGTAAATGTTGGAATCTTTCAGCCATTCCTGAACCTGCGACCAAAAACAAGCTACAGTACATATGGACAGTACCAAAACAAGTGATCTAATGATTGTTTCTTCACAGTAAAGTCTGCAGAGCTGGGATGGTTGTATCATGTGTTTTCTTTTGTTTTTTTACACACACAGAGTACCAGTCAAAAAGTTTGGACACAACAATTTATTCAAGCGTTTTTCTTTTACTTGTACTTTTTTCTACGTTGTAGAATAATAGTGAAAATATCAAACTATGAAATAACACATGGAATCATGTAGTAACCAAAAGTGTTAAACAAATCAAAATATATTTGAGATTCTTCAAAGTAGCCACCCTTTGCCTTGGCAGTTTTGCACACTCTTTGCATTCTCTCAACCAGCTTCACCTGGAAGGCATTTCCAACAGTCTTGAAGGAGTTCCCACACATGCTGAGCACTTGTTGGCTGCTTTTCTTTCACTCTGCAGTCCAACTCCATCCCAAACCATCTCAATTGGGTTGAGGTCAGGTGATTGTGGAGGCCAGGTCATCTGATGCAGCACTCCATCACTCTCCTCCTTGGTAAAATAGCCCTCATACAGCCTGGAGGTGTTTTGGGTCATTGTCCTGTGGAAAGACAAATGATAGTCCCACTAAGCTCAAACCAGATGGGATGGCTTATTGCTGCAAAATGCTTTGGTAGCCATGCTGGTTGTGTGCCTTGAATTCTTAATAAATGACTGAGTGTCACCAGCAAAGCACCATCCCACCTCCTCCATGCTTTACGGTGGGAACTACACATGCAGAGATCATCTGGCCTCATCAGACCAAAGGACAGTTTTCCACCAGTCTAATGTCCGTTGCTTGTGTATTTTGCCCTAGCAAGTCTTATTATTTTTGGTGTCCTTTAGTAGTGGTGGCCTGATTCATGCAGTCTTTTCTGAACTGTTTTTCTTTTCTGAACTCTGAAGCATTAATATGGGCTGCAATTTCTGATGCTGGTAACTTTAATGAACTTATCCTCTGCAGTAGAGGTAACTCTGGGTCTTCTTTTCCTGTGGCGGTCCTCACGAGAGCATGTTTCATCATAGTGCTTGATGGTTTTTGCGACTGTACTTGAAGAAACATATAAGTTCTTAATGTTCTGGATTGACTGACCTTCATGTCTTAAAGTAATGATGGACTGTTACTCTTAGCTTATTTGAGCTGTTCTTGCATAATATGGACTTGGTATTTTACCAAATAGGGCAATCTTCTGTATACCACCCTACCTTGTCACAACACAACTGATTGGCTCAAACTCATTAAGAAGGAAAGAAATTCCACATTCACTTTTAAGAAGGCACACCTGTTAATTGAAATGCATTCCGGATGACTACCTCATGAAGCTGGTTGAGAGAATTCCAAGTGTGCAAAGCTGTCATCAAGGCAAAGGGTGGCTACTTTGAAGATTGTCAAATATAAAATATATTTTGGTTTAACACTTTCTTGGTTCCAGCATGAGTCCATATGTAATTTCATAGTTTTGATGTCTTCACTATTATTCTACACTGTGTAGAAAATAGTAAAAATACCCCTGGAATGAGTAGGTGTAAACTTTTGACTAGTACTGTGTGTGTGTGTCTATCTATCGCAAGAATTTTGTATATTTGAAATTCTACGTTTTTAATCTGGTGTCGTTTTGTCCATCAGTTCATAAACCATGTGCCAGGGAATCGGTACATCGCAAATCTGACTATTTTTGTCAACCTGTATGGCGCAGCTGTAAATGATTTTGGTCTTCATGTAGGGACAACAGACAAGTTCCTTACCTTCTTCCACTTGACTCCTCCATTTGTGATGTAATGCTGCAATCCGTTGGTTGTGATTTTGGTTAGAGCAAACCTTTCCAAATGTTTTTGTTAACTGCC
Organism: Salmo trutta; assembly: GCF_901001165.1. Taxonomy (NCBI): domain Eukaryota; kingdom Metazoa; phylum Chordata; class Actinopteri; order Salmoniformes; family Salmonidae; genus Salmo; species Salmo trutta. The sequence continues at coordinate 31,449,085 of NC_042964.1, forward strand.
AGTGTGATAACTCCACCCGTCATATTTATATCATTTACAAAGATTATACAGTTGAATTTTCTCCAAAAACACTTTTTTTTTTTTATCAATTAGTCTATTGGAGTTTAACGATAATATTTGTACTGTCTCTTCTGGTGGATTAAACTGAAATTGCTAACAGTTTTCTATGTCTTGTGTTAAAAATAACCAAAAGTGAGAGGTTGTAATCTGAATGAAGAGAAAAAGGCCATTCTTGAATACTAGGTGAGCCATTCTTACTAATCGGCTAGAGAACCAGTTTGGATATAAGTATAGTTTTTGTATGATTTGAAGCATTTAGTGAGAGGTCTAATGCTTTAATATTTAGTAATTTCTGCCCTCCGAATTCATATTCATTATATAAATAGGCCCGTTCCAAATAAAGTAGAATAAAACATTGTTAAAGTTGAGTGTAGGCAGGGCCATAAGTAAATAGGTAAACTGGTATATGACTACATAATTAATCTGGGTGAATTTATTTTCTTTTTTTTTCTTTCCACAAATAGGCAGGTGTTGTCATTTTCCATGGTAGCAAGATCTTAACTAATTTGGCTAACTTTTTATTAAAATGTATTGTAGTGAGAATTTATTTCTTTTGGGATATGAAGACAGAGTATGTCCACTTCACCGTCAGACCGTTTTATTGGTAAACTACACAGTAATGTAGAGTTAAAAAAAAAAAACGTAATATGGTGAATTTATCATAATTCTGTTGTAATCCTGAGGTTTGAGAGAAATTGATCTATATCTTCCAAGGCTGTGCAGGGATCCAAATTGCAGATTTAAAAGAAAACAACATGCATCGTCAGTGTACAATGACACCTTTGTTTTTAAGCCCTGGATTTCTAGCCCCTTGATATTATTGTTGGATCTGATTTTAATAGCTAACATTTCAATGGCCATAATAAATAGATACGCCGATAGTGGACAACCTTGTTTTACTCCTCTTGACAGTTTAATACTTTGTGAGAAGTGGCCATTATTTACTATTATACATAACTTTAACCCATTGTATAAGAGATTCTCCAAAATTAATATAGTCCAGGCATTTATACTATGCCACCCTTTCCACTACTTTGGTCTGTCGGTCTTTCTTTCTCTGCTCCGCTCCTTCTCTATTCCATCTCTCACTTTCAATCTCTTGTTTTATTAATTTCTGTCTAACTTGCTAGTCCATTTCTTTCAGCAACTTGTTCTCTCTGGACTGTGGGTCCAGTTTGTATTTTTATTTGATTGCCTAATGAGTTTGATTTGTATTAAACCAAGTAGTGTTGCTCTGTCACCATGGTAATGCTGGTTGTTTTTGCAATGCAGGTACAGCCCTGGTCCTGGCTCGTCTTCCCCTGGAGAAGATTGCTGAGTGTTTGAGTGACCTGTGTGCTGTGCAGGTCATGGCCCTCAAAAAGGTGTGTGTTATTCTGCCATTTGTTTGTGTGCAAGTTTGGTTGTAGGTTGTGTGTGTATGAGGTACCTCAAGTGTGTAACTGTTACGGATACAGTAACAGTTATTACAATAGTGTAATAGTTTTGTGGATTGGGTATATGTGTGATACCAACAGGTTTGCTTATTTGTCTCCTATCTTCAGCTTCTCTCTCAGGACCCCAGCAATGGGAAAGCCGCTGACCCCACTGTCTGGCTGGACAGACTAGCAGTTATTTTCCGGTACACAACTCATTTATAACACATTATGCTATATGTGTGTGTGTGTGTGTGTGTATATATATATATATATATATATATATATATATATATATATATATATATATATATATATATATATATATATATATATATATATATACTTATACTTATACTTATACTTATACTTATCCTGGTTGCACAGTTCACGAACTGTCTAATGTAGCTATACTAATATGATTTGTGCTGATTAATATTTTAAGCAGAAATGTTTGTCTTAATGTTTTCTCCCCCCCCCCCCCCCCCCTCCCCAGACACACAAACCCCATCGTAGAGAATGGACAGACACACCCATGTCAGAAAGTCATCCAGGAGGTAAAGCAACTGGCAGTTTATTTTTTTTTCACCCTCTACATTTTTATAGCCTTTATAAAAAAAAAAATGTATTTGGACAAGGCTACCATTGCATACAACCTGCGTTGTTCAACACATGAATTGGATTGAGTTGTTTTAATGCGACTATTTTGGTGCTCAACTACTCTGGGGCTTTTTTCCTTTTCAGATTGTAATTTCAATTTGAGGCCATGATTGCGTACAGTCATTCCCACAGTTTCTCATGCTAAACCTATATTTGGTGTTTCCTTGATTCTCTGTAGATCTGGCCGGTCCTGTCACAGACTCTAAACACACACCAGGCTGATAACCGCATCGTGGAACGCTGCTGTCGCTGCCTGCGGTTCGCTGTGCGCTGCGTGGGCAAGGGCTCTGCCTCTCTATTACAGCCACTCGTCACACAGGTGCGTGTTCCTTTGTTTGGGTCACAATACGCCCCATATACAGATGGGTTAATCTTTGTTGGCGTGTCTGTTATTTGTGTATACAATGTCCATTGCCACCGGGTGCTTGTTGAGCCCAGGGCAGCTGGTGACTGATGACAAAGTCAGGCTGAATGTACAGTATAGGGTTGTAACTTTTCAAAACTCCTGGGTTGACAGATTCCCTTGCTTCCTGATTATTCCCTCTTGAATCTAGATTTCTGGGAATTTCTGCCCTAGTATAGGTCTTTAACAGTGTGTGTTTCAGATGGTCAGCAGAACATAACAGTAACGCTGGTCGATCATAATCACTGATCACAATTGGATCAGTGTCCTCCGGATGCGATGTTTTGCTCACTGTCCTCCCAATCTCTGCAGAGCGCATTGGAGTACAGTATAGTTATTGTAGGCCTGCACTGACAGATTTCGTGGAAATTCATACTGAGAGAGACTGTCATTTCTTCAAACAATCATCTTTATTTAATATCGATGAATTATTACAATAATGAGACTAGTCAACCCAACACACTTTTATTTGTGGTACCCAATTGGTAGTAGCTCGTTTTGTCTCATCGTTGCAACTCCCGTACGGACTCGGGAGAGGCGACGGTCGAGAGCCATGCGTCCTCCGAAACACAACCCAACCTAGCCGCACTGCTTCTTGACACAACGCACATCCAACCCGGGAGGCCCCCAACCCAACACTCTTGACTGTTGGGCCGAGCAGCCTAAACTTTAAAGATGCTTAGTCATCGCTGGTTCCACCCCTCCCAAAAAAGGTTGGGGGCACCATTAGCCACTTTGGATTTATCCTGTGGTCATCTGCACGGGGGTGTTATTTTTACTCCCAACTTAGTTTCCCAGATGCCCGGAAGATAAGACAATGAGTGATTGTTCTAAACTCTTCCAGGCTATCTCTATCTGGGTCACACACACCACATCTTGTCGATGGAATGCCGGTTTTGGGTTTTTATCACCAAGTCATTGTCAGCTCAAGCTATCTCTAGAAAAACCCATTTCCCTGACCATACGCCATACTAACTGCAGGAAGTTAGTGGAAACCATCCCTTTACAGAAACACAACATTTAATAGAACAGAAATGTCTTACTATAGTTAAGTATATCATCGTTAATTATTAATATCAAACAAATCAGGTAAATAGGAAATTTTTCTATCACACAGGCAAAGTGGTCTTTCAATCATGCAGTCGCGAGATGTGTTTTTGAGGTCAAAGGGATCCTCGTTTGCACATTTGTTGATGATAATTGCTAGTAAGCTATTGCCCAGTTATAGCACATTTTTGGTCAACAATAAGAATCCTTAAAAAGTCATGGTGTGCATCAGCTGTGTGCCCGTTTTTGGAGGGAGGGAGAGCGAGACTGAGGTACATTTGCACAGCAGGTAAAATAATGATATGCAAAAGACTAACTAGATAACCAGCCAAACTACACTGCTTTGCATTTGAATCTCGCTAGTTAACTGTTAGTATGCATTAAATGCCATGTCCGACGTACTAAAATAACTTTCCACCGGCACTCATTTATTACCCCAAATGGCCAACACACATTTTGAAATGGGTGCGCAGTTGAAGAAGCCGATTCTTCATACTCCGGTTGTAAAACCATCTCTATAGCGCTCAATTAGCTAGGATTTTCCTCTATTCAATACTGGCCATGTAATTCTGACAAAGTTAACAAATATTCTTAGAATAGCCCAATTGACAAGTAACTCGTTTGCTGTAAAGATCTCCCCTGAACACTGAATATTTTAACCTAACAAATAGAAACTTTATAGTAGGCTACCTCACCCACCTTAATCATTTTAATCCCTGGTTCATTAAATGAGTGAATTGTTTTATAAAGACATAAGTATTTGGTTGTAATTAGTGATACACCAAAATGACATTTTTGGCCGATTACGATATTTTCCTTGCCCAAAAGATAAAATGTAAAAATATCTAAGGGCCGTTTATGCATTCTAGTACAGTTAAATAGTTAGACCGCTGTATCCAAGTGTGTGTGCTAAGGCACTGCATCTCAGTGCAAGAGGTGACACTACAGTCCCTGGTTTGAATCCAGGCTGTATCACATCCAGCCGTAATTGGAGTCCCATAGGGCGGCACACAATTGGCACAGCGTTGTCCGGGTTTGGCCGTCATTGTAAATAAGAATTTTGTTAACTGACTTGCCTAGTTAAATAAAGGTCACACACACACCACACTGACCAAAAAAGTTATTTTGTTGCATTTACATATGTCCCCATTACCAGTAAAACATAATCAAAACCTATTTCTCCCACTTACTTGCTGTGCTGTTACGTTCAGTCGTTTCATTCTCAACCAGGATTTCTATGGAACGCCGTTTTGGGTCTTTGCGTGTCATAAAAGATACACCTCAAATAACACTATTTTGACGTGTCAAATAACACTATTTTGACCAGTCCGGACCTGAATATGACTGCATCACATTTAACACGTTCATAAAAAAAAATTTACGTAATTATTACACATTGATTACTCTACCACTCGTATTTCATGTCACAACGATTCATCGATACCTAACTTACCTACAGTGCTAGCTATCTGATGGATGCAAACAATGTTCTTCCCCAAAAACATAGCAAAACGACAGCTGTTTCAGTAGCGATAGTTAGCTAACTAACTAATCTAGCTAGGTGTCATCTAAAATAGCCCTAATTTATAAGACCGTTCTTATTTGATTAATGGGGGTCGGACCCATCTTTGTGAAGCTAGCCACAATAGTGGACTTTGCAGTTAGCCTTCAAAATAAAAGTATGACAGTGATGCAAATGAATAGTAGAATTATCCCATTATTGAATAGATCATGCTAAACGAGGTTGGAATGTTGTATAAAATCAACAAAATACAATTTGTTCATTTGACAAATCTGAAATCACACTGGATGTATTAGACTTTAGAATTGCATTGGGGGCATACTTATTTCACTGTACAGCCTTACAACATGTAATTGATCCACAATCCATAGGTATCAGTCTACTAATTGACACGGAGAGAACATTAGCGTCGTAGCTCTTATTGTGAAACTACTGTGAATTGAGACACATTTATTGTCAACCTATGTGCATTGAACACGATTCCAGAGGAAAAACAATACTGCGTGGATGTTTGAGTCTGAGGACGTTGGGGAAAACTATCTTGGGTATTGAGTAGACTGATATCCCATTTCATTGCTTCACATTCCAACCTTGTTTAGCATTATCTAGTATAAATATGGCAGGATTCAACCAATTGTAACCTTCTGCATCACTTTCAAATAGGTACTTTTATTAAAAGGCAAACCGCAAATTCCACTGTTGTGCCTAATCCTTATTGTGGCTAGCTTCACAACACAACCCGGTCTGGTCGAGCCTCACTAGCCAGATGAAGCCAGCTGGCTGCTTATAACGTTAGCTTTGGGCAACAGGGTTAAGTAGCTGGCTAGCCATTTATTTTCATGAACTGAAGTTCAATTTTAATAGGTGAACAAGTGGCAACCTAGCTAATACTTACAAGGATTCCTAAATCATTACTAAGAATATTGAAAAAGACTGCAGTTACTACTGGTCATTGTTTTCAGGCTGGTTGTTTTGGTGCTAGCTAGGTACCAAGCTAAAGCTAGCTACCCCAGTTGTTGTGGTCGAACAAATAATGCTTTATTACTAATGCGGTATTGTAAACACATCGTTTGTGGCCAGTGTTTTCTTGTTTACAGACCTTTTGTACAGCTTTGACAGTGCTACTGATAGTAGTGGTGGCGCTTGGCTTGCACGTGCAAATTCGGAACAGTCAACATTCTATAATAGAACTTATTTGACGTGTCAAATTAAAAGCTTATTTTACGGGTCAAGAAGTATTATTTTACGTGTCATAGTGTTGACGTGTATATTTTGACATGCAAAGACCCAAACGGCGTTCCATAGTATGTCGTGAAGCTAATAGCAAGTGACACTATTACTGTGTAACTCCGGTATGGCAACGTGTACCAGTACTTGACGAAAGCCATCACCCACGACAGAGAACGGTTGATTTGTCTAGGGCAATGAATTATATTATCTTGCCGTTAATTGATTTTGCATTTGAGTTGTCTCGCTGAAATTGTCTTACTCTTTCAAATGATTGCTTGACTTGTTGACTGTTCGATCCACACAGCAGACATTGTGGGCTAGGTTAGGATTGCTGTGTAGCACAACATTTTACGTGTTGTCATTGTGTCATGTACCTACATTATATAGATATGCACTTCAGCTTTGACATTGCTTTTGCACATCGGCGTTAAACTAGACATCGGGCTGATGCCCATGTTGGTATTTTTAGCTAATATCTTCCGATATGTTCACCGATTTTATTATAAAAATAAATAAAAACATTTATCATGCATCCCTAGTTGTAATGTAGCAGGGTGGCCAACCCTCGTCCAGGAGAGCTACTGGGTGTGCAGGATTTTGCTCCAGCCCTGCTCTAACCTCTCTGGGGTATGTGGGACACACTCGCCAACAGCCAGTGTAATAGTAGGGCGCCAAATTCAAAACAACAACAAATCTCATAATTCAAATTTCTCAATCATACAACTATTATATCCCATTTTAAAGATACACTTCTCGTTAATCCAACCACAGTGTCCGATTTCAAAAAGGCTTTACAGCGAAAGCATAACATTAGATTATGTTAGGACAGCGCCTAGACAAGAAAAACCACACAGCCATTTTCCAAGCAGGAGAGGCATCACAAAAAACAGAAATACAGCTAAAATTAATCACTAACCTTTGATCTTCATCAGATGGCACTCATAGGACTTCATGTTACATAATACATGTATGTTTTGCTCGATAAAGTTGATATTTATTTATATCCAAACACCGCATTTTACATTGGCGTGTAATGTTCAGAAATGTTTTGCCTCCCAAAACTTCCGGTGAATGAGCACATCAATTTACAGAAATACTCATCATAAACGTTGATAAAATATACAACTGTTATTCAAAGAATTATAGATACACTTCTCCTTAATGCAACCGCTGTGTCAGATTTCACAAAAGTTTTATAGCGAAAGCACACTTTGCAATAATCTGAGTAGAGCGCTCAGCAACAAACACAACCAATACAGAAACCCGCCATATTGCGGAGCCAACAAAAGACAGAAATAGCATTATAAATATTCACTTACCTTTTGATCTTCATCGGAATGGAATCCCAGTTCCACAATAAATGTTTTGTTTCGATAAAATCCATCCTTTGTCCAAATACCTCCTTTTTGTTCGCGCGTTCAGTCGAGTAATCCAAATGAACTGTGCTCGCGCAGTAAGTTCAAACAAAGTCAAAGTTATATTACAGTTTGTAGAAACATGTCAAATGATGTATAGAATCAATCTTTAGGATGTTTTTATCATAAATCTTCGATAATATTCCAACCGGACAATTCCATTGTCTTCAGAAATGAAAAGGAACACACCTAACTCTCACGGGTGCGCGCCTGTCTGAGCTCATGTCATTTTCTGTCATCTGATTCCAATGGCTCTTATTTTCTCCCCATTCACAGTAGAAGCATGAAACAACGTTCTAAAGACTTGACATCTAGTGGAAGCCCAAGGAAGTGCAAAATGACCCCACAGACACTATACTGGATAGGCAATCACTTGAAAAACTACAAACCTCAGATTTCCAACTTCCTGGTTGGATTTTTTTCTGAGGATTTTGACTGCCGTAGGAGTTCTGTTATACTCACAGACATCATTCAAACAGTTGTAGAAACTTCAGTGTTTTCCATCCAAATCTACTAATAATATGCATATCCTACCTTCTGGGCCTGAGTAGCAGGCAGTTTACTACGGGCACGCTTTTCATCCGGACGTCAAAATACTGCCCCCTACCCCGATGAAGTTAAGTGCCTTGCTCAAGGTACAACGGAAGGAGATATAATACATGGAATCAGAGACCAGCAGCATTCCATTGTCAATACCAGTGATAATAATAAATGTTATTGGTAAAGTGGTTCCTTGCATCATACAACACAATTTTCAGTCACCAATTTTCAGACTTGAGCTTTCGGCCAGGTAAAAATTCAGTCCCAAAAGATGTCAGGCCCTTGTCAGTGTGTGTACCAGGTGTAAAGATGTTAAATGTGTGGTGTTTCTGATGGTCAATGTGTACCAGGTGTAAAGATGTTAAATGTGTGGTGTTTCAGATGGTCAGTGTGTATCAGGTGTATCCCCACTCCTGCTTCCTTTATCTGGGCAGCATCCTGGTGGATGAGTACGGCATGGAGGAAGGCTGCAGACAAGGTCTACTAGACATGCTACAGGTAGGACACACACATTACTTTCATAGGTACTCATAGTTCACTGGAGTGGCAGTGGAACTCTGGTTGTTCTATTGGTTTTGAACTGACTGTGCCTTCTCGCTCCCCGTAGGCTCTGTGTATGCCCACCTTCCAGCTGTTGGAGCAGCCCAACGGTCTCCGTAACCACCCAGACACAGTAGATGACCTCTTCAGACTTGCCACCAGGTATGATCGACTGGAACACAGTTCAAACAGTTGCTCCTCTCCCTCGAAATAATACGTTTAAATGTCAACTCAATGGGCCTTGTCTGAGTGGCAAGGATGAAAACTAACCATTCCCGGGGACCTGACACAGGCATACTTGTTTTACAGCAGCATTCAGGTTATAAAGATTATCTTGCTTATCCTCTCTGCAGGTTTGTCCAGCGTAGTCCCGTCACCCTGCTCAGCAGTGGCATCATCGTCCACATCATCCAGTGTGCTATCGCGGCCACCACACTGGACCACCGGGATGCCAACTGCAGCGTCATGAAGTTCGTCAGAGACCTCATCCACACGGGCGTCAGCAACGACGTGAGTCAGCCCCAACAAAGTCAATCTATTTCAACAGTCAATGTTTGTTTGATATCTCTGTTGCAGACTGCGCAGAATCACTAAACTACAAATACATTTGTATCCCAAATTATTCCTTATGTCATCAAGATTAGCAGATCTGTGCCTCGCCTTGCTCAAACTGACCCCCTCAAACATGGGGATTCACTGTCTGACGATCAACCAAAAGTTTCCTCTGAATAACAACAATCTGTCAGTCAGATTGTCATGTGTTTTTTGTTGTTTTTTTCCCTCCGTTGCAGCACGAGGATGACTTTGAGCTGCGAAAGCAGCTAATAGGCCAGGCCATGGGGCAGCACGGGCAGCAGTTGGTCACCCAGCTCATGCACACATGCTGCTTCTGTCTGCCACCTTACACACTCCCTGATGTGGCTGAGGTGCTCTGGGAGATCATGGTGTTCGACAGGCCGGTGAGTCACACACGTATATTGACACACTCTTAGCTCTACCACTCCCGACAGTACTTGTACAATACATATGCAGTTGAAAGTACACATACACTGTCTTCGACAGGTGCTCACTATCATACCACAAGATGGAGCTAAGAGAATATCTTTCAACAGGGACCACAATTCATATTCACACACACTTCCAATGACATGGGCATGACAGCACTTTCCCTTGTGAGAAAGTGTTGTAGTACTACAATTGCCTCCTGATGTGTGTTTGATGTTTAACGTTGCGGATATGTCTTCTAGACATCCTGCCGCTGGCTGGAGAACGCGCTGAAGGGGCTTCCTAAGGAGACGTCAGGCGGGGCGTTGACAGTCACACACAAACAGCTCACAGACTTCCACAAGCAGGTCACCAGGTGAGCATATCACAGCCACGCCCCTTCCATGCTTCAAGTGTAATCTGGTGCATTCTTTTCTGCCAGAAATAATCTAACTAGCCACGTGTTGTCCTCATAGGTTCAGGTCAGGTGAAACTCTGTCAGCTGTTTCCCTGCTGGAAAACAGCTAGCTGTTTATGTTCTGACTCTGGGAAGAGCTCATGTGTCACTGGGCATGCTTTAACAAGCTGCTCCTGCAGCAGTGGAACGCTGGAAAACCGGAGTAGGGGAAACCTCATGGATTCCCTGCCACATGTTCAGGCTCGCCTAGAAGCATCCCTTCCTTGCCCCAGTTTTCCAGCGCTCCACCCTCCCTCACATGCAGTCTCTCTGAGGGAATGGGAGCTTCAGACAGATGACCGCTAGATAGTATTTCTCAGGGAGCACCTTGAGTTCCAAGTAGGAGTCTTGTGAGACAAACCGCATGCTCGACATGGGTTCATTTCAGTTCAGATTCATTTAAAGTGAACTTGAATGAATGTGTTGAATTACCATTTCTTTTCCTATTTCATTTGAAATAACCTTAACCATGTAAATGCACCACATTAATAACGTTGCCCTTTTCTCGCTCTCCCCCTCTCTTCCTGCCACCCCCTCTTTCTCCATCTCTCCAGTGCGGAGGAGTGTAAGCAGGTGTGCTGGGCTATCCGGGAGTTCACCAGATTGTTCCGATAGCCACGCCCAAAGAGCTCTGCCAGAACACCAGGTTAGGCATCAACACAGAAACCCAAACAGCCCCCCCACGGGGACTCATCTCTCCTCGTGTCTTTTAGATGGTTCCAAAAACATATCTGATCGTATTTAGGTTGGCAAGTGTCAGTAACATCTCCATTGATTTCTTATTGTCATTTCATTTGTTTTTCTTCCTCAGGTTAAATATTTTGGCGAACATTGAGGTGACGGCAAAGAGGCTGAAGACCGCAGCAGACGAGAATCTAAAGGGATCTCTTACTGGACAGATGGGCGGGACTTGGCACTGTGGAAAGCCAATCAAGACGCATCGCAAGGATTGGAGTGACAGGGTGAACCTGTAAACGAAATGCGCCTTCGACTTTGGCTGTGTGAGAAGAGACGCCCCCCCCCCATTTCCGCTCCCTCTCGCTCCCCTGCCTCACTGTCGCCACAGTAACAGGTGGCACGAGGGTTGAAAGGGGGCGGGGCAGGGGGGCATGTCCGAGGGAGAATTCACCGACTCAAAGAAATGGGATTTGTTCTGCGTCAGTTGGATTTCTACAGGATCTATCTTCAAAAAGAACAAGGGAAGGGGAAAAAAAAAACTAAGGATGTGCCTGGTTGCTAATCATAATGCATCAAAAAAAGACTTGTACGTTTTTAAATTGAGAAATGATTTATTTTCATGGATGTGTCTTTAGAACTTTAACATGGTCTTGCTGTCGGTGCCATATAGAAACATAAATAGCAAACCCACGAGGCCCTTCACAAAATGGTCACCACTGCTTTGTGGAGGCATTAAGGAAATGGTTGAAGGGAATGCTGGGAGATTTGGCGTCACCTTTGACCTTTTTAAACATGTTGGCTGGAGTTTTACTGTTCTCTATTACCAGGGAAGGAGAGTTGTGACAGGTCGAGTGGGACTCTGGCAAATAGTATATATATTTTTTTTGTTCTTCCACCTCTGGCATCGTCCATTCTTGGAGGTAGACACCACCGTCGGCGTTGTAGCCATGTTGTGAACAACAATAAAAACGACTGTGAGGAACAAACGTGCTCTTGTCTGTATCATGTTTAGATGTTTGTTCATACCAGATCCCTCACCCCCTAAAAGTAACGAGTTGGTCAAGGTGTTCTTTGTTGCAGAGCCACTAGTCTGTCAGACAACACACACACACATTGATATTATGCATTTGGAGTGCTATAGGTGTTTTCTACTTAGATGCCGACATGAATTCGTCTGGACATTTAAGTAGCTTACTGTGTAGCTGCAACTGGGAAATATATCCGGAGACACTTCCACACAAGCCCCTACTTTTCCTCAATCCCATTCACACTAATCAAATTTCCAGTGAATGCATGTAGAACTCCATAGAAGGGTGGTGAGTGACATCAGCGGAGGGTAATTTGCTGACTGGTTCACCCTCACTGCCAAGTACGTTTGGATCACGTCCACAACTCAAACAGGTTCCCTTCCAGCTGTTAACTGAACGAAGGTAAGCGTTTAATGTTCTAGAATTGCCTATGGAATCTGAGGGTAGTGAGCCTGTGTGAAGCGACAATACCAGTGCATACTTTCACCCATTCTCAACTGCATCCTTACAAAGCCTTGACTTAAACACCCTCTGACAGTTGTCTCAAGTACAAAATGATCAAGGAATAAATGACCACTTTGCTGATTAATGTATTCATTAAAAATAACATTACTTTTTACATTGCGTGTGTCACATTTCTGGCTCCGTAGCATCCGTGTCCATTCGAGAGCCAGTTAGTGTTGCGAAAGGAAAATGGATAGAAATTAGTGACAATTGAGGGAGTAATGTCTGCCACAACTATACAAAAAAAAAATACTGCAATGGTATTTATTGAAATTCAAAAAAATAATTTAAGGAACTAAAACACATTGAGGATACAGAAGTCTGGATTTTGATGATGTAGTTCTGCCCAAGATACAGGGCTCTAGGCTGGATGGATGAAGATTCCATTGAGGGAGGCTCATGGTTGAAAGAAGGCTAATAACCCAACACAAACGCAGTTGAATAAGGTTATTTATCCAAGTGCAGTCGAGGCTTTGATCCAGGACAGGCCCTGTTTAAGACTCAGCAAGAGGCCCCTGACTCAAGGTCCCAGGCCATGCTGACTCTGGAGAAGCCTCTGGAGTTCCTTGAACTGCTCCACTGTCTGGTCCTTCAGGTCTGGGTTGGAGATCTGCAACCGGATGCTGTCTGTGGACCAGGACAGATCTCCAGAAAACATCTCTGTTAGGATCCGCGCCACCACCGGGACCACCTAGACATGAAATGGATGGAGGGTCCCTGTTATCATTTCATGTGTGTGTACTGTATCTGTCAACGATCAACAAGGGTATGGGGTCAATTCGTTCTGCTCACCTGCACAACGATGAGCTTCTTCTCCTTGGGTTTCCGTTGGTCTGGCCAGTCCTCCCCGAAGCAGAAGTAGAGCTCAAACGGTGGTGGGGTGGGAGTTTCACCCTTCTGGAACAAGATGAGCCCTGTTGTTATGTGTGTGCACGAGAGGGAGAAATAAAGATTATCTTCTCTAATGTGATAATCACAGTGTAGGTTATATCTGTTTTACAGCTAATCCATTTGGATGCCTGGGCTGTGCAACAATACCAGTACAAGCAATAAGTACTACTCAAGAGCTTACTCACAGAAAGGGCATGTGACTGAAATATTCAGGGATCAATTGAAACTCAGAGAGCCTCAAGTTAACTGAAAAATCATGGCAATGGAGTCCAGCATTGTTGTTATTGAATCTCAATCGAAAAATGGGATGTTTTGAGGGATCAGATGGGGATTCAAACACTATGAAACTTGTGCCTTTGATGACTAAAATACCCAGCAATAAAATGGATTGACTGACTTACCGTGCAGGAAGTTATTGAGGCTGAACACTTTGTACTTCCTCTCCCTCTCCATAGGGTTGGGTGGCCCCTGCTCGTCAATGCCCGGCCCAGACCAATACACCTTGCACTGACACAACCTGATAGCGTATATATCCTGCTCCCAGATCTCCAGGATCAGGCCTCGGTCCATCACATCCAGCAGGTGCTCTGTGTAGAACCGCTGCTTCTCGTTCTGGATGTCGGCCGAGCCAGGGAAAAGAACTTGGTTGAGGGTGACAGGGCCAAACAGGTCCACCTGGTCCGGGGTGGGCTCCAGGTGGCCGTAGTACAGCCGGCAGCCCTGGTGGTTACTCACCGTCAGGGAGCCCATCTTGCGACCCCGGTACAGGAACTTCATGTCTAGGTCAGTCACTGAAACCAGAGTCAAATAATGTAGTGTTAGAATAATTGTGGGCACTTCAAAAAGTCAACATTGAATAAAGCTCTTTCTAATCATGCCCAATAGTATTCTGATACCAAGTTATCATAAGACTGAAAAGGGGTGAGAATCAATGAATAACACATTATCGCTTTAGCAATTAAAAGGGCAAAACTCGATTTTGCCTATTCCAATTAACTACAGAGCCTGTCTTACCGTTCCCCACACTTTCAGACAGCTGCCAGTGTATTCCATTTGATGGATGTGACAGACAGGTATTCCAGACTACTACACTAATGCCTGAGCCTATAATCCATCGAATGAGTCAATTGGAGGCAACTGTTTTGAGTGAATGTATTGCAGTGAATGTATTGCAATACCAAATAAAGTTGACACCCTGTTTTTATGGTAGGGGAATTACAATGAATGATTTTTTGGATAACATGTAAGGAACTATTGCATTAGTGCCTGACTGCCAAAGTAAAGCCATTGTACATAAAGCAGTATTCCTCTCAACACAGCATGGACCTATAGGTTCTATTCCACTCACATGGCAGGCTGTTCAGCAGGTCATATTTGTAGGGTGGCACCGCCTGCCCTTCTTCCTGGTTCTGGACTCCTGACATGGCCTCCATGGGGGCGGCACCTGGGTTAGGGGCAACCGGAGCCACAGATGCAGCAGAAGGAACCATGGGGGACATCTCAGTGACCACAGGAGGCTGCATGCTCCCTCCGCCCAACCCCAGGCTGTTGGAGGGTCCTACGGCTCCAGGGTGCACAAAGACCCCATGTTCCAACTTCACCACCAATGGAATGTTGGCAGAAAACTCCAGGGGAGCCATGGTTGGCTGAGGGAGATGCGCTGCCATGGTAATGCTCCCGTTGGGATTGGAGTACATGGGGGTGCCATATCTGTCATTGAGAGGGGAGCTGAAGGGAACGTCTATCCCACGTGCAGTAGTGAATGCCTGAAAACTGTGTGGGTCACTAATTCTGGGGTCTGGGAGAGACAGGAGGACAAACACACACACACACACACACACACACACACTTAAGACATTGCATAATGTCAATAGTGACACATTTCAAATGGTTAACCTTTCAAGCGATTTCTGCCTAATTCACCCATGGCTCAGTAGCAAAGGTGTATTGACAGTATACACTTACCAATGGAGAGACCAACAATATTCGGCATCTGAAAAAGACAAGATTTAATGTTTATGTAAAAAAGCTGATATATGGTTATTGTTCTCAGATTGTTTTGCGATACCACATTTTTCAGATTGTTCTGAGATAACACATTGTTCTGAAATAATGGAAAAGTAACTGTCTACACCTTACCACCTCCTCATCATCATCTTCATCAACTGTGTCTGAAACCAAATCAAAAGGAATATGCCATCAACATGGGGGAGAAAATCTCATTAATTTCACAAAACATTCATATCTGAGGATAGACAAGTTCAACAAAGTTATTTTAAAATAACTAATTTAAAATCGAAGACAGAATCAGATAAGACTTGCAAAGCTGCCAATGAGCCTGCATGCTTACACACACTCTTACCTCCATTGCAGGGCTGGTCACAGACCTCGTAGATCTTGTAGGGCTGGACGGGTGTCTCCTTGGTGCAGTCATATTTCAGTTTGAACTCCCGGCTCTTGTTGAGGGCACAGCGCAGGTTGGCCTTCCATTTGGCAGGGTCAGGCTCATCCAGACCCTCCTGGTACTTCCCTGTCTCCAGAGCCCAGGCCTGGGGGAAGAGAGGGGTAGGCAAGGAGGAGAATGAGTTTACATTTTAATGAATGGGAGAAGGGGTCACATCTGGATGGAATCAAATGTGTGAGAGTTAAATTAAATTAAAATCAATATATTTTATTCATCCCCAAGGGGCAATTATTAAGGGTAGCAGTGCCAATTGAAGTGCCCTGGAACAAATGATGAATAAACATTCGGCATTATGTGCCTGTAAAAAGTTGGCCACTGCCGAACATTTAACTCTGTTTTTTCATAAGCTTACAGGGGTCATGGTTGGGTTACTGCACTGCCATTAACCAACCACATTAGTCACAACTAGGGTGCATTCAGAAAGTGTTCAGACACCTTGACTTTTTCCACACTTTGTTACGTTACAGCCTTATTCTAAAATGGACTAAATAGTTTCCCCCCCTCATTCTGCTACAATTTCTAAACACCTGTTTTTGGGTGTTTAGAAATGACAACCCAAAAACAGGTGTTTAGAAATTGTAGCAGAAATATCACATTTACATAAGTATTCAGACCCTTTACTCAGTACTTTTTTGAAGTGCCTTTGGCAGTGATTACAGCCTCAAGTCTCCTTGGGTATGACGCTACAAGGTTGGCACACCTGTATTTGGGGAGTTTCTCCCATTATTCTCTGCAGATCCTCTCAAGCTCTGTCAGGTTGGTTGGGGAGCGTCGCTGCACAGCCATTTTCATGTCTCTCCAGAGATGTTCGATCGGGTTCAAGTCCAGGCTCTGGATGGGCCACTCAAGGACATTGAGACTTGTCCCGAAGCCACTCCTGCGTTGTCTTGGCTGTGTGCTTAGGGTTGTTGTCCTGTTGGAAGTTGAACCTTCACCCCAGTCTGAGGTGCTGAGTGCACTGGAGCAGGTTTTCTTCAAGGATCTCTCTGTACTTTGCTCCGTTCACCCTTCCCGATCCTGACTAGTCTCCCAGTCCCTGCCGCTGAAAAACATCCCCACAGCATGATGCTGCCACCACCATGCTTCACCACAGGAATAGTGCCAGGTTTCCTCCTGATGTGACGCTTGGCATTCAGGCCAGATAATCTTGTTTCTCATGGTCTGAGTCCTTTAGGTGTCTTTTGGCAAACTCCAAGTGGGCTATCATGTGCCTTTTACTGAGGAGTGGCTTTCGTCTGGCCACTCTACCATAAAGGCCAGATTGGTGAAGTGCTGCAGTGATGGTTGTCCTTCTGGAAGGTTCACCCATTTCCACAAAGGAACTCTCTGGAGCTCTGTCAGTGTGATCATCGGGTTCTTGGTCACACCTCTAACTAAGGCCATTCTCTCCCGATTGCTCTGTTTTGCCGGGCGGGCAGCCCTAGGAAGAGTCTTGGTGGTTCCAAACTTCTTCCATTTAAGAATGATGGCCACTGTGTTCTTGTGCACCTTCAATGCTGCATAATTTTTTTGGTACACTTCCCAGGATACGTCGGAGCTCAATTTCGAGTCTCATAGCAAAGGATCTGAATACTTACGTTAATAAGGTATTTCAGTTTTTAAATTTATTTTTTATACATTTGCAAAAATGTCAAAAAACGGTTTGCTTTGTCATTATGGAGTATTGGTGTAGATTGATAAGGAATTTTTTTTTTTAATACATTTTAGAATAAAGCTGTAACGTAATAAAATGTGCAAAAAGGGATCTGAATACTTTCCGAATGCACTGTAAATGGAGAACAGGGTAATGGCTAATGAGGAAATGACTCCAGCCAAAAGCATGTCTGAGGCAGGGAGTAGGCAATTACTGCTGTTGGTGCAGTGGATATCATGTGGACATCCTTATACACGAGGTCAGGAACACCCAGAGAGGTTTGACACTAGAGAATCAGTGGAAATGAAACTAAGGCTCTTTCAGTTCACTAAAACAGTTGATGCATTTATCGCTGAATGCGATAAGGAAGTGTGCGGGTGACAAACAAAAAGAAACGTCCCTTTTTCAGGACCCTGTCTTTCAAAGATAATTCGTAAAAATCCAAATAACTTCACAGACCTTCATTGTAAAGGGTTTAAACACTGTTTCCCATGCTTGTTCAATGAACCATGAACAATTAATGAACATGCACCTGTGGAACGGTCATTAAGACACTAACAGCTTACAGACGGTAGGCAATTAAGGTCACAATTATGAAAACTTAGGACACTAAAGAGGCCTTTCTACTGACTCTGAAAAACACAAAAAGAAAGATGAACAGGGTCCCTGCTCATCTGCGCAAATGTGCCTTAGGCATGCTGCAAGGAGGCATGAGGACTGCAGATGTGGTCAGGGCAATAAATTGCAATGTCCATACTGTGAGACGCATAAGACAGCACTACAGGGAGACGGGACGGACAGCTGATAGTCCTCGCAGTGGCAGACCACGTGTAACAACACCTGCACAGGATCGATACATCCGAACATCACACCTGCGGGACAGGTACAGGATGGCAACAACTGCCCGAGTTACACCAGGAACGCACAGTCCCTCCATCAGTGCTCAGACTGTCCGCAATAAGCTGAGAAAGGCTGGACTGAGGGCTTGTAGGCTTGTTGTAAGGCAGGTCCTCACCAGACATCACCGGCAACAACGTCGCCTATGGGCACAAACCCACCATCGCTGGACCAGACAGGACTGACAAAAAGGTGCTCTTCACTGACGAGTCGCAGTTTTGTCTCACCAGGGGTGATGGTCGGATTCGCGTTTATCGTGGAAGGAATGAGCGTTACACCGAGGCTTGTACTCTGGAGTGGGATTGATTTGGAGGTGGAGGGTCCGTCATGGTCTGGGGCGGTGTATCACAGGATCATCGGACTGTGCTTGTTGTCATTGCAGGGAATCTCAACGCTGTGCGTTATAGGGAAGACATCCTCCTCCCTCATGTGGTACCCTTCCTGTAGGCTCATCCAAGATGACAATGCCACCAGCCATACTGCTTGCTCTGTGCATGATTTCCTGCAAGACAGAAATGTCAGTGTTCTGCCATGGCCAACAAAGAGCCCGGATCTCAATCCCATTGAGCACGTCTGGGACCTGTTGGATCGGAGGGTGAGGGCTAGGGCCATTCCCCCCAGAAATGTCCGGGAACTTGCAGGTGCCTTGGTGGTAGAGTGAGGTAATATCTCACAGCAAGAACTGGCAAATCGAGTGCAGTCCCTGAGGAGGAGATGCACTGCAGTACTTAATGCAGCTGGTGGCCACACTAGATAGTGACTGTTACTTTTGACCCCTCCCCCCCTTGGTTCAGGGACACATTATTCAATTTCTGTTAGTCACATGTCTGTGGAACTTGTTCAGCTTGAATCTTGTTATGTTCCTACAAATATTTACACATGTTAAGTTTGCTATAAATAAACGCAGCTGACAGTGAGAGGACGTTTCTTTTTTTGCTGAGTTTAGTAACGTAGTTCCTTAGAAATACTTTTTGAAACGTGCTACTTGAAGTTCAGGGAATAATGTCTGTGCTGTTTTGATTAAACACTTCTGAAAATGGTTTAGCTTTTGACAAATGTCTGTTCCTCGACTTGCCAGTAGTGATCAAAGAAAAAGTAGATCTAAGACAAAACTTTGATCTAACTACAGTTTGATATCCAAATGATGGCATACAGAGTTTAAGTATTCAGATCTGTCATGCCATTCTCAGCATGGACCCCCCTCTCACCTTGAAGATGGTGTTCTCTTCCTCAGAGGTGGGCTGGTGTCTTGTGGCATGTCTCCAGGGGATCTGGAAGATCCGGTGGTCCGGGCTGAGCCACTGCAGGCCGGGGTACCTCCCGCTGTTCACCTGGGCTAACAGCCAGGGCTTTAGGCGGATCCTCCGAGGCTGCGCACTCATCATGGGGCAGAGCACCACACAGGGAGGAGAAAGAGGCTTCAGAGGGGGTGGGTGAAGAGGCTGGAAAGGTGAAGGGAAAAGTAATAGTTTAGATGGGTGATGGGGCACTGGGGGTAGGGGAGAGAGTGGGTACTGAGGGAGTGTCTTGAAGCGTGATACGAGAGTAATGGTTCTGATGGGTGATGAGGCAATGGGGGTAATGTGGGGAGGGTTGAAAGAAGATACTCCCTACCATTTGCAGTAAGAGGGCTGGGGAAAATGGGGAGAGAGGATGGGTGGGGAAAAGAGAGGTATGAGGGTGGAGAGAGTAGTAAACAACTCCGTTTTTATTTATGATGGCAACAGGCCTATTTAGGAAATGATCTACTGAGAAACCAAAAAAAGTGCTCTGTGGCTGAAGGATACAGAACAAAAACACTTCTAAGGCAATAAAAAACAACATTATAGAGTTTGGTGAATTAACATACATCATGTAACAGTTGTAGACTATTCCTTAATCCTTTACGCCATTTCACGACAGTACCAAATTTGCTTTTGTCATCCTAAAATGTTGGATTTGATACTATGACAGCAAGCCTAGGCCCTCCGTGCACAGATGCAGAGTCCACTGTCACACAAGTGTATTGTATGAGATCACAGAGGATCATATGAACACAGAGGAATGCAGGTAACTCCTTTATAGCCAAAGACCAACTTCTGTCTCAAGCAGCACATCAGAGGAAAATACAAGGCCAGCTTGCATTTTCCTCTGGACGCGCTGAGACAAACTAATGCATCTGATAGAATATGTCCTCTTCCCGAGGCTCCCATTCATGTCCTTCTGAGCCCTTGTACCAACACACACACAAGTTGAAAAAGGTAATGTAACTTTAAGGAGTATGTAACACAGAACAACAGCTGGGTGCAGAGGCGTCATGCCGATAGGGGGCACAGTGGCACGTGCCCCCTCAGATTTGTCCTGTTTATTTTTGGCTTTAAATAGTCTAGATAGGTTCCCAATTTTCCAACCTCATTACAAGCTTCCAATAAGTTATTTCAGGCTATCAATCAAATTAGAGTGGCTAGCTTGTCTATCTATCTTAGCTGGCATGCCTGCTGGCAAGGTTGTTAAGAATTTAGAAGAGGCAAGCAATTACTAAATGTATTGAATAAGACTCACATTCCTTTTAATCTTCTGCCCAGATTCATTCATTCATGCATGCATGTATATATATATATATATATATATATATATATATATATATATATATATATATATATATATATATATATATATATATATATATATATATATATATATATATATATATATTTTTTTTACAGAATTAACAATAATGATTATGGCTCTATACATTGCAGGAAAATGCTGTTTCAGGTGTTTGAAAAATGATACATTCTCCAACTTGCAGACAGGGGGGGACTAGGCCCCTCTGGAGCACACCCCAGCCATCTTTGCATACTTTGTGCCCCCTTAGATTTTTGGGGTGCATGACACCCCTCGCTGGGTGAACTGAGATGTCTTGTGATGCAGTACACAACCACACATTTATTTTGAGTTATTCATTCAACACTTTGTGAATGAAAAACATGTCATGCTATAGGCTCCCACCCAGTGAGCAGAGGTGGTGAGGTGAAAATTGAGTTTGACTTAATTCAAAAGGAATGAGTGAATAACAGGTGGCTGAGTAAAAGCTCAATGGGATTCAACTATAAGCACTTCAGCAATACATAATGAATTGCCTTTATACCGGTAGGCCCCTATGCCTCTTTTTGCTGGTGCTCAAAACCTGTTGAAGATAAGGGGCAGTATTTTCACGGCCGGATGAAAAACGTATCCAAATTAATCTGGTTACTACTTTGGCCCAGAAACTAGAATATGCATATTATTAGTAGATTTGGATAGGAAACACTCTGACGTTTCTAAAACTGTTTGAATGGTGTCTGTGAGTATAACAGAACTCATATGGCAGGCAAAAACCTGAGAAAAAGTCATCCAGGAAGTGGAGGATCTGAGAATTGTAGTTCTTCTTTCTAGTCCCTTTCGAAACTACAGTATCTGTGGGGTTACGTTGCACTTTCTAAGGCTTCCATTGGCTGTCTAAAGCCTTCAGAAAGTGGTTTGAGCATTCTCCTGTCACTGGGCAGATAATAGGAGCTTAGTTTCTGAATGGACTGCCTGGCAACAAAGGGATTGGATATGCGCAGTCACGCGAGCACGCTGTTCCTTGTTTTTCTCCTTGAATGAATACGCTGTTGTCCGGTTTGAATATTAATCGCATTTCTACGTTAAAAATACCATAAAGATTGATTTTAAACAGCGTTTGACATGCTTCTAAGTACGGTAATGGAACATTTTGACTTTTTGCGTCTCGAATTGCGCTCGTGCATCATACTTTTGGATAGTGACCTGAACGCATGAACAAAACGGAGGTATTTGGACATAAAAATGGATTATTTCGAACAAAAACAACATTTCTTGTGGAAGTAGCAGTCCTGGGAGTGCATTCTAACGAAGATCAGCAAAGGTAAGACAATATTTCTAATACTAATTCTGAGTTTAGGTTGCCCCGAACTTGGCGGGTGTCAGTATAGCACGCTGTGATGGCAAGCTATGTACTCAGAATATTGAAAAATGTGCTTTCTCCGTAAAGCTATTTTAAAATCTGACACAGCAGTTGCATAAAGGAGTAGTCTATCTATAATTCTTTAAATAATTGTTATGTATTTTGTCAACGTTTATGATGAGTATTTTTGTAAATTCACCGGAGGTTTTTGGTGGGAAATACATTTTCTGAACATCACGCGCCAATTTAAAATGCTGTTTTTGGATATAAATATGAACTTTATCGAACAAAACATACATGTATTGTGTAACATAATGTCCTAGGAGTGTCATCTGATGAAGATCGTCAAAGGTTAGTGCTTCATTTAGCTGTGTTCTGGGTTTTTGTGACATACATCCTTGCTTGGAAAATGGCTGTGTGATTATTTTTGTCTATGTACTCTCCTAACATAATGTAATGTTTTGCTTTCGCTGTAAAGCCTTTTTGAAATCGGACAATGTGGTTGGATTAATGAGAAGTTTATCTTTAAAATGGTGTAAAATAGTTGATTGTTTGAGAAAATTGAATTGTGGTATTTTTGTATTTCGCGCCCTGCGATTCCATTGGCTGTTGGCTAGGGGTTCCGCTAGCGGAACGCCTAGATGTAAGAAGTTAAAGCACTTCACATTGTACCGTGCCTTCAGACATTATTCACACCCCTTTACTTTTTCCACATTTTGTTGTAGATTTAATTGTCTTTTTTTTCTCAACAATCTACAAAAAATACTGTAATGTCAAAGTGGAAGAAAAATTCAAACATTTAAAAAAAAAAATGAAGAAAAAAACCGAATACATCTTGATTACACAAGTATTCAACCCCCGAGTCAATACATGTTAGAATCACCTTTGGCAGCGATTACAGCTGTGAGTCTTTCTGGCTACGTCTCTAAGAGCTTTGCACACCTGGATTGTACAATATTTGCGCATACATTTTCTTTTCATTCTTCAAGCTCTGTCAAGTTGTTATTGATCATTGCTAGACAGTAATTTTCAAGTCTTGCCATAGATTTTTAAGCCGATTTAAGTCAAAACTGTAACTAGGTCTCTCAGGAACATGCAATGTTGTCTTGATAAGCAACTCCAGTGTATATTTGGTTTCTTAAATGATTGCCTCGCCTGGTTCACCAACTACTTCTCTGATAGAGTTCAATGTGTCAAATTGGATGGCCTGTTGTCCGGGCCTCTGGTAGTCTCTATGGGGGTGCCACAGGGTTCAATACTTGGGCCAACTCTTTTCTCTGTATACATCAATGATGTCGCTCTTGCTGCTGGTGAGTCTCTGATCCACCTCTACGCAGACGACACCATTCTGTATACTTCTGGCCCTTCTTTGGACACTGTGTTAACAACCCTCCATACGAGCTTCAATGCCATACAACTCTCCTTCCGTGGCCTCCAACTGCTCTTAAATACAAGTAAAACTAAATGCATGCTCTTCAATCGATCTAGGTGTCTGGTTAGACTGTAAACTCTCCTTCCAGACTCACATCAAACATCTCCAATCCAAAGTTAAATCTAGAATTGGCTTCCTATTTCGCAACAAAGCATCCTTCACTCATGCTGCCAAACATACCCTCGTAAAACTGACCATCCTACCGATCCTCGACTTCGGCGATGTCATTTACAAAATAGCCTCCAATACCCTACTCAATAAACTGGATGCAGTCTATCACAGTGCCATCGGTTTTGTCACCAAAGCCCCATATACTACCCACCACTGTGACCTGTACGCTCTCGTTGGCTGGCCCTCGCTTCATACTCGTCGCCAAACCCACTGGCTCCAGGTCATCTACAAGGCCCTGCTAGGTAAAGTCCCCCCTTATCTCCGCTCACTGGTCACCATAGCAGCACCCACCTGTAGCACGCGCTCCAGCAGGTATCTCTCTCTGGTCACCCCCAAAGCCAATTCCTCCTTTGGCCACCTCTCCTTCCAGTTCTCTACGGCCAATGACTGGAACGAACTACAAAAATCTCTGAAACTGGAAACACTTATCTCCCTCACTAGCTTTAAGCACCAGCTGTCAGAGCAACTCACAGATCACTGCACCTGTACATAGCCCATCTATAATTTAGCCCAAACAACTACCTCTTCCCCTACTGTATTTATTTATTTAGCTCCTTTGCACCCCATTATTTCTATTTTTACTTTTCACTTTCTTCCACTAAAAATCTATCATTCCAGTGTTTTACTTGCTATATTGTATTTACTTTGCCACCATGCCCTTTTTTGCCTTGACCTCCTTATCTCTCCTCATTTGCTCACATTGTATATAGACTTATTTTTCTACTGTATTATTGACTGTATGGTTTACTCCATGTGTAACTCTGAGTTGTTGTATGTGTCGAACTGCTTTGCTTTATCTTGGCCAGGTCGCAATTGTAAACGAGAACTTGTTCTCAACTTGCCTACCTGGTTTAAATAAAGGTGAAATAAAAAAAGTTAAAATAAAATATTTATCCTTGTGTTTTAGGTTATTGTGCTGCTGAAAGGTGCATTTGTCTCTGTCTGTTGGAGAGCAGACTGAAGCAGGTTTTCCTCTAGGATTTTGCCTGTACTTAGCTAGTCCTTGCCGATGACAAGCATACCCATAACATAATCCAGCCACCACTATGCTTGAAAATATGAAGAGTGGTACTCAGTGATGTGTTGTATTTGCCCCAAACATAACACGTTGTATTCAGGACATTGATTTTGTTTGTGCAGTTTTACTTTAGTGCTTTATTGCAAACAGGATGCACATTTTGGATTATTTTTATTTTGTACAAGCTTCCTTCTTTTCACTCTGTCATTTAGGTTAGTATTGTGGAGTAACCACAATGTTGGTGGAGATAAAAAAGGGGACTTCCCATTAGTTTCAAGAACTTAATAATTGCACAAGTCTGGATTCTATTGTCTAGACTCCATAGATAGTATGTTTAAGTGAAAAATGTTTTAAAACAGGAATAGGTTTACTAGGTGTCATTCAGGGTGTGCAGAAGGCAGGTTGAGAAAAAAAATGAAAATAAAGCGACAAAAGCTGAAAATCGGCCGCCTGACACTGACATGAGTATGCACACAATCTTCAAAAGATGAGTTAATCGGTCTGAAAACAATCTCAATCGGCTACTATAGTTGTTTTAGGAAACAAGTACAACTTTAAGCGGCACCCACCTTTTTTAACGATAGGTCTTCCCCACAAAATTATTTCGCTCCCTTGTATCGAAGAGTTCTAGTACGCTGACTGTAGGGATCCCTCCTTCCACAAACAGAAACCGGCCAGGCAGAGAGTATGCGCGCTGCCACATGTAAGCTTTTTTACTAGGTAGGCTAACTGACTAAAACCTTGTCAAACACCGTCACAAGTTCAATGGGTTTGTGGGAGAATGACAGTCAGAAAGTCTTATTCAGAAAACTTTCCACAAACAGCGGCCAAACATGATTTGAGGTTAAACATGAACAAAGTGGTGCCACCCTACCGGTTGATAGACAGTGCTCTAAAGTAGACAGAAGTAATATGCAAACATTGTTTCATTTTCGATAGGCTCCTAGTACTAGCCTAGTGGTTGTAAGATGTATCTATTTTCAGTGGTGTAAAAAGTACCCAAATGTCATACTTGAGTAAAAGTAAAGATACCTTATTGAAAAGGACCCAAGTAAAAGTGAAAGTCACCCAGTAAAATACTATTGAGTAAGTTTAAATGTATTTGGTTTTAATATACTTAAGTATCAAAAGTAAATGTAATTGCTAAAATATACTCAAGTATCAAAAGTAAAATTATAACTAATTAAAAATTCCTTATTGTAGGCAAACCAAATTGCATTTTTTTTTGTATCTACAGATTGCCAGGAGCACATCATTTAAAAATTAAGCATGTGTGTTTGTTTAGTGAGTCTGCCAGATCAGAGGCAGAAGGGATAACCAGGGATGTTCTCTTGATAAGTGTGTGTATTGAGCATTTAACGAGTACTTTTGGGGTTCAGGGAAAATGTTTGGAGTAAAAAGTGCTTTATTTTCTTTAGGAATGTAGTTTAGTTTCAAAAATATAAAGTACAAATACCCCAAAAAACGACTAAAGTAGTACTTTAAAGTATTTTTACACCACTGTCAATGTTGATGCCTACATCTCTGGAGAGACCTGAAAACAGCTGTGCAGTGACACTCCCCATCCAACCTGACAGAGCTTGATAGGATCTGCAGAGTAGAATGGGAGAAACTCCCCAAATACAGGTGTGCCAAGCTTGTAGCGTCATAGCCAAAAAGACTCAAGGCTGTAATCGCTGCCAAAGGTTCTTCAACAAAGCACTGAGCAAAGGGTCTGAATACTTATGTAAATGTAATGTGTCAGTATTTTATTTTTAATACATTTGCAAAAATGTCCTAAAACCTGTTTTTGCTTTGTCATTATGGGGTATTGTGTGTAGATTGATGAGGAAAAAAACCCAATTTAATCCATTTTAGAATAAGGCTGTAATAAAATGTGGAAAAAGTCAAAGGGCCTTAATACTTTCCGAATGCACTTTAGGTGTGCACGTATGGCCACCACCACACCTGCACCACTGGGTGAGATTGAAGCTGGCAGTGTTGACAGTGACACTACACATATAGGCAGGTACAACACTTCTGCCATCCCCTGCCTTGCATGGTAGGGCTTTGTATATATTAGAGCCCTCAAACTACACTCTGGACCTTGAAGCCAGTTCCACCGCATTTTTTCATTGTTCCCCTCTAATCAGGGACTGATTTAGACTGGGACACCAGGTGGGTGCAATGAATTATCAGGAAGAACAGAAAAACAGCAGGCTCCAGACCTCATAGGTTAAGAGTTGAATACACCTGTAATAGAGTATGACATATTTCCCTCAGTTTTTCGAGAGGGACAGGGACACTGAGTAATATGAGATTAACTAAACTGACTTTGTATTTGACTCGCTGTGTGTAGAATCTTCATTCTCCCTTACAATCCCTCACATCCTACACATGTTCAGTGGAGACGAACATCCATAGACATACCAGCCAGTCCACTTCCTATAGAAGATAACACACACACAGGAATGGATGAGCACACACAGACATACACATGGTAATCATTTCCACATAGAACGGCTTAAAGTCTATACTGAGAATCTTATGAGGTGTGTGTGTGTGTGTGTGTGTGTGTGTGTGTGTGTGTGTGTGTGTGTGTGTGTTTGTGTGCGCCTGTGTCTGTGTGGTGTGGTAGAGTGAGTGTTTCCTGATGGGAACTGTTAGAGGGTATGTATCTGAAGGCTCTAACCCGTGTGTGTGTGCATGTGTGTGTGTGTAGGAAGTGAGGAGGCAGACTGTGTTGTACCCTCTTTCCTCTCTGAAGGGGTTATCCTGCTGCTTCTGATGCTGCTCCCTCTGAGGAAGAACGTCCAGAAAAACATGACCTTCCTCTCCTTTCACCAGGACACACACATCTTAATCTCCACAAATGTGAGTGTGGACGTGTATTTGTATTTGTATTTATTATGGATCCCCATTAGCTGCTGCTAAGGTAGCAGCTACTCTTCCTAGCAAAATTAAGGCAATTATACATTTTCAAAAACATTACAATACATTCACAACAGATGTCACAACATATTAAGTGTGTGCCCTCAGACACGTCTTTTTTCTATGTTTGTATTTTATGTATTTGTTTACCCATTTTTTCTACCCAATTTCGTGGTATCCAATTGGTTATTACAGTCTTGTCCCATCGCTGCAAATCCCGTACGGACTCGGGAGAGGCGACGGTCGAGAGCCGTGCGTCCTCCGAAACACAACCTAGCCAAGCCGCGCTGCTTCTTGACACAATGACCGCTTAACCCGGAAGCAAGCCGCACCAATGTGTCGGAGGAAACACCGTACACCTGGCTACCGTGTCAGTGTGCATTGCGCCCGGCCTGCCACAGAAGTCTCTAGTGCGTGATGGGACAAGAACATCCCTGCCTGCCAAACCCTCCCCTAACCCGGACGATGCTGAGCTAATTGTATGCCGCCCCATTGGTCTCCCGGTCGCGGCCGGCTGCGACAGAGCTTGGACTCAAACCAGGATCTCTAGTGGCACAGCTAGCACTCTGATGCAGTTCCTTAGAACACTGCGCCACTCGGGAGGCCCCCTACTACCACATATCTACAACACAAAATCCATGTGTACGTGTGTGTATAGTGTATGTTATTGTGTGTTTGTATGCATGTGTCTGTGCCTATGTTTGTGTTGCTTCACAGTCCCCGCTGTTCCATAAGGGGTATTTTTATCTGTTTTTTAACTTTACTGCTTTCATGAGTTACTTGATGTGGAATAAAGTTCCATGTAGTCATGGCTCTATGTAGTACTGTGCGCCTCCTATAGTCTGTTCTGGACTTGAGGACTGTGAAGAGACCTCTGGTGTCATGTCTTGTGGGGTATGCATGCGTGTCCGAGTGGTGTGCCAGTAGTTCAAAAAGACAGCTCGGTGCATTCCACATGTCAATACCGCTCACAAATACAAGTACTGATGAAGTCAATCTCTTTTAAACTTCGAGCCAGGAGAGATTGACATGCATATTATTAATGTTATCTCTCTGTGTACATCCAAGGGCCAGCCATGCTGCCCTGTTCTGAGCCAATTGAAATTTCCCTAAGTCCCTCTTTGTGGCACCTGACCACACGACTGAACAGTAGTACAGGTGTGACTAAACTAGGGCCTGTAGGACCTGCCTTGTTGATAGTGCTGTTAAGAATGCAGAGCCGCACCTTTTTATGAACAGACTTCTCTCCATCCTAGCTACTATTGTATTAATATGTTTTGACCATGACAGTTAACAATCCAGGGTTACTCCAAGCAGTTTAGTCTCCTCAACTTGCTCAATTACCACATTATTCATTACAATATTTAGTTTAGGTTTAGGGTTTAGTGAATGATTTGTCCCAAATACAATGCTTTTAGTTTTTGAAATATTTAGGACTAACTTCTTCCTTGCCATCCCTTCTGAAACTAATTGCAGCTCTTTGTTAAGTGTTGCAGTCATTTCAGTTGCTGTGGCAGCTGATGTGTATAGTGTTGAGTCATCCGCATACATACACACTGGATGTACTCAAAGCCAGTGGCATGCCATTCGTAAAGATTGAAAAATCTTAGTTACCTGTTAGACAGGTAGCTCTTTATCCACAATATAGTAGGAGGTGTAAAGCCATAACACATATGCTTTTCCAGCAACAGACTATGATTGATAATGTCAAGAGCCGCACTGAAGTCTAACAAAACCTGTGTGCTTGTGTGTGTCAGTTGTTTTAGTCTGCCCTACCCATAATACTCATAAAAGTGTGTTTTTTGTGAGAGATGAATGTGTTCACTGTTCTATGAAGTTGTGTGTGTTCTCAGTTGTGTTTGATTTAATCTCGTTCCCAGACACTTTCGCCCAAATATGCGAAGAGTCTGGTGGGTCAAACTGTGGTCAGAGGGGGCTGGGGTGCAGACGGTGGGAGCGGTGGAGGTGTTTGGGGTGGAGAGAACGGTGGACTCAGCCACTTAGCAGTGTTGGCACTGCTACTTCCTACCTGCACATTACTTCTACATATACAATCAATCAATCAAAATTATATATGGCTTTTTTTTTTTTTTACATCAGCAGTTGTCAAAGTGCATTTACAGTAACCCAGCTTACACCAGGGGAACCTGGGACATACAGGGCACCACTGCTCCAGCCATCTCTTGCTCCCTGTGTGATGTCATATCCTGTTTCTGTTTACCAGTGCTGAGCTATTGGTGCTTTTTGAGGTTGGTTTGGTTACAGTTCAATTATAATATTTTGATGTTAGTGACAGACCATTACTGCTTATCACTTAATTACCTTCATTTATTCAAATATTTTTTTTTACCCCTTTTTCTCCCCAATGTCGTGATATCCAATTGGTAGTTACAGTCTTGTTCCATAGCTACAGACTCAGGAGAGGCAAAGGTCAAGAGCCATGCATCCACCGAAACACGACCCTGCCAAGCCGCACTGCTTGTTGACACACTGCTATGGGGGGTGATAAGGGACATATATAAGCTTAGGCAACCGTACCACTTGACATGACATGATACCAACGCGTCTCACTTACATGACATTATACCAACACCTTACTAACGTCTGCGTGACACCTGCATCGCGTGTTAATGAAAGTCATAATGTGCAAAGTTTATATTTATATTAATTCAGTCTCAACCATAAATGTAAAATTTTTCCCGTGCAAGCAGGCAAACTATAGTGTAGCCTACGGCTTGTGTATTTCCTGTTATCGCTAATGGCCTAGAAAAGATGATGTCCAATCTATAGATAATCTGTCTTTCCCTCAACACCTCATGGCATGGTATGTTATCTTGTTTTGCTGCATACAGATTGAAATGTTGTTAGCCAATCACAGACTGTGTTGTTACCAGTTCCACATCAGACACCCAATAAGAGTTTTGTCCATGGCTTTCAGAGGAGTTCATAGTTGCTATTCGGAATCCTTCGGATGTCCTCTCAGTCGAATAGAGCCGTTCATAGAGGGTCCATGTTATTTGAATCCTTGGGATGTCCACACCTCTATTGAATCAAATCAAAGTTTATCTGTCACGTTCGCCGAATACAACAGGTGTACAGTGAAATGCTTACTTACAGGCCCTAACCAACAGTGCAATTTTTAACTTAAAAAATGGCATTAGGCGAACAATAGATAAGTAAAGAAATAAAAAAACAACAGTAAAAAGACAGTGAAAAATAACAGTAGCGAGGCTACATAGAGTAGTGAGGCTATAACAGCAGCGAGGCTATATACAGGCACCGGTTAGTCGGGCTAATTGAGGTAGTATGTACATGTAGGTATGGATAAAGTGACTATGCACATATGATAAACAGAGAGTAGCAGCAGCGTAAAAGAGGGGTTGGGGGGGACACAATGCAAATAGTCCGGGTAGCCAAGTATAAATGTAAATTGGCTACGTTTAGTGTTAGTTTAGGGTAAGGACGTCCCAATGAATCTGTATTGCAGTGACCGTTCATAGAGTGGGAGACTGGCACGGTATTTGAGAGCTCGGCGGCGACACAGACATTCATTTGTTTTTTGTTTTGTACAAGCGGCAGAAGCGACTTTCGAGTGTCTGCACCGGATAGTTTACTTATTCGAGACAATGAAAACAATTACCAAGATGTCCTTAATCCAAATAAGGAGTAAGTAGGCTATATTTAAATTGTGATATCGCTAGGAAATATTTAGGTCTACTGTATTAAGGCAAATTTGGTTTATTTGAAAATTTAAAAAAATTGTTGATAACGTATTGTCGAAAGTACGTAGGCAATATTATTTACTGTGTCGAGGCTAGTGTACAATAACGTAATTTGATGTGCTAGTATTATTTATTTAATGGATTAATTCAATTGTAAATGAAATAGCTATTTTTCACTGAAGGGAAACGAGGTACAACATGCAACTTCGATTGAAGACCTAAAATCATGCCTGACAATATCACAACGGTATCCTAATATAGTGTGGATACAGTAGTAGCCTATTCTTCAACAATTCAACTGTATGTGCTTGCTAGTATTATTTATCTAATTGATCAATTAAATTGTAAATGTGGATGGGTACGCTATTTCATTCAATGATTACGTTAGTGTACAAGGTAGATACAGGAATAGTCTATAGTCTACAATAGTAATGTAATTGAATGTGCTATAGTATAATTTCTTTCATTGATGAATACAACTGTAAATGGGGATGGGTAGGCTACTGAATATATTGCTGTCTCTGGGAGTATGTTAATGACGGCTTTTCAGCTGTTGAACTATGGCAATGTCGAAATAATTTATTTTAATTTCTTTTAGTCAAGATGTGATGAGCCAGAGCAACCAATCAGCTTCACTGCAGGTGCTCAACCCACCACCCTCACTGTTCTCCCTCCACAAGTAACCACATCCTCTTCTCCTGTTCAACTACTTTGCCACCACTCTAAAAATGACTGTACATATACCCCTGTGCCCATCTGTGTCACATGATCCATTCAAGACCTCAGCTGGATGCCTAAAATGGGAGAAATGTAAGCAAGATGCTATAGTATGTGTGTATGGATGGAGTTCCACGTAAAGACTTGATAAGATGGCAAAGAAGATAGTGATGAGAGTGAGAGCATACAGTATGAAAATAAAGACCCATTGGGATCTAAAATGAGTGTGGGGTGCCTCTTGTGTCTCCTTTTTGTCCATTTGAGGATACTACAGTCACCCCTGGTGGAGGTTGTTGGAACACTGTGATTTAAGTCTGAGCAGAGGTTGACAAAAACCTTGAAAGGTGGTGGTGCTATGTTGCTTGTTATCTTGAATACCAGGCAGATGTTTGAGTACAGAATCAAATGGTGTAAACTTAACAGGCTACACTTATTGAGTACACTCTTTGAGAAAGGGGTTCCAACAGGGTTCTTTGGCTGTCACCAAAGGAGAGAACTTTTTGGTTCCAGGTAGAAGTATTTTTGGTTCCATGTAGAACCTTCTGTGGAATGGAGCCCAAAAAGGTTCTACCTAGACACAGAAGGGGTTCTACCTGGAACCAAAAAAGTTTATCCTATGGGGACAGCGGAAGAATCCTGTTAGTTTGTAGATAGCACCTTTTTATCTGAGTGTAGGCCTATATTGCAGTCGTGGTTCCGTGGATATCTGTGAAAAATAAAATTAATTGGTGGTGGTGAGTTAATCAGAAATACTATGAAACATCCCCACTTTTAGCACACATTTGCAAGCAGGCAAAGTAACCTTTGTGTGCTAAGGCATGTGTGATCACTCAACATATACAGAACCAACAAAAAATACATGCTTGGGACTCCTGAGAGGCGCAGCGGTCTAAGGCACGGCATCTCAGTGCTAGAGGCATCACTACAGACCCTGGTTAGTTTCCAGGCTGTATCACAACCGGCTGTGATTGGGAGTCCCATAGGGCAGCGCACAATTGGCCCAGCTTCATCCGGGTTAGGGTTTGGCTGGGGTAGGTCGTCATTGTAAATAAGAATTTGTTCTTAACTGACTTGCCTATATTCGGTGCATGTGACAAAGTTTGATTTGAAATAGCTATTCCTGGCTACCAATGTTCTAGTATTAATTTATTGAGGCAAGCAGATCAGAGATGGCAAGGTAGTACTCAAGCATATGCCATGTGTATGTGACACACATATGTATGGTGATATTTTTAATGTTTTATTTTGTTTATTTTGCCTCCCAGGTATTTGCATTTAATGTCTGTTTATAATTACTGCCGCTAGGGGAGCTGTGACGTCAATGAAGTGAGTTAGTGAGATATTTAACATTTCTTCTTCGTTATGGAGAATGACTAGTTCTGAAAACGAACGTTTCTCTGCCTCTTCATTTTACCATATTAATTCAGGTATGCAATGTGCAAAAATGCAATACGACTCAAAATATTGAGGTAACATGGTTAATTACATAGTCCATGAGTTTGGTGATGTTTGAAGGCAGTTTTAACTGAGTGAAAAACTGGTTGGTATATTCCCCATTGTAAGTAATGGAGTTAGCAACCTAGCCTAACGGTAATGGTTTACATGAACGAGAAGGGATTAACATCAACTTTCTGTATTTTTTTTCCCCCCACAACGTTTTAGATTCAATTTGTTTTATATTCTATGAGCAAAGGCTCAGTTTACTTTAGGTAATATATGTAAATATGTGACGGCACGATAAAATGTGTTAGTGTTAATATTTGTACGAAAATAGCGTTTAACAGTTCGCTAGCTTGATGCTAACCACATTTAGCTTGGCTAAGCGCTAGTTAGCTCTAGCCTAATTGGTTTTAGTCAATGTCAGTTTAATGTAATGGTTGTAGTATAATGGTGTAATTAAATTGTTATATTCCTGCATAACATGGGTATTATGCCACCTCATGGTGGATTAGTATGTTTACATTGTCTAATACACTCAGTGATAAAGGTATGGGATTCTGGGTAATCCACAGCAGATCTATGGAGAATTGCTGTAGGTGAGTTGAAAATGTATGATCCTGGGATAGAAATGTATAAAGTTGACATTACATCATAAAATCCACCTTTTACATCGTACATTAGCAATTTATGTTATTAGTAACCAATGTTGTTGATTTGGCGTCAAATAAGCCACTCTTTATATGTTATTTGCCGAACCTGTTTGCCATGTGGGTTTTATGCTAGTTAAAGTTCCCTCTGAAGTTGGTAGCTAACTTGAAAATGCATCTTCTTTAGGAGTGCTATTTATATCCCGTCGACTACTCATCATTCATCCACACTGTGTGTGTGTCCCATGTTTGCAGGTAATTTATGACAAATGTATAAAGTATATGTTTTATACATTTACGAGCACCAGCTAACAGCGTATTAGCCTGGTTGTGTTAGCTTAGGAAAATGTGGTACATTCTAGATATTATATTTCTTCGCCACAAGAGTGTGACGTTGAGTAATCTTTCAGGTTCATTTGATATATTTTGAATACTAAAATGGATGATAGTTTATTCTGATGTAAATATGAGATTACACATGGAAACAATATTTTTTATTATAGTAAATTAGGAATTATTAGAAATTGTTAAATCGACTATATGATCACGACTTTGATAGACATTTTAATTGTTATTTTGTTAGTATATTATAGAGCAGATCTATGGAGAATTGCTGTGGAAGTGCTATTTATATCCTGTCGACTACTCATCATTCATCCATACTGTGTCCCCCTTGATTGCAGCTTTGGAGATAAATGAACTATCCATCCATTACTCCTTCCTGTGTTGACTCCCTGACTTGAGGGACGGGACCAGGAAGGTCACAGTAGCATTGTTTCGCATAGGCGTCCAGTAATTTAGTTTTTTTCTTCTTCAAAATTGACACTGATTGTACAGTGAGTTATATAATGTGTAGATGTATGGTGACTCCACGTTTGGATGAATGGACCAATGGGACTGCCACTGGCAAGTCCCTTGACGGGTACCAGGAATGGTGGAATTACAATCTGAAGGTAATTATCTTTTCACACAACACAGCAGTGTCCAGACCTCCAGAGTATTCACTCTATCGCCTGCTATATGGAGGGGAGCCGCAGCAGTTAACTGACATAAACAATGCAATTGTATAACATTATTGCATATACTGTAGTATAATTTTTTTACTTTGACGCCACTGATACTCCACCTGATGTGGAAGTTGTTGATAATATTTGCATAGATTTGATAGGCCTACTTAAGCTGTTGAATCAGGTCAGAACGCCTTTGAAGACCACCTTCAGGCACGGACTGAGAAGGATGTGGAGGTTTTTGACCAGGTAAAAATGATTGTCCGCAGTTAATTTGTTTTCTGGACTTCCAAGAGATAGATATAAGAAATGTATTTGTAATAATATGAAACATAATTGCATTTCTATTATTAATCAAGGTGAGACTGAACATGGACAGGGCACATGAGGAGAGCCACCTGAGAAGAATCAAGGGGACCAAGTGCTTCGACATCTGGGTGAATGGAAGGACGAAAGGAAGGCGAGACCCAGGAAAGCGTGGTGCTCTTTCCCTCCTAGCTGGGGTCAACATCCGTTAAGGTGAATATAAAAATCTCCGATAACTATTTGCATTTGCTGCCTCGTGGTGGGTGGCATCGCCATGCTGTCAGCAGTACCAACGCTGACAGCATGTAAGTGACAATGTGTGTGTGGGGGTGCATTGAAATGATTTTATGTTAACCCCAATGCCTGTTTATTCATAAAAAGCGGAAGATGGTAAATAACATTATTCAATAAAAAAACATGAGCTGGCGCACACCAAGAAAATAGTTTGTGTGGAGGTGTTGACTGATGGTGAATAAACTATCAAAATAAAGTTGCGAACTGCATGTATAATCTCCTAACAATTTAATGGGTATTTACCAACGTTTCGGCATCACTGTGCACAGTGGGGAAATTAGGTCAAATCATGACATCAGTGATTTTCAGGTCAGAGAAATATGCCTGAGATTCCGAGTTGGATGACTGTTCAAAACAAAAATCCCAGTCTGTTTTTTTTCAGAGTTCCAAGTTGTCTTGAACGCACTGAATTCGGAAGATCAGAAATTGCCCACTTCCGAGTTGGTTTGAATGCACCACTAGAGACCTAGACTACCCCCAACAACAAAAAAAGGAAAGGGGGATACCTAGTCAGTTGTTCGACTGAATGCTTTCAACTGAAATGTGTCTTCCGCATTTAACCCAACCCCTCTGAATCAGAGGAGGTGCGGGGGCTGCCTTAATTGAAATCCACATATTCGTCGCCCTGGGAACAATGGGTTAACTTAACTGTCTTGCTTGGGCAAAACGACAAAAAAAAGTTTCTTGTCAGTTTTGGAATTCGATCTAGCAACCTTAGGTTTATTGACCAAACACTCTAACCACTAGGCTACCAAGAAGCCTATGTGTTTGTATTGATGCAAGAAATAGGCATATCTACACAGTAATGGTGGCTGCAATAATAATATTTGCATAGATTTGAAAGGCCTACTTAAGCTATTTCGACAAATGAAATTGATGAACTAAACAGACACTTAAACTAACGCGTAACACATGTAGACGTTTTTAAGGCGTTAATGGTAAGATCATTCATAATAAACTTGCACACAAACTGACACGCAAAGTGAAGACCAGGTGAACACTGTCTGCATGACGTGTACGTGTCACGTGACGTGAATGCGTCGGCAGTTTGACGCCTTAGAAACAAACTTGTCTCCATTGACAGTCCATGTTAATTCATGGCATTATTTAATGGCGCTAGGAAGTTGTTAGGTGACTTGGTGAGAGGTATCAGTAGCTTCATGAGGCTTAATTCTGGCATGAATCACCCCCCATACATTGCTGTCAGAGGAAACACCGCACAACTGGCGACCGAAGTCAGTGTGCATGTGCCTGGCCCACCACAACTTGCTAGTGTGCGATGGGACAAGGACATCCCGGCTAGCCAAACCCTCCCCTAACCAGGACGACTCTGGGCCAATTGTGCGCTGCCTCATGGGTCTCCCGGTCGCGGCCGGCTGCCACACAGCCTGGGATCGAACCTGGACATTTGTTTGATTTGATGACTTTATTTCATTCCAAGCATCATCGCATCTCTATAGAGCTGCAGCATATGCTGTCTGACAAAATCACTATATTGTAGTTCTTTAAAGTAAATAAGGCATACTTTTATAAATCACTTAATGTATTTTTAGGTAGAGATAACTCGCGAAGCAACAGCTGCTCTCTATCCCTTCACGATCACGTATTCTTCTGCCTTTTCGTAGCAGGCATAAAAGAAAAAGACCCGACAATGCGTAATAATGGATTATGGTCATTGTAGTTAATTACAACGTTTTCTGCGCTAAACTATGTAGAATATTGACCTGTTGGAAAGTATAACTCCCTACTAAGGCTGGATCTGATTTATCTCTCAAGAAACTGTAATGTGTGCATTGAGCTCATATAAAAAGACTGAAAGAAATGGAATTCAAATTATTGAACTGCCGTCGGTCAATTAGTTGTTTAAAAACCGCAGAGGAAAAAAAGGAATTTCGGCGATTCGCTCAGCACTAC
This sequence comes from Salmo trutta, assembly GCF_901001165.1. NCBI lineage: Eukaryota > Metazoa > Chordata > Actinopteri > Salmoniformes > Salmonidae > Salmo > Salmo trutta. The sequence continues at coordinate 31,486,977 of NC_042964.1, forward strand.
GGTTTTAGGCACTTGGTTCATACAGTTGGAGCAGTGGTGTAAAAATACTTTAAAGTACTACTTAAGTAGTTTTTTTGGGGTATCTGTACTTTACTATTTATATTTTGACTACTTTAACTTCTCTACATTCCTAAAGAAAATAATGTACTTTTTACTCCATACATTTTCCTTGACACCCAAAAGTACTTGTTACATTTTGAATGCTAAGCAGGACAGAAAAGTGGTCCAATTCAAACACTTATCAACAGAACATGCCTAGTCATCCCTACTGCCTCGTGATCTAGCTTACTCACTAAACACACGCTTCATTTGTAAATTATGTTGGAGTATTCCTCTGGCTATCCATAAATAAAAAAACAAGAAATGGTGCCGCCTGGTTAGCTTAATATAAGGAATTTAAAATGATTTGTACTTTTGGTACTTAAGTATATTTTAGTAATTACATTTACTTTTAATACTTAAGTATATTTTAAACCAAATACTTTTACTCAAGTAGAATTTTACTGGGTGACTTTTACTTTAGTCGTTTTCTATTAAGTTATCTTTACTTTTACTCAAGTATGAAATGTGGTACTTTTTCCACCACTGAGTAAGAGTGACCTTTTTGGAGACACTTCTGGAGTAGTGTTAAGTGTGTTGGTAGAGCAAATGATGTTGACGATTCCTGATGTTTGACACAAGTGTCGAGAATCGGAATTCATCCTCTCCCTCCAGGTTGCTGTCCTCCTTCGGGGATGGTCTGAGGTTTGATGTGGAGTTCACAGTGAACTGTCTGACCACTAGGCTTCAGCAGAGAGCAACAGAGCTGGCTGACAGACACAGCCTGGGGAATGTACTGTTCCCCTCTGGAGACCAAACTATCAAACCACCCAAAAACAACCTCTCACATGAGTGCACACCACCCATCTGCCTGATCCACACTTCCTTTTGGACCTTTGACCACTGAGCCTTACATGTTAACCCTTATCCAAAATCCCCAATACATAACCCCCCTCCTCTCTCTTTGTCCCCCTTTCTCTCTCTACCCATCCCCCTCTCCCTAGGTTGTATCACAGGGGTCTAGAGCAGAACCCAGAACAGTACACAGCAGTCCAGAACATCGTAGATGGATCCTCCTGTCCGGCTCCTTACCTGGTGTTTGGACCACCTAGGACAGGTAACACGTGTGTATGTGTGCTAGGTTAATATACAGTGCCTTTGAAAGTATTCAGACCACTTTACTTTTTCCACATTTAGTTACGTTACAGCCTTATACTAAAATGTATTAAATAGAACAAATCAGCTATCAACACACAATACCCCATAATGACAAAGTGAAAACGGGTTTAGACATTTTTGCAAATGTATTCAAAATAAAAAACAAAAATACCTTATCTACATAAGTATTAAGACCCTTTGCTATGAGACTCGAAATTCAGCTAAGGTGCATCCTGTTTCCATTGATCATACTTGAAATGTTTCTGCAACTTGATTGGAATCCACTTGTGGTAAATTAAATTGATTGGACAAGATTTGGAAAGGCACACACCTGTCTATATAAGGTCCCACAGTTGACGGTGCATGTCAGTGCAAAAACCAAGCCATGCGGTCGAAGGAATTGTCCATAGAACTCCAAGACAGGATTGTGTCGAGGCACAGATCTGGGGAAGGGTACCAAAAAATTTCTGCAGCATTGAAGGTCCCCAAGAACACAGTGGCCTTCATCATTCTTAAATGGAATAAGTTTAGAACCACCAGACTCTTCCTAGAGCAGGCCACCCGGCCAAACTAAGCAATCGGGGGAAAAGGGTCTTGGTCGGTCAGGGAGGTGACCAAGAACCCAATGGTCACTCTGACAGAGCTCTAGAGTTCCTCTGTGGCGATGGGAGGACCTTATAGAAGGACAACCATCTCTGCAGCACTCCATGGCCAGACGGAAGCCACTCCTCAGTAAAAGGCACATGACAGCCCACTTGGAGTTTGCACCTAAACTCAGAACATGAGAAACAAGATTCTCTGATGAAACCAAGATTGAACTCTTTGGCCTAAAAGCCAAGCGTCACATCTGGCGGAAACCTCGCACTATCCCTACGGTGAAGCGTGGTGGCAGCATCATGCTGTGGGGATGTTTTTCAGCGGCAGGGACTGGGAGACTAGTCAGGATCGAGGGAAAGATGAACAGCAAAGTACAGAGAGATCCTTGATGAAAACCTGCTCCAGAGCACTCAGGTCCTCAGATTAGCGCTTAGGTTCACTTTCCAACAGGACAACGACCCTAAGCACACAACCAAGACAACGCAAGATTGGCTTCGGGACAAGTCTCCGAATGTCCTTGAGTGGCCCAGCTAGAGCCCGGACTTGAACCTGATCGAACATCTCTGGAGAGACCTGAAAATAGCTGTGCAGTGATGCGCCTCATCTAACCTGACGGAGCTTGAGAGGATCTTTAGAGAAAAATGGGAGAAACTCCCCAAATACAGGTGTGCTGAGCTTGTAGCGTCATACCCAAGAAGACTCGAGGCTGTAATCACTGCCAAAGGTGCTTCAAGAAAGTACTGAGTAAAGGGTCTGAACTTATGTAAGTGATATTAAAGTTTCTTCTTTTTTTTTTTTTTAATACATTTTCAAACATTTCTAAAAACCTGTTCTCGCTTTGTCATTATGGGCTAGTTTATATAGATTGATGAGGGGAAAACAATTTGTTCAATTTTAGAATAAGGCTGTAACATAACAATGGAAAAAGTCAAGGGTTCTGAATACTTTGAGTGCACTGTAGTATTATCTTCAATTGTGTTCCAATATAAAAAATTATATATTCACTGATTCAACAATAACCTGTCTTCAGTCATGCTTTGCCTCTGTGCAGATGTCTCCCACCACAGAATGCAGGAGAAACAATCCAGATGAGAGCATCTACCCCCAGAAATAAAAACCATGAAACTCCTGTCAATTACCTGCAAATCAGCCAATAAATGGTATGGAGATACTTGACTGACTAGAACACATCCATCCATTTATATCGTCATGACAAAAATATATTTTTGCTTTGTGCTCAATCTAAACAGTGTACCAAATTATTCAACTCAGTTTATCCTTCAAGTACCATCTTGCAATGCAGCCTGTGTATCTGTGGCTAAGCATCTCTGCTCTGCTCTTGGTGCTTGGTTTCCAGTAATGTGATACAGCACTCTGGGCAGAGACCCTGTTTACAGCTCAGTAGCACAGACAAACTGCAAGTTGAACTCGTGAACGAGACTCCTAAATTGATCATGTAGTTTGTTTAGACAATTTTGCAGCTAGCTAGGGGACAGATTGCAATTTACTGGGAGGAGGAGTGTCAAACTTTTGTTTTTGCTTTGGAGAGGTTTTTATTTTATTTATTGGGCACAGGGGAGGGTAGTGTTTTTTTCTCTTCTGGTTAACAATCGCTCTTTTGCAGATTTTACTATATAATTTCTTTCATCCTAGCCAAATTTCCTCATCTGCTTGCATGCGCCTCCCCTATATCAAGGTGTTTTGGTATTTCCATTATGCACTACACTTTTGTCTGTGCTAACCTTTACTGCAGGTCAGTAGTCTACCAGTCGAACGGTCTGTCCTTCCCTCTATCCACCATTCGTAGTGACAATAGTGGTAGGTGGGTTGTTTGTCCAGATCTGCAATAGGCTAACTAGCAATCATACCACATATAAAAGCATTCAAAGCTGCATCAATTTTCAATATGAATTGACAAGAACAAATAGGAATAGCTGATAGGCAGTGGGCAGGCCAGATGCATCATTGATCTTGTTTAGGAACGATACAATTATCTTACCTAGACTATAGTAGCCTACAACACCACAATGCACTGAATAATTGCATTGTTGTTTTCAAGTGAGTGCAAAATTCTACCCTAGGCTGCAGTGAAAATGTCATTTCAATAATGGCGCAAAACCCCTGTGATTTGAATGTTTCATTCGATTTGGATCCTATAAGGTCTGGGGACTGGGGGTGTCCGGTATATTTCACTGGTCACCCCCAAAGCAAATTCCTCCTTTGGTCGCCTTTCCTTCCAGTTCTTTGCTGCCAATGACTGGAACGAACTGCAATAATTACTGAAGCTGGAGACCCATATGTCCCTCACTAACTTTAAGCACCAGCTGTCAGAGCAGCTCACAGATCACTGCACATGGCCCATCTGTCCAACCAACTACCTCAACCCCATGCTGTTATTTATTTATTTAGCTCCTTTGCACCCACTATCTCCACTTGCACATTCATCTTCTGCACATCTATCACTCCAGTGTTTAATTGCTATATTGTAATTATTTTGCCACTATGGCCTATTTATTGCCTTACCTCCCTTATCCTACCTCATTTGCACACAGTGTATAGACTTTTTCTATTGTATTATTGACTGGGTTTGTTTATTCCGTGTGTAACTCTGTTGTTTGTGTCTCACTGCTTTGCTTTATCTTGGCCAGGTCACAGTTGTAAATGAGAACTTGTTCAACTAGCCTACCTGGTTAAATAAAGGTGAAATAAAACATTTACACAATACAGAAAAACATAAAAGCTCATAGACGTAGCTATGCTCTGTTGGGAAAGTAAATTAAATAAGCTCCAGTAAGCTAATCTTTTTTTAGTGTGGACTGTACTATATGCACCTCTTTCAAACCATGAACCAGGGAGAGAACATGTGATCTTGGTGCAGGACATGCTTCCTACGAAGTTACAATTAGGCCCTACTTTACATTTTCATCATTAGTAGGTTGATGTATACATACCTTTCATTTTTCCCCTACAGTTGTGCAACATGCTTATCAGCCTACCTCCTCTTTCTCTATTGTTGCTTCCTCGCTTTCAACAGTTAAATGAAATACGTTTTGTCCTGATCATCATTGTAATGACATGCTTGAATAAGACAGGACTACAATAAGATGCAGATGGCTTTCTTTTCTCTTCATGAAGACTGAATGGTTACGGGTCTGAACAAATAACTGCTATAGCTACCGCCATCCCTCATTCTCTCTTCCTTCAAACTCCCTGGCCTGTGGCCCTGAGTTCTATTAGCTGCTGCATTTAACATTGAGTAAACAGCTTGCATCCCTCGTACAATAGTCTATTAGTATAAGAAATGCTACAAATAAATTTTCTAGCAAGATATTCTAGTCTAGCTTGAACCAAATCTAACATCTCTGGAGACCTGAAAATATCTGTGCAGTAACGTTCCCCATCCAAACTGACAGAGTTTGAGAGGATCTGCAGAGAAGAATGGGAGAAACTCCAAGAAGACTCAAGGCTGTAATCCCTGCCAAAGGTGCTTCAGCAAAGTACTGAGTAAAGGGTCTGAATACTTATATAAATGTGACATTTCAGTTTTTATACATTTGCTAAAATTTGTCAAAACATTTTTTTGCTTTGTCATTAGGGGATATTGTATGTAGATTGGGGGGGGGGACAATTGAATCCATTTTAGAATAAGGCTGTAACGTAACAAAATGTGGAAAAAGTCAAGGGGTCTGAATCAGTGGCGATTTTAGCATGTAAATCTTGGTGGGGGAAGAAAAAGTGGAATGCATGCCAGCAAAGCCACTAAACAAAACATTAATTGCACTATAACGATGACAAACAGTGCCCACAAACTGTTAGGGCCTACATAAAGCTGTCCCAACATCTTACCAGTGCTACACCTGACTATCAGCGGAGCCTTGTCTTGAGGCGAAACTGTTTATTCAGCCTCATTTACTGCCTTTAAAAAAAAACATAGCTGATATGGCTGACTTCCTTAATAAGGATCGTACCCTTTTTTTTTCTTCAATGTTCGCCTAAAATGACATACCCAAATCTGTCTGTAGGTCAGGCCCTGAAGCAAGGATATGAATATTCTTGTTACAATTTGAAAGGAACCACTTTGAATTTGTGGAAATGTGAAATTAATGTAGGATAATATAACACATTAGATCTGGTAAAAGATAATACAAACAAAAAAACGTAATTTTTTTTCTCCATCTTTGAAATGCAAGAGAAAGGCCATACTTTCAGATAGGAATCTGTTTAATTTCGATTTTGGCCACCAGATGGTAGCAGTATGTGTACAAAGTTTCAGACTGATCCAGTGAAGAATTACAGTAAATTACTACTTGTGTAAAAATCTAAAAGTATTTGGTTTTAAATATACTTAAGTATCAAAATTAATAGTATGAATAATTTTAAATTCCTTATATTAAGCACACTCCAACAGTCAGACAATTTACCAACAAAGCATTTGTGTCTAGTGAGTCCGCCAGATCAGAGGCAGTAGGGCTGACCAGGGAGGTTCTGTTTATTAGTGTGTGAATTGTAAAATGTTCTGTCCTGCTAACCATTCAAAATGTAATGAGTACTTTTGGGTGTCAGGGAAAATGTAAGGAGTAAAAAGTACATTATTTTCTTTAGGAATGCAGCAAAGTAAAAGTTGACCAAAATATAAATGGTAAAGTACAGATACCCCAAAAAACAACTTAAGTAGTACTTTCAAGTATTTTTACTTAAGTGCTTTACAACACTGCTACTCTGACTCCTTAATCTGTTCAAACACAATGCCACACCCACGGACGTTTGTTTTAGATCCTTTGGGGCTGTCTGATTAGTTCCAGAAACCAATGTGTTGGGCCAGAACACACGTGGGTGAAGCTGCGTTTTTGTGGTACGTAATTGGCTTTGATACTGGGATTGGTTTTCACCACAAACAACACCACAAAACAACTTTCAATAATGGAAGATTCAGACTAAAGTCTAACAAATGATAGAGCAGCGTAAGAATTTAGTGTGAGGGTTCAGAGTGGCACGCCACCTCACGGATTTAAAAGAAATTAACTAGTATAAGGAATATGTTGGAAACTCCCCCCAGCCATGCTTTCCCTAATCCAGTGCTTTTAAATGCATGAGGGGGAGTGAACGAGTGCACACTTTTGAAGAAAGAGTAGAGAATCAGAATGTAACCAGACAACCATGAAGAGAGAGAGCTTTGATTTATAAGATCCCTTCAGGAAGAAGCCTCCTCCAATCATGTCCTTACTTCCTGTTAAATCCCAGTTTGACGGAGTCCAGCTCCACACGGTGGACGTAACCACGGTATTTGACCACGCCCCCCTTATTAGCGTCACCTGACCTCGTCACCAGGATGGAGTTGCCCCGCAGAACAGATGGACGATTCTCGGACTCACCTGGTACCTGCATGAGCACACAACATACTGGGCTGGAGATAAACCCTGGGCCATCTAGTAGAGGAGGAGATGCGTTCCTAGTGTTTGTTTGTTTGTGTGTGTGTCCTGCAGCACCAGTAGTGTCTTGTTGGTCTTGTCTCTGACCATGTGTGCGTACATCTGTGTTTGTGTGTGCCTCTAGCACCAGTAGTGTCTTGTCTCTGACCATGGGAGTGTTGGGCTTGTTGTATATTTTAATGTCCACCTCCATCTGTAGCTCCTCTAGATACAGCAGCAGCTGGAACCGTTTAGAGTAATTCTCTACTCAGACCTGACTCTAGGATAGACCTGGGGGAAGAGGGGGAGGGAGGGCGAGAGAGAGAAAGAAAGAGACATTCACAGCACCCATATTGAACACTGGCAGGGTGGTCTAGGATTACAGAGGAGGAAGAGGAAGTACTCACTGAGCATCCAGTAAAAGAGTAGAGGAGGAGTATCCATTGAGGAACTTGATCAGATCTTTGGCATATCCTGGAACCTTGTGGTCCTGGAAAAGCACCATGGGCTTCAGGCTGTTGGCTGAGAGACTGATGGGGAGGAAGGGGCAGAGAGAGGAGAAGAGTGTTGGGAGGGGGAAGAAAGAGTTTTTTTTTAGTTTTAAAGGACATTTATTGGGTCTGGGAACCCATGGCTAGGGTTGCACATTTTGGGGAATATTCAGAGGTGGAAACTTTCCGTGGTAATTAATGGGAATATATGCAAATTAATATTAGTACCATTTAAATGTAGATGTTTTTTGCATTGGATATATTTACCATATCATATGGAGACAGAAACATAAACCTTTTACCTTATCATAAGTAGACAATTGCCAATTATTAAATCCTTCTAATAGAAATAATAAAAAAATAAATTGTTACGAATTGTACTTTAATTAAATTAGTTGACTCTTCACTTGGGATGATTTCACTGAACAACAAAAGAAAGGGAATAATGAATCTCCCAAAAACATTTTCAACATACATCTGTAAAATGATAGTCTAGAAACTAAAGCTTTGGTTGTCTTCCTCTCAGACTTCCATGTCTTCTCTCTGGACCTCCTCAATGTCCACCTCTTGAACATCAGACTCTGAGGCCTCATCTTAACTGTCACTTTCCAACCTTGTTGAGGATGGCTCGTTGTCAGGCTCAAAAAGCCTCAAATTTGCCCAGATGGCCCCTGATTTTTCAACACTGGTTAGATATGGTTAGCCTGTTGCGTGCTTTTGTGTGTGTGTTCCAAAACAAAGGACCAGTTCCGTTCTGAGGCGGATGATGTTGGGATTTGGAGGATGATGGAGGCAACAGGGGAAAGAGCCTCAGATACAGACAGTCCCTTCCACCAGGTGGCTGATGGGATATGTTGGCACAACTGCCATATTGCATCTCCATCCCAGAGCCCTTGCTTGGAAGTGTACTTCGCTAGACTGCCAAGAACCTTGCCCTCATCCAGGCTAAGGTGGTGAGACACAGTAGTGATGACACCATAGGCCTTGTTGATCTCTGCACCAGACAGGATGCTCTTGCCAGCATACTTGGGGTCCAACATGTACGCTGCGGCATGTATGGGCTTCAGGCAGAAGTCTTAACGCTTTTGATGTATTTCAGAACTGCAGTTTCCTCTGCTTGGAGCAACAGTGAAGCAGAGTCTGAACATCAGACAGGATGGCATTGACTCCCTCAATCCGTGCAATGGCTACTGCTATAGGTTTCAGGCTGCTTACCACTCTCTCCCAAAATACATAATCCAGGAGGATCCTCTTGATGGGGCTGTCCATATCGGCAGACTGTGATATGGCCATTTCTTGGAGAGACTCCTTCCCCTCCAGGAGACAGTCAAACATGATGACAACACCACCCCAATGGGTGTTGCTGGGCAGCTTCAATGTGGCGCTCTTATTCTTCTCACTTTGTTTGGTGAGGTAGATTGCTGCTATAACTTGATGATGCTTCACATACCTAACCATTTCCTTGGCTCTCTTGTAGAGTGTATCCATTGTTTTCAGTGCCATGATGTCCTTGAGGAGCAGATTCAATGAATGAGCAGCACAGTCAATGGGTGTGATGTGAGGATAGGACTCTTCCACTTTAGACCAAGCAGCCTTCATGTTCGCAGCATTGTCTGTCACCAGTGCAAATACCTTCTGTGGTCCAAGGTCATTGATGACTGCCTTCAGCTCAACTGCAATGTACAGACCGGTGTGTCTGTGCTCTTGAGGAATACTGGTTGAGGGGTGGAGATGTAGTTAATTATTCCTTGCCCACAAACTTGACCACCCATCAGAGAGGATTGCAATACAGTCTGCTTTCTCTATGATTTTCTTGACCTTCACTTGAACTCTGTTGAACTCTGTATCCAGCAAATTAGTAGATAAAGCATGTCTGGTTGGAGGGGTGAATGCTGGGAAAAGAACATTCAGAAATCTCTTCCAATACACATTGCCTGTGAGCATCAGAGGTGAACCAGTTGCATTCACAACTCGAGCAAGACATTCATCAGCATTTCTGTGACTACGTTCCTCCATTGAGTCAAAAAACTTCTGATTCCAGGAGGACCATGAGCTGTTGCTATCGATAAGGTTTCTGATTCATAATTTTTACCTCGAATAGAAGTAGAGGGACTTTTGTCAGAGGTTGCTTGTTGTGAGCGTTGAGGAAACTTTATGCACTTGGCCAGATGATTCTGCATCTTTGTTGCATTCTTCACATATGATTTGGCACAGTATTTGCAAATGTACACATATTTTCCTTCTACATTAGCTGCAGTGAAATGTCTCCACACAACAGATAGTGCCTGTGGCATTTTCCTGTAAAGATTAGAAAAGAAAATGTAAAAAAATAAAAATACAATTCCATGTACAGATAAATAGTTAAGGAGATTAAACAACTCCTTTGTAAGATAAATGTTTTAAAATGAAACATGTATGGAAACAGGTGAATTAACACTCCTCAGTTAGCAGGCTCAATCAAGCTCACATGGTAGCAAAAACTAACTAGCAGAAATTAACAAGTTAGAAATGATTTAAACACACTTTGCTGTAGGCTACTATTTACTAGTTAACAAAACATCATGTATGTCATATAAAATATATTCACCCCACCCAGTATTGTAATCAAAACTTACCAGAAAGCATGTCATCCTTGGCTCAGACAGTGTAGTAGTGTGGGCTCAATGGCATCTCATTAGTGTGCAAGATCTTGAGAATCAGCTGTACATGTGATGGAAGAATGCACTGTGCATGCAGAGGGTTACAATTCCATTGAATTGTGAATAGTTTAATCAAAATATGCCACAAGACCTAGAATTGCCTTATGTGTATCCCACAAAAAAAGGTTCACTGTTATAAGGTAACTTTTTTGATGAATTTAAGCAAAATTCCCCAAATTCTTAACTTCCCATGGAAAATTTCCAGGAAGATTTCCTGAAATTTACAGGAACGTTTCAGACCCTTTGCAACCCTACCCACAGCACAATGAACACTCAAACAAAGCAGATATCATGGGCATCTGGATCAGCCCAAATGACCACTTCTACTGTAACCTTTCCAGGGGTGTCCAGGCTAATGCATTTTTTTGGTTTCCTTTTGTCATCAGTGCTTCAAGATCTGCCAATTGTTCACGTGGACAGGAGAATGCTATACGTCCAAAGACTGTCCCATGATCTACTATCTCAACAATTTTCTGAAGCTCTAGTTTACACTGAGTGTATGTGAATCCCGTCAGCACAGTCTTCTTCTCTTCATATCTCTTTCTCCTTCATCCCCAGAAGGGAGGACCAGTAGTGTATTGATTCCTGCATGTCAGACCCTGCTAGACACACCTTCTGTACAGGATCATTGGGAGGCTGTTCTTTGTCCACCAGGTAGAAGCGATAACCTCCTGGTGCCTCAGCCAGATAAAGGGCCTTTCCAACCTCAGTGAGGAGCCAACCAAGCTACTTAGCATTGCTGACAGCCTGGCTAGACTGTAGAGTCAGACCCAGGAAGTAGTTGCCTAGGCAATATTCTCCCACTCCATAATCGTAGATCAGTTCAGCCACAAAGTTACCATCCTCTGGCCCAAAGCTGACCATTGTCTTGCTCCAGTTTCCATCATAAGGGCCATTACATGTTTCTTTTACATCCCTCTTCAAACTCTTTGTGACACAAAATCTTCATGCCGAGAACATCTCGGTAAAGGGTGGCCGTTTTGCTTCTGTCACTCACTTTGAAAACGACCTGCAAGGCTCACCTCAAAGCCATGATAACCCAAGTGAGTTTGCTATGTACTATACGATTATATATCACGCTCAGTTTGTCTACGTTGATTGAGGATCCTTGCAAATGATTGCCATATAGAAAGGAGAAAGGAAAATCAGCTGAAACCACAGAGAACCCAGACAGAGAGAAAAATACCCTATGAGGCATGATCATCATATTGTTTTCATTTTCTCTTAACCTTACCACGTTTCTCACTACCTTTTGCTGCCGTGACAGCATTAACAAATTTCCTCAAGCAGAAACGCTTCTTCACACTCAACTGATCTAACCCCACCGTCTTCTATAACACCACAGCTGACCTCACAAACGTATCAACATAAAAAAAAAAATCTGCCAATTTGACAGATTTCCCAAAAGTCTGATCCAGGAACCAATTTACCCCCTCTAGATTGTAAATTGAGTCTTCACCAGATGATACCATATCAACAGAGACATCCATATCATACTGATCCTCCTCAACTGAGGCCACAGACCCCTGACTCCCCTCTGCCACATCACTCTCAAAACTCCCCACTTGCACCCCATCACTCATACCGAGCATCTCCTCTCTAGTCTGGGGAATTGGCTCCCCAGATCCATTCTTACCTCCTACAACGATATTTTTCTGCTGCACATCAAACGCTATATTTCCCTCTGGTACAAGCTGCAACTCCATACCCTCAACACAGACAGCTTGTTACTCAGCAACAGGTGCTTGTGGCTGCTCTACCACTGTCGGCCCACCTCAGTGGGCCCAGGTGGTACGAGGACCACCTGCGCCCCTCCCTCCGCCTTCTTCCTTTTCAGCATGCCACTTATGGCCAACATCCCCACACTCAAAACACTGTTGACTATCCATACTAGCATAAGCCATATACAGTCTGTTGTCATACTTGACTTTAAACGATACCTCCAAAGTCTGTTCCGGTGAGTCCAAAAACATAAACACCTGTCGCCGAAACAACATAACCTGTTTCAACGCCGGGTGTTTGCAACCCAATGGGACAATCTTAATTGAACCGCAATAACTCGCGCTCCAATAGCTCATTGGGAATAAACGGCGGCACATCCGAAATCGTTACCCTTGTTGATGGAGAAAAAAAGCGGCGTAACTTGAATAAACATACATTTAAAGAAGTACGCCATGCTCAAGCATCCGATCAACAAGACTCTCTTCTTTCAGAAAAACCACCACAGCTTTATTCATCTGTGACGCATAAGAAACATTTTCATAGCCTACTTTCTCTCCTATGGCGACCGGAAACTCCTCCACAGTGACAATAGCCGAAGTGACAGGGACAGCGTCCCCATGTGGTTAGCCATTGCCACTAAAGCGAAAAAAATTCCAACCAGACATGAAATATACCTAGTTCTACCACAAAACATTTAAGTAATGATAACCTTAATCATGCCTAGAAAAATGAAAACCACCAAGAAAAGGAAACAAAAAAGAAAACACAGGCGATCTAACTCCACACCAAACACTCAGACTCCAAAAAAACTCCCAGCTTGCACTGAGAGAGAGCGCGCGGGAGGGAAGGAGTTTGTTAGTTTCTCCTGTAAAGTCATTGAAAGAAAACAGCTACTATTTTGTCACAGGTCTGGTCTTAGAGTTAGGGTAAAAGTAGATTTACAGATGTGGGACAACTAACTACTGTCTCTTATTTATGAATTAGAGTTCAGAGCAGTCTGGCGCCTTTTATTCCCATTCTCCCAGATCTTGTCGCCTGCTATCACTTTAGATTTGCATGTGCCGCATCTGACCATTCAAAACTTCTTAGGGCTAGGCCCCTTTTTTTTCCCATTTCCGCCTGAGTGACGTGCCCAAAGTAAACTGCCTGTAGCTCAGGCCCTGAAGCCAGGATATGCATATAATTGGTACCATTGGAAAGGAAACACTTTGACGTTTGTAGAAATGTTAAAATAATGTAGGAGAATATAACACAATAGATATGGTAGGAGAAAATCCAAATAAAAACCAACCAGAATTATTTTTTGAGAGAAACCATCCTCTTAGAAATGCAAGTAAAAGGTCATATTGAAAATTAGCTCCCTGAATGCAATTCCTATGGCTTCCACAGCAATTTATGTTCAAGGTTTGAGGCTTGTAACTTCAGAAACGAATAAGAAATATCAGTTTTAGTACAGACACAGTCTTGGAAATTCATGTTTGCGCGTGCCATGAAGACAGTACGCACCTGCTAAAATCGGTTTCCTATTGAACATACTTCTTTCCATAAGAAATATTATAGTTTGATTACATTTTAGGGTATCTGAGGAGTAAATAGAAACATATTTTGACTTGTTGAAACAAAGTTTAGAAGGTAGATTTTCGGATTCCTTTCTCTGCATGTTGAACGAGTGGATTAATCTAATTGATGGTGGCAAATAAACAGACTTTTTTGGGATATAAAGAAGGATATTATCTAGCAAAACGACACTACACGTAATAGCTGTGACCCTTTGGATGACAAATCGGAGGAAGATTTTCAAAAAGTAAGTGAATATTTAATCGTAATTTGTGAATGTATGAAACCTGTGCCGGTGGATATTTATATTTTGATGTGGGGCGCTGTTTTCAAACAATCGCATGGCATGTTTTCACTGTAATAGCTACTGTAAATCGGACAGTGCAGTTAGATTTACAAGAATTTAAGCTTTCAGACGATATAAGACACATATGTACCTAAATGTTTAATATCCATATTATTTATGATTATTTATTTGAATTGTGCGCCCTCCAGTTTCACCGGAAGTTGTCCCGCTAGCGGGACACCTATCCTTAATTAACGCACCAGTATAAATTCTGTCGGCTTTGTGGGGAAAAACTCTGATGTTGGGTGCTGGGCGTTCCCCCCTGTGTCCCCAATTTAAACAATGCTAGTGTAATGCTGCGTTCACAGCAAGTGGGAAACTCGTAAAATATTACTTGTAAACTGGGAGAAACGAGTTGTCTGCGTTCTGTGCATTCACGTGCTTTGAACTCGTCGAGAACGCCAATTGGCTGCTGAGACAAACATAAACTAAAAGTACAGATATTATGCAGGCAAACTAATTAGTGTTCAAAAAACATGAATAGATCGTTTTTTTTTATAAATAAGGTTTTGTTGTTGCATTTAACTGCCAAAAATGCTGTTATCGAGGTTGTTTACTTAGTATGTGACTTCAGAGTTAAGCATGTAGGAGAAGTCAGAGTTCAGAAATGATAGACGAGTTTCCCACTAGTAATTACCAGTTCAAGCGTTCAAGTGGATTTTTCCCAGTCGTATGCTGGTATTTACGAATTTACGAGATGTTATGAACGCAGCATTAGGGTCAGACAGAGTCAGGGTTAAAGTTCTGGTCTTACCTCTGTCTCACTCTCCAGAGTGAACTTGATCAGGCCATCAACAACAAGGTGGTCAGAAGTGATGCTTACACCGCCACGGTCTGAGATCAACTTAGCTCTGACGGGATAGGGGTCAGGGGTTAGGTTAGTCACATTACACAGAGGTCCAATACCAAATGGACCCCTAAGACCCTATGCACTTGTCGAGATCGGAGAGGATTTGAAAAATGTGAGCAATATGATAATAGCTCCACTTGCTCACTGAAAGGCTTGGTGGAAGTTTAACCATATTGCATATACCTATCAAATCCTGTCAGTCCATAGGGAATTTGGGATTGGGCTACCGAGGATCCATAAGGACCTGACGAATGAAGAATAAAGGTAAAAACAAACAGCTCCATGTCTGGACCAATCACCTGTCAGAGTTGAACTTCCTGAGGATGTAATTCTCCAGTCTCTCCTGGGGGTGTGTGATGTCTGGGCTAGGCCAGGTGAGGGCGCCACAGACCCTCCACTCACACACACCATTCTTCTGCCCCACCCCGTTAACCTGTCCTCCATTCTGAACAGGAAAAGAGCTAGACACCCCCTGCTGCTTCTGGCCACACCCTTTTCCCCGGGGTCCTTGCCACTGGTCCTGACAGAACTCCCTCACCTGCAGACCAACACACTCAGGGGTCAAATTCAACCTTCCGCCTCTTTAGTCTAGTGCCACGACTATATCTGCTATCAGAGCAGAGTCATTTGGACGTCGGTCTTCTTTTTTATTTCGGTTTGGCAATGTTGACTTTGTAACATACGGAAACACACACGCCAGAATGCAGTTGGCATCGATTGCCAGGTTGGTACAGGTTGTAAAAGCTGAGCTGGAGAGGATGTGGGCTGATCATGAACCCGGACTTGAACCGGGACACACGCACAACTTGTGAACGGGTTGAGGAACACAACAGTAACCCAATGACCCTTATGAGTTAGTAGTTCCACCCCCTAACATGTGACCATCAGACACAATGGACCACAGTGTGTGTATGTGTGGGGCTCTGCTAAACCTAACTGGCAACACCATAAAGTGGTGCTGTACACCCTGGAATCCCCCTGGCACACTGTTTAGTTAAGTTGGCCTACCAACACCCTGTCTAAAGCAACCAGGCCAGGGCCATATGTTCATATAACTCTGTACCAGGCTAGTGTTGTAGGCCTACCTTTGGTTTGAAGTTCACCACTCCTGAATAGACTTTGGCATTATTGGATAGCTTGAGAGCGTAGAGGATTTTAATGAAGTTAGGGTCTCTCACTCCATCCCTAAGAAAGAGAGAGGTTAAAATTCAGAAGTGTTCATGAACTCCCCCCATCCATTCAGACCAGTCACGTCCAAATACCAACGGGCTGTTCTACCAATTCTGTGCCTTTTGAGAAGTGTAACTTGGTCAATTTTGGGGGGAATTTCAACAAATTTTAACCTTCTGTCATAAAGAGCACATGTTCAACTTCGTAAAAAACATGTTTTCAAATGTATTCTCCTAATGCGGGCTTCTGATTCCTCTCCTACGTTTAAAATGTGGATTGACCAGATTGTTGACTTTCTTCCTCTTGAAAAGCTCAATTATGACCTCCGCAAGAGACAACCCAGGGTCGGTCTCCACTACTCAACTATATTTCAAACTGGACAGAGTGAATGTGGTGATTAAGGAAATGTGTCTGTATACATGATGTGTAAGGGGCTATAAAATGAATGATGTTCTCATTATCTCAGCTAAAGCTGGAAATATCTAACATGATCACAGATAGTGCTGCTGCAAATTTGTTGTTTGTTTCATTTTAGTTTTTATTCTATTATTTATGTCTGCCACATCTGTGAATGTGTATTGTGTTTTCTTTGTTGACTGAAAAATAAGAAAACTTAAACCTTTGAATAAAAAAATATAAACTCTTTCACATCTCAAGAAGTAATTATTTTTAAAGACTTTAGTAAGTGCTCATAATTAAGTGATAATGCCAGAGAAGCAAGTGTTTAGAGGATATATCGGCATGGGTGTTAGGCCCGAGAGAAGCCTCCCACTAGACTACTATGGGACAGCTGGAGGTCGAATTTGAATTTTGAAACAATGTTGCAAATGTCGGCCAGACAGACAGCAAGGTTTATACAAATCTCAGCTGTTCAAAACAAAATGTTAGTCTAAAAGAAATGTAAAATAATGTCTAGATCTTTATAGCGGAGATCAAGTTTATAAAGTGCCTAGCTGGGCTGATGAGACAGTGGATTGCGCAGTCAGATGGAACAGAGTAAATAGCATTTTAACGTCATAGATTTAGCCGGTTGTAACTTGTGGAATAGACACCGGCTGGAATTCGGTTTTAAACAATCACCATTCAGGATTAGACCCACCTGTTGTATAAGTGCCAAATAAAGTAACAGGGTTGACCGGTTGACTACATCAACCATAGATTCCCTTGTGACATGGGGAATGGAAGCTATTTGTGAGCAACCGAGAGTGGCAATTGAATGCAAGCTTCACCCATAAAATGTTTAATGAGTAACAGGGTTGATGTGTTATACTTGACCCGCTCAGTTTTCCACCACAAAACACCAGCATATGGCCAAAAAGAGTAGAACCAGCTCACCTGCTTTTACACTATGATTTGAGTATGTTCAATGTTTCTTTTGAAAAAAACATTTAAAAAAAAGTTTCACCATATTAAAACGAGAGTTCAGTTCATGGAACAGGGTTGAACTTAAAATAAGGGACTGCCCCCAGGGCGGTACTACCTGACGGGCTGCCCCCAGGTGGTAAGTGTAGATAACAACACATCCGCCATGCTGATCCTCAACACGGGGGGCCCCTCAGGGGTACGTGCTCAGTCCCCTCCTGTACCCCCTGTTCACTCATGACTGTACAGCCAGGCACAACTCCAACACCATCATTGTTTGCCGATGACACAACAGTGGGAGGAAGTCAGAGACCTGACTGTGTGGTGCAAGGACAACAACCTCTCCCTCAATGTGATCAAGACAAAGGAGATTATTGTGGACTACAGGAAAAGGAGGACTGAGCACGCCCCAATTCTCATTGATGGGGCTGTCGTGGAGCAGGTTGAGAGCTTCAAGTTCCTTGGCATCCACATCACCAACAACCTAACATGGTCCAAGCACACCAAGACAGTTGTGAAGAGGGCACAACAAAACCTATTCCCCCTCAGGAGACTGAAACATTTTGGCACGGTTCCTCAGATCCTGAAAAGGTTTTACAGCTGCACCATTGAGAGCATCCTGACTGGTTGCATCACTGCCTGGTATGGAAACTGCTCGGCCTCCGACTGCAAAGCACTACAGAGGGTAGTGCGTATGGCCTAGTACATCACCAGGGCTTCCTGCCATCCAGGACCTCTACACCTCTCAGAGTAAGGCCCTAAAAAATGTCATAGACTGTTCTCTCTGCTATTGCACGGCAAGCGGTACCAGAGCGCCAAGTCTAGGTCCAAGAGGCTTCTAAACAGCTTCTACCCCCAAGCCATAAGACTCCTGAACATCTACTATAATGGCTACCCAGACTATTAGCATTGTGTGTGTGTGTGTGTGTGTCCGGAACGCTGCTGCTGCTCTCTCTTATTATCTATGCATAGTCACTTTAATAACTCTACCTACATGTACATATTACCTCAATTACCTTGACTAACCGGTGCCCCCTGTATATATCCTCGCTATTGTTATTTTGCTGCTGCTCTTTAATGATTTGTTACTTTTATTTCTTACTTTTTTAGGTATTTTGTTAAAACTGCATTGTTGGTTAAGGGCTTGTAAGTAATATTTCACTGTAAGATACCTGTTGTATTCGGCACATGTGACAAATAAAATGTGATTTGATTTGATTTTAGATATATACTTAACAAAAATATAAACGCAACATGCAACAATTTCAAAGATTCTACTGAGTTACAGTTCATATAAAGAAATCAATCTACACTTACCAATCTGAAAAAAATTCATTAGGCCCTAATCTATGGATTTCACATGACTGGGCAGGGGTGCAGCCATGGGTGGGCCTTGGAGGCCATAGGCCACCACCCACTTGGCAGGCAGACCCACCCACTGGGGAGCCAGTCCCAGCCAATCAGAATTAAGTTTTTGTCCCACAAAAGGGCTTTATTGCAGACAGAAATGCTTTTCAGTACCTCCCCACCCCAGACGATCCCGCAGGTGAAGAAACCGGATGTGGAGGTCCTGGGCTGTTGTGGTTACACGTGGTCTGCGGTTGTGAGGCCGGTTGGAAGTACTGCCAAATTCCCTAAAACAACTTTGGAGGCAGTGTATGGTAGAGAAATTAACATTAGATTCTCTGGCAACAGCTCTGGTGTACATTCCTACAGTCAGCATGCCAATTGCACACTCTCTCAACACTTGAGACATCTTGGGCATTGTGTTGCGTGACAAAACTGCACATTTTAAAGTGGCCTTTTATTGTCCACCTGTGTAATGATCATGCTTTTAAATCAGCTTCTTGATATGCCACACCTGTCAGGTGGATGGATTATCTTGGCAGAGAAATGTTCACTAACAGTGATGTAGACAAATTTATGCACAACATTTGAGAGAATTGTTTTTTGTGCATATGGAACATTTCTGGGATTCTTTTATTTTTATTTCAGCTCATGAAACATGGGACCAACACTTAACCTGTTGTAATGGTGTTTGATGAGACCACACGGCCTCATTTACACCCTATCTGACTAACTAATGCTTTAGAGGAAGCGATAGGTGAAGTTAAACTAGCCCGGTTAATTGAAAATGGTAGATTGTGGTAGCCAGGCTCAGCAAGGGAAGATTCTGCAAATGGAAAAGGTTCTGCAAATGGAAAGAAGATTAAAAGCCATGTACCTTGTGCTTATGCTAGGTTGAGGGGAGTCATCACTGGGGTCCCAATATCTATGTCCATAGATGATATTAAAGAAAATGTGAAGAGAGGCAGAGTGATTGAGGCCAAAAGGTTGATCAGTAGGAAAGAGGACCAAAGAAGTGAAAGCTTATTGTAACGTCTGCTTCCAACTCACACCCTCAAACGCGTAGATCCCCTAAACACAGCTCACTTTCTAGCTCACTTTCCAGCCCACTTTCCAGCTCACACTCTCAAACACCTAGATCCCCTGAACACAGCTCACTCTCCAGATCCCAATCACCTGAATTCTAATCACCTGTTCACACACCTGTATGTCATTATCACACACTATTTAGTTCAGTTCATTGCACCCCATCACTGTGAGGTATTGTTTGCTTTGTGACACACGTCTTTCAGAGCGCTGGGTTCCCCACGATTTGCTCCTCCCATATATGACCATCAGACCCGCTGAGTTCTGGCCATCCCGGAATCACCCGGACCACAGAGCTACTGACACGCAAGTTCTGGTGGTCATCCCTAACCGCCGACATCCGAGATTACGTTCTTTCCTGTCCCGTCTGTGCTTGGGCAAAGAGCCATCGCCAATTACCTACCGGTAAGCTCGAGCCTTCACCTACACCACACAGACCATGCTCCCACATCGCCATGGACTTCCTCACGGATCTGCAGGACTCGTCGGGCTTCACAACTATTTGTTGTAGTGGACCGGTTCTCCAAGATGTGCCGACTCATACCCCTTTCGCATCTATCTAATGCCATGGAAATGGCCGAGTACATGTTCCAACAGGTGTTTCGTCTGTATGGGATCCCGGAAGACATTTTTGGATCGGGGACCCCAGTTCATCTCCAGGGTGTTGCAAGCCTTCTGTGACCGACTGGGGGTCTCCATCAACCTATCCTCCAGATACCATCCCCCAAACCAACGAGCAGACGGAACGCCTGAAATAGGGCAGTACCTTCGCCAACACTGCACCCACCAACCACACGAGTGGAGTCGCTATCTAGCCTGGGCCGAATACCCACAGAACTCCCTGGTGCATTCCTCACTCCATCTCACTCCTTTTCAGTGTGTCCTCGGATACCAACCACCCCCGTGTTCCCATGGGAGACAGAGCCCGGAACTGTGCCTGCCGTCAATGAGTGCTTTCGACAAGTGAGCAGGTTTGAGAGGCCGCACATCAGCACCTCCATCAAGCTTCCCTCTCCCAGAAACGGTTCACTGACCGGCGTCGCCGACCTACTCCACTCTTCCACCCTGGTCAACGTGTGTGGCTCTCTACCCGGGACATCCGGCTTCATGACCCCTGCAAAAAGTTCCGTCCCCGGTTCATTGGTCCCTTCAAAATAACACACTGCATCAATCCGGTCACCTACCATCCCCAGTTGCCCCGCCATTACTGGACCTCCTCATCCTTCCATATGTCCCTTCTCAAGCCTGTGAGGTACAGCCCTCTCCATCCTCCTGTGGCGCACCCCCTCCGTTTGACATCGGCGTTGCACCTGCTTATTCCATCCGAGCCCTCCTTGACTCCAAGTGCCTGGGTGGTCGCATCCACTACCTAGTGGATTGGGAGGGGAACGGTCCTGGATCCACGCCCAGGACATCCTCGACCCAGTCATGATCCTGGCTTTCCACCGTGACCGCACAGCTCCACGCCCCCGGGGGAGGCCCTTTGCTCCGCTTCCTAGGCCGTCAAGTGCCGCCCGGGGGTGGCGTACTGCAACGTCTGCTTCCAACTCACACTCTCAAACACGTAGATCCCCTGAACACAACCCACTTTCCAGCTCACTCTCAAACACCTACATCCCCTGAACGCAGCTCACTCTCCAGATCCCAATCACCTGAATTCTAATCACCTGTTCACACACCTGTATGTCATTATCACACACTATTTAGTTCAGCTCTTCGCACACCATCACTGAGGTAGTGTTTGTTTTGACACGACTTTCAGAGTGCCAGGTTTCCCGTGATTAACTCTTCCCGTGTATGATAGTTTTTGCCTGCCTCACTAACGACGCCTTTTCCCTGCCTGTATCGGATTTCCTGTTATCAACCTATTGCCTGATCTCCTGGATGACGTTACTAGCCTTTTCCCTGCCTGTACTGTTGCCCCTTTGGACCCCCTGTGTATGACCCTCTGCCTGCCCCTGGACCCAGCTACCTGCCTCCTCCTGTGGTCCTTTGCAATAAACACCTGCTGCGCTTGAAACCAGCTCTGTCTCCCCTCGTGTTCATTACACTTATCAGTGATGCTGAGATTTGAGAAGGTTTTGCTGAGAAAAGTACAGATAGGATTCCTTAGTTACAATGTTAGAGACTGTCTCATATGCACTGCAGTGTTTTGAACGAGACTGATTACGGTGAATGTGGAAGAAATGGGAAGGTTAAGTGTTGTAATTGTGGGGGAGAACACAGTGCAGCATTTGGTGGATGCCAGATGCAGAGAGGGGCTCAGATATATAATCAGTAATGATGTATCATTTGCAGAGGCTGTAAGACAGCTTGGTAGACCTACAGTGCGGACTGATGGCGCTTATATGGATGTTTCTGTACTAAGTGGACCTAATGTCGGGATGGGTCCTGATGGTCCTGGCATGGTCTCGAGGCCTGTTCAGAAACATTGTGCTCATGTTTTGTCCTAACACCACACAGCGGATGCAAATGGTGATCATTTGAATCAGATGGCTAGTACTAAGACAAAACAAAAATGTGCACCTCTTTGGGTCCCTAGGACCAGGAAACACTGATCTTGGGCTAGGCTACATCAGAAACAATGACTGAGTGGAGTACCATGACTACAATGGTTCAAGCCCAGAAAATGGGTATGGAGCTGAACTGGCAGCTGGAAGGCTCCCATGTACCATCTCTTGCCATTGTGCCCTTGAGCAAGGTACTGAACCCCCCCACAATTGCTCTCCACCCAGGGGTGCTGCACTGCAGCATGTTGGGAAAAGCAGGAAGAACAGAAATGTGCCAATGTACAATTAAAATATCTATTCCCTCCATGTTCTTGTCACAAGATGACTCTTTGCACATCTCTACACCCACACCACTTTTGTCTCTATTGCACCACTGTACAAGTATTCCTTGTATTGTACTACACTGCCATTACTGAAAGTATGGCTACTATTTAATTGTGCTATGTAAAGTATCCTGTATGTTCAGAACAAATAAACGTTAAGTTTTACTATGCCTACTTAAATATGACACTGAAAGACTGTCGTTATTACTATGCCTACTTAGAGTATTGCGAAAGATTAAGAATTAGCATTATAACATGTTTACTTTGCCAACCAATGAGAGAGCTGAAACGAGAGAGCCAAAATGATCAATTTGAACTTGAGATGGGTTAAATGGAATACATACTGAAATCTGGAAACTGTCAGGCCTATAACATCTCACATGTAGCCTAATATGAAATGAACTCCTGCAGAATTATGTATTTCATGCAGTACAATGACGCCCCAAACGTTATTTATTTTGTCTGGGGAAAAGGAGTGGAGCAATAAAATAGCCTATTAAATTGTGGAAATTATAAGCATTTAAATATAAAAATGTGGCTTAAAAGTGTATTTTTTCCCCCCCAACACCACTGTGAAAAATTTGTCCCACCGTGTTTGCCTGTCCTACAATGAGGCTAGTGTCCACTACACCCCTCCCCATGGCCCGTTGCTTCTCGCCACTATCCAGGCCAAGTAGCCACGTCCTTTGAAGTGTCTGGTCTGCTAGTTCCGCCTCTGAATTCACCATACACTGACTATAGGCTACATGTTACCCTGTTTTTCAGCCTTTAGAAGACTTTGTTAACTTTTCTTCTTGTAACATGCACTCGACATGTTGAGTTATTGGGGCAGCTAGCAGGATGTAGTGGGGCCACGTATTCTAATTTCATTGTTATGGTTTACGTTCCAAAAAAGGTCTTATAGAAACAATAGCCAAACTAGGTTTTTACAATGATGGTGAACATTTCGAGAAATGTTAGGGGTTAGAATCTTACCAGAAGTCACAGAGGGTGCACGAAGGGACTTGTCAACAAGTCTCCTCCAAGTTTGAACAAATAGTTGGACAAGAGTCATCTCATCGATGAAGAGAAGTTTACCTGTTTCGAAACTCTGAGTTGTAGATGTCTCGGTGTTCACTTTTGTCATTGCTGTTCGATTTGTTTCTTGCAAGAATTCCTAAAAATCCAGTCCAATTTGGCTCTGTGTTCTTACATTCATGGTGATATGCGATTGGGAGCAGCTGGTGAGATTTGATGAAATAGCTATTTTCTCAAATTAGCCTATTTGAATTTCATTGTGTAGAAAACTTAAGTGATCATGGCGCCACTGAAGAGGATCTGCGGAAATCCTGTAAGCCTGAAGAAACAAAACCGAACACATCACTACACGGGGGGCGGGAGTTTCGTATCAAAGATATTTATAACTTTATAAGGTTACCCTTTCTGTAACGTCTATGCTAGTGTTGGTAAGGATCGTATGGTAAAGAGGAAACCTTCCAAATAAAAGCCCTCATTTGAAAACATTTAAATGTGGATAACTCATTCAAAAGATATTACATTTTAATCAATGGAGGAGAGACTTGTTGACAAGTCCTTCCGTGACTTCTAGGAAGATTTTAACCCCCAACATCATTGTTAAGCCTTCGTTAGGCTATTTTGTTTCTTTGACAAAGCTTTTGTCTTACGTTGAAGTAGTCCTGGTTCTATACTATAGTAGTTATCCCTTTTATTACCAGGTAAATTGACTGAGAAGAGAACACATTATCATTTACAGCAACAACCTGGGGACTAGTTACAGGGGATGGGAGATGAATGAGCCAATCGGAAGCTGGGGATGATTAGGTGGCCATGATGGTATAAGGGCCAGATTGGGAATTTAGCCAGGACACCGGGGTTAATACCCCTACTCTTATGATAAGTGCCATGGGATCTTTAGTGACCACATAGAGTCAGGACACTTGTTTAATGTCCCATCCGAAAGATGGCACCCTACACAGGGCAAAGTCCCCAATCTCTGCCCTGGGGCAGGGTGGTATGCTGTTGGTGGTATGCTGGGTGGTATGCTGTTGGTAATGTCTATTCTAGTACTGGTAATGAGGAAACCTTAAAAATAAAAGCCCACATCTAAATGTAGATAACTCATTCAAAGATATAGAATTTGAATCAATTGCCACTTTTACTATGCCAACAAGAAAAGCAATAAGTATTTTTTTCTTCATATGGTTAATTTGAAGGGGAACTGTGTCGCACGGCCTGCTGCTGGCTTTTCACTCCGCCTCCCCCATAGCCCCCAATGCAATAGATTGTACATGGGATAAATATAGGCTTGTAGAGCGAACTTTTCTACCTGTCTCAGCTGAAGTGGGGTGGGAAATACTTAGTAGGGTCTCTACTGACAAAACGTGTCGTTTTGGAGGGGGCTGCATTATATGCTTTTGCATTTCGTCCTGCATGTTATATTTATTCCAAAACAAGAAATTAATGTACTGTTGTGTTGAATATCAGTTGTAAAGACAAAACACTTAAAAACATGTTTTGCTTACCCTGTTTGCTTCCAGTGTGAAATAAAATGTAAACAAAGACAAAGACACAGTGTAAACAATGATGAACTGGCATACCTGTTAATGACGTAGATTAACCTGATGGTGATGGTAATGGTGCACCTTTACACACTTAAATCAACCCAAGGCCAGATGTGCCCAAAAAATGCATAAGTTCACTCGCTTGGCCTGACAAATCAAATATTTTTTAGGCAGTATCCTAGTAAAATGATGTTGCTATAGGTTTATATCACCCCCAGGGAGGACAGACATACACTACCGTTCAAAAAGTTGGGGTCACTTAGACATTTCCTTGTTTTCCATGAAAACATACATGAAATGAGTTGCAAAATGAATAGGAAATATAGTCAAGATGTTGACATGGTTATAAATAATGATTTTTAATTGAAATAATACTTGTGTCCTTCAAACTTTGCTTTCGTCAAAGAATCCTCAATTTGCAGCAATTACAGCCTTGCAGACCTTTTGCATTCTAGTTGTCAATTTGTTGAGGTAATCTGAAGAGATTTCCCCCCATGCTTCCTGAAGCACCTCCCACAAGTTGGATTGGCTTGATGGGCACTTCTTACGTACCATACGGTCAAGGTTCTCCCACAACAGCTCAATAGGGTTGAGATCTGGTGACTGTGCTGGCCACTCCATTATAGACAGAATACCAGCTGACTGCTTCTTCCCTAAATAGTTCTTGCATAGTTTGGAGCTGTGCTTTGGGTCATTGTAGGAGGAAATTGACTCCAATTAAGTGCCGTCCACAGGGTATGGCATGGCGTTGCAAAATGGAGTGATAGCCTTCTTTCTTCAAGATCCCTTTTACCCTGTACAAATCACCCACTTTAACACAATCAAAGCACCCCCAGACCATCACATTGCCTCCACCATGCTTGACAGGGGGCATCAAGCATTCCTACAGCATCTTTTCATTTTTTATGCGTCTCACGAATGTTCTTCTTTGTTATCCGAACACCTCAATCTTAGATTTGTCTGTCCATAACACTTTTTTCCAATCTTTTTCTGTCCAGTGTGTGTTCTTTTGCCCATCTTAAGATTTTATTTTTATTAGCCAGTCTGTGATATGGCTTTTTCTTTGCAACTCTGCCAAGAAGGCCAGCATCCCGGAATCGCCTCTTCACTGTTGACATTGAGACTGGTGTTTTGCGGGTACTATTTAATGAAGCTGCCAGTTGAGGACTTGTGAGGCGTCTGTTTCTCAAACTAGACACTCTAATGTACTTGTCCTCTTGCTCAGTTGTGCACCGAGGCCTTCCACTCCTCTTTCTATTCTGGTTAGAGCCAGTTTGCGGGGTTCTGTGAAGGGAGTAGTACACAGCTGTCACGTTTGTCGTAGAATGAAGGAGCGGACCAAAGCGCAGCGTGTGTATCGTTCCACATTTTCTTTATTAAACTGTGAAACTATGCAATACATACAAAATAAACTAAATGAACAAAACAACAAACCGTAACGAAGAGTTACAAATACACTTACTCAAAAGCAATCTCCCACAAACCCAGGTGGAAAAAACAACTACTTAAGTATGATCTCCAATTAGAGACAACGATGACCAGCTGCCTCTAATTGGAGATCATCCCAAAAAAGCCCAACATAGAAATACACAAACTAGAACATAACAACATAGAAAATTTAAACTAGAAAAAAAACTGTCACGCCCTGACCTACTCTACCATAGAAAATAACAGCTTTCTATGGTCAGGACGTGACAACAGTGTTGTACGAGATCTTCAGTTTCTTAGAAATTTCTCGCATGGAATAGCCTTCATTTCTCAGAACAAGAATAGACTGACGAGTTTCAGAAGAAAGTTTTTTGTTTCTGGCCCCTTTGAGCCTGTAATCGAACCCACAAATGCTGATGCTCCAGATACTCAACTAGTCTAAAGAAGGCCAGTTTTATTGCTTCTTTAATCAGTACAACAGTTTTCAGCTGTTCTAACATAATTGCAAAAGGGTTTTCTAATGATCAATTAGCCTTTTTAGATGATAAACTTGGATTAGCTAACACAAAGTGTCATTGGAACACAGGAGTGATGGTTGCTGATAATGGGCCTCTGTACACCATATTCCATAAAAAGCTACAATAGTCATTTACAATATTAACAATGTCTACACCGTATTTCTGATCAATTTGATGTTATTTTAATGAACAAAAATGTGCTTTTCTTTCAAAAACAAGGACATTCTAAGTGACCCCAAACTTTTGAACGGTAGTGTATGTGCATACCGATATAACGTTTGTGGTTATATCTAGAAGCCAGACAAAGTTTAAACCAAGCCTCTAAAATCAATAGATTTTCTACATCTGCATTGCTTGCTGTTTGGGATTTTAGGCTGGGTTTCTGTATAGCTCTTTGTGACATCTGCTGATGTAAAAAGGGCTTTATAAATACATTTGATTGATTGAATATATACCCAAGCAACTGGGAGAGAGTGAGGAATCAGTTATTTACAACAGCGAACCAATCAGTTGGTAACATGGCGCAGCTACACCAATCCAACAAGCCATGGCTTGTAGATGCAAACGAGAGTAATGTAGATGCAAACAAGAGTAATGAACAGCTAAAGGGTATCCAGATAGCTAAAATGCTCTTAATGCACACCAAGACAAACAAACTGCTACAATCTGTTATTAAAAAAGTGAATTAGCTCGAAAAGAAAGTAGAGTCTTTCATGTCAGACATGAACATATAAGGTGTGTACATGAACGAACAAGACCCCAAAAATTGCCTTCTGGAAACAAAGATAGATGAATTGGAATGATGAATTAGACGGAACAACATGAGGATATTGTCCTTACCGGAAGACGAGGAAAAAGTTGACATTTCCAGCTATGTGGTCAAACTGATATCAGAGGAACTTGATGTGGATATATCACCAGAGGATCTGGAACAATGCCATATGATTGGCGTGAAACAGAAGAACGCCCCCGCATGGTAATCTTCAAGCTGTGGAACTATCAGACCAAAGTCAACATTCTAAAGGCACAGGGGGAAAGGAGATCAAAATCCACGGCCAGTCCATTCGATTCATCCAGCATTTGTCTGCTAGGCTGAGGAAAAAACATAAGGAATACATTCTGATCAGACAGTCACTGAGGAAAAATCTAATCAAATCTCAACTCCACTTCCTGTCAGTGCTGCGGGTATAGAACGGAATACAAAGGATGGAATTCACAAGTGCTGATGAAGCCCTAAACAAGTTCTATGGATGTGTGTGTGGGCATGTGTGTGTGAGTGCAGGTGTGTGTGGGTGTATGTGTGTGTCTGTGCATATGAATGGGATTGTGAAAGAGGGTGAATATGTGTAGGAGGGTGGGAGAGAATGGGTGTGTGGATGCATAGGGTATGTGATATGTGAGCGAAGGAGAATGGATGAGTAAATCGATGTATGGATGGTTGTAGATGTGTCTGAGAAAAAGGGAGGGTGGGAAAAGACAGGAGGTCGGGACAAACTTGACTTGGTTGGGTAAGGGTAGGCAAGGATGGGAGGTTGTGACAAGCTTGGCTTGGATGGGCAAGGATGGGAGGGTGAGACAAGCTTGGGCGGGGGTAAAGTGGGGAGGGAAATGGGAGGGGGAGGTGGAGAGGGTCAAGCTTGCCTTTGGAAAGTGGAAAGGAAGGATTTATCTATACTACAATGTAATTTTATTTATTTTTTGTTACTTGCAAACCTTCTGTAAAATGAATAGGAGTTCTGGCCAAATTAGGAGGTCAAGTCATTATTATTCCTTGTTTGCCATCATAGTTATTGGTGATAGTGGGCTATAGTGGGCTATAGTGGGCTATACTCAGCCTTGTCTTCGGGCGGTAAGTTGGTGGTTGTAGATATCCCTCTAGTGGTGTGGGGGCTGTGCTTTGGCAAAGTGGGTGGGGTTATATCCTGCCTGTTTGGCCCTGTCCGGGGGTATCATCGGATGGGGCCACAGTGTCTTCTGATCCCTCCTGTCTCAGCCTCCAGTATTTATGCTGCAGTAGTTTATGTGTCGGGGGGCTAGGGTCAGTCTGTTACATCTGGAGTATTCTCTTGTCTTATCCGGTGTCCTGTGTGAATGTAAATATGCTCTCTCTAATTCTCTCTTTCTCTCTTTCTTTCTTTATCTCGGAGGACCTGAGCCCTAGGACCATGCCTCAGGACTACCTGGCATGATGACTCCTTGCTGTCCCCAGTCCACCTGGCCATGCTGCTGCTCCAGTTTCAACTGTTCTGCCTGCGGCTACGGAACCCTGACCTGTTCACCGGACGTGCTTGTTGCACCCTCGACAATTACTATGATTATTATTATTTGACCATGCTGGTCATTTACGAACATTTTAACATCTTGACCATGTTCTGTTATAATATCCACCCGGCACAGCCAGAAGAGGACTGGCCACCCCTCATAGCCTGGTTCCTCTCTAGGTTTCTTCCTAGGTTTTTGGCCTTTCTCAGGAGTTTTTCCTAGGGAGTTTTTCCCAGCCACCGTGCTTCTTTCACACGCATTGCTTGCTGTTTGGGGTTTTAGGCTGGGTTTCTGTACAGCACTTTGAGATTTCAGCTGATGTACGAAGGGCTATATAAATAAATTTGATTTGATTTGATTTGATCTGGGAGGGCATCAGACATTTTCCTGAAGTATGAGTGGTGCCTCCACTCACCTCACTTCGGTCTCTCAGCGGATCCATTCTCCCCAAGTAGAGCCCCACCAGCCACTATGCTTTAAGGTATTACAAACTGACCACAATATTTAAGTTGCAGTCTTTCTCCTATGTGTGTACAATTACATAATCCACATATTTTTGGTACATTAGGGGAGGAGTAGAAGAGTAAAATCCTCAAAGTACAAATAAGTACTTCCTTTCTGTTTTTTTGTATGTTTTCTGTTAAATGTTTGCACAGCCTACATGTTCCTACATGGTCACACATTTTATGTGTGTCATTTATATGATAACTATGCATTCATACTATGACTCTTCCATATCCATGGTATGTCCACTGCCATATTTTATCTGGTTCTTCATGACAGATGGAACAGACAATGTTAACTTTGTAGGCCAAGAAAATCCAACTTATTATGAAGCACTGGCTTCATAATGGCAAAAAAAGCATAAAGTTCTAGAACATTGAAAGAGATTGTCAGCAGATCTGGTTTTTTTTTGCAAGAGCTACACAAATGTAATATTCTAAGAGGAGTTGGGTTGGAGAGGCCTCTGCTGCCATCTACTGTAGTAACAGCAGAGTTGTAGGCATGCTGATTTTATTTTATTTAACTAGGCAAGTCAGTTAAGAACAAATTCTTAGTTACAATGACAGCCTACTCTAACCCGGACAACGCTGGGCCAATTGTGTGCTGTCCTATGGGACTCCCAATCACGGCCGGTTGTGATACAGCCTGGAATCAAACCAGGGTCTGTAGTGACGCCTCTAGCACTGAGATGCAGTGCCTTAGACCGCTGCACCACTCGGGAGCCCAGTGATAAAAAACAAGAAACCATTTTCCTTATATCCCAGCATAGGGACCAAGAAGGATTTCTTTATCATTTTGAATTGTACCTTAGATGGGGAAAAATACACATTGATTTCATTGTATATCCCCCCCCCCCCAAAACTTGTGTTTTTAGATACAATTCAAGCTATATTAGATCAAACCCAGACAGGAACTATTATTTTAGCAGGTGACCTAAATCAAGCATTCAGAAAGTTAGACAGACAAAGCAATAAACAAGGGACATTCAGAGAAACTCCAAAGAGCCTGAAAATGTTAATCTTTACAAATATTTTACAAGACACCTGGAGATTATTATCCCTAACTACAAAAGACTACTATTTTTTTCTCAAAATAATAAAATCTATTCTAGAATTTACTACATTTTTATTTATAAAAATGCAGTAAACAATATACTGGGTTCTAAAATCCATGGTATAATGATGTCATATCATTCTCCTGTATCACGCTTAATTACACCAACAGAAAATACACCCAGTGACAGAATATGGAGAATGAACAGAGCGCATCTTCAAGACCTGAAATGTATTAAATATGTAAACGAAGACCTTTACCATTACAAATGTAGACATAGAGGACAGAGAAAAGCCGACACCCAACATAATTTGGGATGCTTTTATGCATACATTAGGGGAATGATAATCTCATACGCTGCAAAATAAAAAAATGTAAGAAAAATACAAAGAAATCGAAACTTAAGCAGGAATATAATATTTTACTTTTGAAAAGAGCACAAAACTATACGTTAAACTCAAATAAAGCAAACTGTAATGGCAAATAAACCTGGTAACCACCTTTCAGACTTCACATAAGAAATAGATGCCAAACCATTTATCATTTTAAAAGATAAGGATTTACAACAATGCTATTTATAACCATTTTAAAAGCTTCATTGAATCAGAATTGAATGACAGTTGGACTGATCCTACAGCCTTCTTAGACTCCATAACCCTGAACCAACTATCAGCAGATAACAAAATAATCATTAAAAATGGAAATCACAGCAACAGAATGACAAAAGCATTACCAGACTTGATACATATTAATCAAACAGGGTGTATGAAAAATATACACTTACAAACAAATACAAGAATATGTTTTAGTCAGGGTTGTGTTTGAGACGCCCCAAATCGAGTCTGAGTCAAGACCAAGACCGGAGGGAAGGCGTAACCGAGTCAAGACCAGGACCAGGAGGGGGACGGAGGGTTCGAGACTGAGTCAAGACCCAGACCAGAAAAATGCAAGTCCAATTCAAGACCATATTTGTAATTTTGTCAAATCACCACAATAATAAGAGTATTTCTGTGTTCATATTTCAGAACATGAAAAAATATTAAAAAAGCAACATGAAAAAATGCATACTGAGTGGAAATAGAGCCACTCTTCAAATTATTACTAACCTAAACACAGTGGGGAGCAATGGGCCTTCTACTCCTTCAGAGAAGGGCTAATGATTCATAAAATAACTATAATATAATAACAATAATAATTATATTATTATATTCAATGATGTTCTGATGTAATCCCTTCAATTTTAGTTGGAAAGGAAAGGGTTAACACTGAAGAGAAACAAAAATCCCATCAGGATTTTTCTTTGCTGGTCTCTGGGGAGATAAATCTAGCTAGCTACAGTTGAAGTTGGAAGTTTACATACACCTTAGCCAAATACATTTAAATGCATTTTTTCACAATTCCTGACATTTAATCCAAGTGAAAATTCCCTGTTTTAGGTCAGTTAGGATCACCACTTAATTTTAAGAATGTGAAATGTCAGAATAATAGTAGAGAGAATTATTTATTTCAGCTTTTATTTCTTTCATCACATTCCCAGTGGGTCAGAAGTTTACATACACTCAATTAGTATTTGGTAGCATTGCCTTTAAATTGTTTAACTTCGGTCAAATGTTTCGGGTAGCCTTCCACAAGCTTCCCACAATAAGTTGGGTGAATTTTGTCCCATTCCTCCTGACAAAGCTGGTGTAACTGAGTCAGGTTTGTAGGCCTCCTTGCTCGCACATGCTTTTACAGTTCTGCCCACAAATGTTCTATAGGATTGAGGTCAGGGCTTTGTGATGCCCACTCCAATACCTTGACCTTGTTGTCCTGCTGCCACCCCCGTGCTTCACGGTTGGGATGGTGTTCTTCGGCTTGCAAGCCTCCCCCTTTTTCCTCCAAATATAACGATGGTCATTATGACCAAACAGTTTTATTTTTGTGTCATCAGACCAGAGGACATTTTTCCAAAAAGTATGATCTTTGTCCCCGTGTGCAGTTGCAAACGTAGTCTCGCTTTTTATGGCAGTTTGGAGCAGTGGCTTCTTCCTTGCTGAGCGGCTTTTCAAGTTATGTCAATATAGGACTAATTTTACTGTGGATATAGACACTTTTGTACCTGTTTCCTCCAGCATCTTCACAAGGTCCTTTGCTGTTGTTCTGAGATTGAGTTGCACTTTTCGCACCAAAGTACGTTCATCTCTAGGAGACAGAACGGGTCCCCTTCCTGAGCGGTATGACGGCTGCGTGGTCCCATGGTATTTATTCTTGCGTACTATTGTTTGTACAGATGAACGTGGTGCCTTCAGGCATTTGGAAATTGCTCCCAGAGATGAACCAGACTTGTGGAGGTCTACAATTTTTTTTCGGAGGTCTAGGCTGATTTCTTTTGATTTTCCCATGATGTCAAGCAGAGAGGCAATGAGTTTGAAGGTAGGCCTTGAAATACATCCACAGGTACACCTCCAAATGGCTCAAATGATGTCAATTAGCCTATCAGAAGCTTCTAAAGCCATGACATCATTTTCTTAGTGTATGTAAACTTATGACCCACTGGAATTGTGATACAGTGAATTATAAGTGAAATAATCTGTCTGTAAACAATTTTTGGAAAGATTACTTGTGTCATGCACAAAGTAGATGTCCTAACCGACTTGCCAAAACTATAGTTTGTTAACAAGAAATTTGTGGAGTGGTTGAAAAACTAATTTTAAAACCTCTTAGGGATCCCTTAACGCTCGAATCCCGTTAGCGGGATAGATTTGACAACATCCGGTGAAATTGCAGATCGCCAAATTCAAACTACAGAAATATAAATATTATAACTAAACCTCATTGTTCTTCTATCCGTGCTTCGGCTTTCTTGAAGGCCAAAAGGTCACTGTGCAATAGCGAACAGTCTAGCTAGCTAGCTTTTGTTGTCGGCTCGTTTGCAGCGCTGCAGCAGGTGTTATCAAAGAGGATGTCGTTGCTAATTTGTTAGCTTCTCACTTTTCGAGAATATATCTTTCAACAAGAAGTTAAGTTTCAAATGATCATCATCTGGTGAGTGGAACTGTGTTTTTATTGCAGCGGGCTTGCTGTTGTTAGCCATCTCTTTCAAAATAACTTATGTGTGTGAAACATTGTTGCATTTAAAGTGGAACTGCATTTTAGCAACATTAAATCCTATTTCAATCTGTTCATATACACCCACAGGAAGAATGACACTATTTAAAAAAATATATAATAATTCTAACAAGCGACCATTTAGAGATGGTCATTTTCAAGTTTTCATAAATTTGTTTGAGAATTACGTATAGAGGGCTTACAGTTGCGTCACAAATCATCTAGCAACCGCACCAACCGCCATGTTGGAAAACCAAACTCAGTCTGTTGAAAGTCCTCCAATCTTCCACATGGCTGGCTACGTGTTGCTACCACCTGAAACTTCTGGAAGGTTTCCCATTATTTCGTTTTTCTAAGGACCCAGAAAACAGAGGCAGTGGGCGAACCTATTCAATTAAGTAAATTTACATTGAAAGTGATAAAAAACAATGTATTATTATTTACTGTTAGCTTTCTACAAAAACTTGGTGTGCAGGCTAACACAAATGAGCTGCTTACGACGTAATGTTCGCTGTATAGCTAGATAGTTTCTGTACGTGAATTGAATTAAATGTCACCAGGTTGCTAACTTCATATTAGCTAGTTACAGTAGCCATCTTGATATATTTATCGTTGTAACTCCAAATGCATTTGTAGGTAGGTAGACTGTAGCTAACAGCCATTGAAGAGGGTGAAAGGATTAGCTGGCACTTCCAGCTGTCAGAGAAGGGAGAGTAGGCTACTCTGGATAGGGCAGGTCATTTTGTGGGAGAACATTATAAAACTATTGTCCAGTTCCAGTCCCCAGTGAGAAAAACTGAGGACAGATAGGCATAGCAACATAATATTCAGGGCTGTCCAAGTATAATGTAGCCTGTTTCTTTGTAATGGTTTCTGTACTCAGATACAGAAAGCCATCAAACCCTGTCTGCAGATGAAGAGGTCCCAATTAATGTCACAAGAGGATGAGTACATCATTGTCTACCATGGATTATATGTTAGCAAATGTTGTGAACAGAAATACAGTTTGAAAGTCACACAATGTATAAACCTATTACAACTAAGCAGACCAGCCCTGCTGGGTGTGCAGGCTTCTGGTCTAGCCCAGCACTAACGCACCTGATTCAATGTATCAAACGTAATAAGTTAATAATCAAGTGTTCTAATGCTGGGCTGGAACAGAAGTCAGTAGATCAGGGATCAGTGGAGCGAGGTTGGCCACCTCTGGTAATTGACTTTTTTGGTTCACCTGAAATGATGCATGCGCTGACCAACTGGCAAGTGTCTTCACTGACATTTTCAACCTGTCCCTGACTGAGTTTGTAATACCAACATATTTCAAGCAGACCACCATAGTCCCTGTGCCCAAGAACACTAAGATAACCTGTCTAAATGACTACCGACCCATAGCACTCATGTCTGTAGCCATGAAATGCTTTAAAATGCTGGTCGTGGCTCACGTTAACACCATTATCCTAGAAACCCTAGACCCTCTCCAATTTGCATATCACCCCAACAGATCCACAGATGATGCAATCTCTATTGCGCTCAACACTGCCCTTTCCC
Source organism: Salmo trutta (assembly GCF_901001165.1). Classification (NCBI taxonomy): domain Eukaryota; kingdom Metazoa; phylum Chordata; class Actinopteri; order Salmoniformes; family Salmonidae; genus Salmo; species Salmo trutta. Next base: position 31,522,600 of record NC_042964.1, read on the forward strand.
ACCTGGACAAAAGGAACACCTATGTGAGAATGTCATTCATTGACTACGGCTCAGCTTTCAACACCATAGTGCCCTCAGAGCTAGTCACTAAGCTAAGGACCCTGGGACTAATCACCTCCCTCTGCAACTGAATCCTGGAGTTCCTGACGGGCTGCCCCCAGGTGGTAAAGGTAGGTAACAACACATCTGCCACTCTGATCCTCAACACGGGGGCTCCTCAAGGGGTGCGTGCTCATTCCTCTCCTGCACTCCCTGTTCACTCATGACTGCATAGCCAGGCACGACTCCAACACCATCATCAAGTTTGCCGATGACACGCCTCCCAGGTGGCGCAGCATTCTAAGACACTGTATTGCAGTGCAAGCTGCGTTGCTACAGATGCTGGTTCGATCCCCATCTGTGTCGCAGCCAGCCGCGACCGGGAGACCCTTGAGGTGATGCACAGATTGCCCAGCGTCGTCCGGGTTAGGGGAGGGTTTGGCCGGCAGGGATGTCCTTGTCCCATCGCGCTGTAGCGACTCCTGTGGCGGGCCGGGTACATGCACACTGACACGGTCGCCAGGTGTGCGGTGTTTCCTCTGACACACTGGTGCGGCTGGCTTCCGGGTTAAGTGTGCATTGTGTCAAGAAGCAGTGCAGCTTGGCGGGGTTGTTTATCGGAGGATGCATGGCTCTTGACCTTCGCCTCTCCCGAGGCCGTACGGGAGTGGCAGCAATGGGACAAGACTGTAACTACCAATTGGAAATGACGAAAAAGGGGCCAATAAATAAATATATATATATATATAAATTACACACACACAAGTACTAAGTCATGTTTTGCAGATGGGTCAAATACTTATTTCCCTTATTAAAATGCAAATCAATTTATAACATTTCAAACATAAGTTTTTCTGGATATTTTTGTTGTTATTCTGTCTCTCACTGTTCAAATAAACCTACCATTAAAATTATGGACTGATCCTTTCTTTGTCAGTGGGCAAACGTTCAAAATCAGCAGGGGATCAAGTACTTTTTCCCCCCACTGTATATATATATTTTAAAAAGTTTGCAGATGACACAACAGTGGTATGCCTGATCACCAGCTACTATGAGACAGCCTATAGGGAGGAGGTCAGAGACCTGGCTGTGTGCTGCCAGGACAACAACCTCTCCCTTAACGTAATCAAGACAGTGGAGATAATTGTGGACTACAGGAAAAGGAGGACCGAGCACGCCCCCATTCTCATCGATGGGGCTGCAGTGGAACAGGTTGAGAGCTTCAAGTTCCTTGGTGTCTCCAGTACCAGCCCCACGCACCAGGCCTCCAGTGCGTCAGCCCAGTCCAGCTCGTCCTACTCCTGCTCCTCGCACTAGCCTTGGGGTACGTGTATCCAGTCTGGTACCTCCACTACCAGCCCCACGCATCAGGCTTTCAGTGCGCAGTCCCTGTCCAGAGCTTCCGACGACAGTACCCCGTCCAGAGCTTCCGGCAACAGTGCCCCGTCCAGAGTGTCCGGAAACAGTGCCCCGTCCAGAGTGTCCGGCGACAGTGCCCCGTCTAGAGATGGCCCACAGTCCGGAACCGAGTGAGACGGCCCACAGTCCGGAACCGAGTGAGACGGCCCACAGTCCGGAACAGAGTGAGACGGCCCACAGTCCGGAACAGAGTGAGACGGCCCACAGTCTGGAACCGAGAGAGATGGCCCACAGTCCGGAACCGAGAGAGCCGGCCCACAGTCCGGAACCGAGAGAGACGGCCCACAGTCCGGAACCGACGCAGCCAGAGTCGCCCTACAGTCCGGAACCGGCGCAGCCAGAGTCGCCCTACAGTCCGGAACCGGCGCAGCCAGAGTCGCCCTACAGTCCGGAACCGGCGCAGCCAGAGTCGCCCTACAGGAGACGCCCATCGGCCCTGAGCCTGCAGAGACGCCCATCGGCCCTGAGCCTGCAGAGACGCCCATCGGCCCTGAGCCTCCGGAGACGCCCATCGGCCCTGAGCCTCCGGAGACGCCCATCGGCCCTGAGCCTGCGGAGACGCCCATCGGCCCTGAGCCTCCGGAGACGCCCATCGGCCCTGAGCCTGCGGAGACGCCCATCGGCCCTGAGCCTCCGGAGACTAGTTGTTGCTTGTGTATTGATTTCAGGACCATGGATAGTAGGTTACCAGGTCATTTAAAGCTGTGTTGCTGGATATGTACGAAACTACACATATTTGTTTGGCAGAGACCCTTCAGAGTATTTCCAACCCCACTTTAGCTGAGACAAGTAGAAAAGTAATTTCTACAAAACAGTATGTATCCCATGTAAAATCTATTACAGTGTATTGCATTGGGGACTATGGAAGGGTTGGATAATGAAGTGCTGTATGTACGACGCAGTCCCCCTCCAAAACTAACCATATTTGGTTAGTATAGACCCTACTGAGTATTTCCCACCCCTCTTTAGCTGAGAGAGGTAGAAAAGTTCTCTCTACAAGCCAATATGTATCCCATAACGCCATCTTAACTGCGAGTAATTCTCGATTTCCCAAGTCATAGTTCCTCTCAGCGAGGTTAAGACAACGGGAAAGGAAGGCGCAGGAATGCAGTTTCTGGTCCTTTGGAGTAACTCCTCGTGTCTTCCAATGGTGGCTCCTTGGGAGGAGACAGCGTTGCGGAGCTGGTCTGAGTCTGCTGGGTCAGTTATGGCCAGTTCGAACTATCACGGCTCAGACTAAAACCCAGATGCAGACACAGGAGGCGGATAGTAGGATTCTCCAAGTTTATTACAGTACAAGGGGCAGGCAATCGGTAGGTCAAGGCAGGCAAAGAGTCGTAATCCATATCAGAGTCAGGCAGGTACAGGATTGAAAGCAGGATCAGGACAGGCAGAAAGGTCAGAACTGGGAAGACTAGAACTGGGAAGACTAGAAAAAGCACAAAAAAAACTAGAGCACAGTAAACACGGACACACGCTGGTAGGACTTGACGGGACATGACAAACTGGCAACAGAGAATAAATACACATGAGGTAATGGGAGACACCTGGTGGGGGTTGGAGACAATCACAAGACAGGTGAAACAGATCAGGGCCTACAAGCCTACACAATCACTTTCGATATACCAGTATTTGTGTAAACTTTCAAAATAAATGCTGGTATAAATAATACAATATAAAATATATAATACATCAAATTATACATGTATTTTTTCAAAGGTGGTTGCAATTGTCAGTAGAAACCACATTCGTGTAAGCAAGTGGCAGGTAGCCTAGTGGTTAGTGCATTGGGCCAGTAACCGAAAGGTTGCTGAATCAAATCCCCGAGCTGACAAGGTAAACATCTGTCGTTCTGCTGTTCTGCCCCTGAATGAGGCAGTTATTGTAAATAAGAATTTGTTCTTAACTGACTTGCCTAGTTAATTTAAAAATGAATGCTGCCTGCATAATATCCTATGGAAGACCTGCCACATATTTTTTTTTTAAATCGTCGTTTGAGATACTATCTCAAAATTATGTGGCGATCTCAATCTAACCATGTTCCAGAGATCAGCACAGCAGGGCCGCTGGCAAACGTGTGGCGAGCTGGCATATGCCCCAACACTTTTGATTCGGTTTGATAAAACGTATTGACACGGAATGGTATTGTAGCCATTATTAATCCGTCCACTTCAACAAGTGGTTCCATACACATATAATAATAGCAGGAAACATTATGTACCCCCAAATCTTTTCAGGTCTGAAGTTTTAGATTTCACCTTGAATGTTTTGATATTCTATTCCCATGGCAACTGCCCATTGTGAACTAACAATTGTGCAATGTGCATAGATACATATGTCTACTTTAAAATGGTTTTCTATGTGTTCTTGTTTGTCATCTCTCACTAAGGTCCATATGTCTCATCTCAGCCATGACTTTTGGAAGGGATATGTGGAATAACCTGCATGGGTTCTTTCTGTTCTCTAAATATCAGTAAATGAATTGGATGCAAGTCTGTGATACCATAGTGCACTAGAGTTGACCTAATTTTCACTATGGTGAGTAAAATAATTTAAATGTGATCCATTGACTTCACCAGTATGCTCTTTTAATTTTTTTCTCTAACACATTCCCCATATCTAGGCATAATTTCATGGGGACTGGATCAAAACAGGGAGAGAGGACCTTGTGTCTGCCTCCGAGTAGCACTCTTTGAATTCTTCAAGGTAGTAGACCCCCTGCTGAATGTTTGAAAGAAATTGTGGAGGCAGTGTAGATGCAAAATGAGTGTATTTGCTGAGTGTACCTGTTACCATGTAACTGCATTGCAGTTACTGGCACAATATACATGCCGACTACAGTAGAATACTAAATCACAGCCAACTGTTTATTTGTTTTGTAGTTTATAGCCTTCTATTACAGCCAACACCCAACATCACAGCCATGGCTTAACTTGCTTTGTATTTTATCTGTTGTTTTTCTTCTGCCACTAATTGGATAACTGGCTTATGAGCGCAACACTATGGTTTAATGTGTTTTTGCAGATGTTCCACCGAGAGGGTGATCAGCAATGTTCCTCAGTACGTGGAGAAAGGGCTGGTGTCAGGGCATGTTATCCCACCATCACAGCCTATGGAGAACAATCTCAACCCTGGTAAAAGAGAGCACTGAATTTGTATAACAAATGATAGGTACAAAAAAATACTGCAGGCGAGTGATGATTGAATGGATTACATAATGTTAATTTAGGCCTAACAACTGTCAAAAAGCAGGTGATTACCTTTGGGTATTGCCTCTGTCTCAGGGCAGGTTTTAGATCTTTCAAGTATAGGTCCAAGCACACCTGTAAATGTCACCTCCACCAATCACAGCAAAAGCCAAATGGCAGAGAATTATGAGGTCATCGATGATAACTTCCTGTCCATTGATCATGATGAGACACTCCTTATATTCCAAACACTAGATTGCATTGAAGCGTATCTCTTGACTGAGGGCCCTGTTCAATCAAAAACCACTAACTAGGACTTTCCTGAGGCAAGACAAAACATCACTTGAGTAGAAAGCTTTGTGTTTTCATAGAAGGCTGTAGCACCAAAGGGAATGATGAAGATAATGATGTAGGACCCTCCAGTTACAACAATCCCTCCAGCAGCCATGAGTACCTACTCCATCTCAAACAGCAGGCCGGTTCCCATCTCAGGGCCCAGAAGGAACGCCATGTCAAAGGTCAGTGGTCAGAGGGAAATGTCAGAGGTCTTTGACAGGGCAAAGGGGAAATATACTGGGTGGATTTGTTGATAGTAATGTACCTGAATCATGTTTTTCACAGCATGTGGTAGTAATCAGAGCATGACCCTAAGAAATAGGCCTTTCACTATCTAGGATGCAAAATTATTCTTCAAAATGTAGGCCTAGTTAATGTTTGGTTTGCATTTAGCTAAAGTTAATGTATTATTTTTATTTTCTCTGATAGATCTCTCTCTGAAAAAGGACAAACTCCAGCATCTTCTCCTGAAACTGGACACTATGGAGGGCCCCCCGGGGCAAGACAATAGATGGCAATACAGCAGCGAGCGAGATGAACCAATTGTACTTACATTGCTAATGTCTAATGTCTTGCAGTACTAATGTCTGTTCCACCCCTTAACCTCTATAAAAGGGACACATCTCTAAAGGCAACAGTGCTTCTAAAGAGATAGTACATATGTCTACTATGTATATACAGTAGATGTCATACAGACATAATAACTGAAAATGAATCACAATTAAAAGCAGTTCAGTCTGTGGATGTGTGATTGATGTCCAGAGTGGTGTGAGAGATGTGTGTTCTCCCTCTCTAAGGAGCCTGGAGAGGATGACAGGGCTCATGCAAATCCTGGGGACAGACAGAGAGAGGCAGCAGGTGAGAGGACAGCCAACAACCACATGGAGGATAGGTAAGCAAGCACACAGCAGCTCACAGCCCCTTGCAAAGGATGTAGACTCTGACATTGTTTGGTTGTTCTGCGTTGTTTGGTTGTGCACATTGAGTATTCAATTTATTGATGGATTATTAATAAAGTATTTGAGATTTTTGTGTCCTTTTCACAGACCTGTGCATATGTCACCCCATCACAGAGAGAGCATGAGCCCAGAGGATGACGACGCCTCTGACCATTCCCTGCACAGGTAGTGGCAACCTTTCTTGCCACACTTTGTTCATTATCCATGTTTAAATTGACCTTCTTGCTGAAGTTTATTTTGTCTCCGCAGGGGGAATAAGATGATCCACAGGTGTTGGAGCAGAATCTTCCAGTCCATCAGCTTCCCCTTCAGCCTGGCTACTGCCTTCATCATAGAGCTGCTCAGCTTCATCACACAGTATGTCATCAAGGTAAAGTTGCTCTCAGAGGGATAATGATGTACATGGGTATATTCAGATACTAGAATTCACTTATTTCAAAGTATATTATATTAGGTTGCATTTAGTTGACCTGTCTTTACCCGTGTGCACACAGGTGTTGATAGTGGGACTAGTCGTAGCGCTAGGGGAACAGGTGATCACACCTCTGTTCGGGGTACTGTTTAGCCACACCCTCCAGCCCATGGCCAGGTGTTTCGTCAACGTCTCATGGGCTGTCAGGGACATTCTCCACTCCCTATTGGCCATTGTTAGGGAAGTCTTTATGCACGTAGCGCTACTCGTCCAATCGTTCAGGCTCGTGGAAGTCAACATGGCTGCTGCTGAGCCTCGTGGCAGACAGGATGAGTGATTCAGGAAGCCCAAGGGCAATTAAAAGCCTATAAAGCTAATATAACTTAACTTTTCTCAGTGATTGAAAGTGTGCCTTTATGTTTAGGAGAAGTGTTGTAGTTTTTAGCTAGTTATTACTAGCTACAATTATACATTAATACAAATATCATAGTTACATATACAGTACACCCAATATCATTGTATCATAGCTGCACATGGAATACATCCATTCCTTCCAGTTATTCATAAGAAAACACAATTTTGAAACAGTTACTGAAATCACAAAATGTGTTTATTTGCAATGTGCTGAACACATCATTCAAGTGGGGTTGAACCATTGTTTTGGAAACAACACTAATGTCTTCGTGTGTGAACATCTACAGTATGAAACTTCGGTTTACACTCTAAAGCAAACACAAGTGACGCAACATAATCACTGTACACTATAGTTACACAGTGTTCGGGAGTAGTGAACTACGTGTAGTTCAACAAGTAATTTAATTACATTTTGTAGTAGCAAAATTCGAATCTTGGTAGTATTTTCAGTAGTTAATAACTTTTTTTCCCCCATGTGGCAGTGTAGCTAACTATTGGAACTACACACTACTTTGTTGCAACGAGAAAATAAAATATAGGTGAAGTAGGTAAGAATTTTCTTTCTTTTTTGGCATCAGACCTGCCTAATTCTCACTACACACTCTGTTAACATCTGATTCCAGAGTGATTTGTTCTTGCAATATGTAGTCTATGGCATTTCAGATTTAGATATGATCATTTTTAACTAAGTATAGTAGTTTGGATGTAGTGAACTACTTTTTCAAATGAAGTTTACTTAACTATATTTTTCTTAAGGGTAGCTTTAGTGTAGCTTAATTTCTTCCAGTGTGAAGTAATTGGTAGCTTGATAAACTACATTTTCAGAGTAGCTTCCCTAACACTGTAGTTACATTGCATGCGCTTACATTATGACTTTAATTCCTGAAATACTAGTTCTTCAACACTACAAATGAAAGTAATACCGAATGACTTCATTCACATTAAGTCTGGTCCCACACTGTTCTACAGAAAATACACGTTTCTGTTATCAGATTTACATTCGTCCATTTACTCAATCAAGACCTGAAAAGTGGTTGAGCTCTTTTAGGCCAAAATAATCATTTGGAATTGGAGAGAGAAAAAACACTGAGAAAACAAAACAATTTATAAACATTTTGTCTGTGTACAGTGTTCGTTTGGCTCCATAATGTCAGTTTTATTTTTGAATAAATGTTTAGAGTTCTTTTGCATCTTCCTCAGTGTGAGTCTGAAGCCCAGAGTGTGAGTCTGAATGGTGCATCTGTGGGTTACTTGGTCGTCTGTTTGCTTGGTCGCCGGTTTGTTTCGTTGAGCCCCTGCGCTGCGATTCCCCCGTCAACGTCCTGATGCTGGAGCAACTGGACCTGGCGCCAGCTTCATCCTCCATGGCTATGTCATAATCGTCTGAAAGACAGATCACCGAGTGCATATTCTTATATTGGTTTTCTGTCTCAGACTCCTCTTCAGAAGTGCTTTTGTGTCCGTCTTTGGGATCTCTGATTTGGTGTGTTTTCATCCTGTGACTCTGAGGCTTTTCTGTGTTTGTTCGGTCCTCAGAGGTCTCGCTTACATCTGCGGTCTCACTAGAAGCGCCACTAGAAGCACCCAAAACATCTCTTGACTTATCCGTCCTTTCCCCCTTGGAATATCTCTTCTCTTTTGTGTCAACGGCGCGTTCCCACTCCTTCTCCCATTCCCCCTCCTCCTCCTTCTCCATATCCCTCTGCTTATTCCTCTCCTTCTCCTTCTCGTCTTTCGTCACAGCCCCCATGCTGATGGTGCTGTCAGCTTTCCTGCCATTGGAGAGTAGGGTGGGAGTGAGGTTTTTAACCAAGGGCTCTGGCATCACCAGTATAGGCAGCATGTCGCCTGTTACGGTCCTGGAGCCGCAGTCTGGATAGCTGCTGTGGGAGCGTGGTTGTGGTGGGATCAGTGACTGTTTCCTGGTGTAGACCCCATGTCTCCCATGGAGGCTTTCGGAACCTCCCGAGGCCTCGTAGTCTATGCTGAACCCTTTGTTCTGGTAGCAGACCTCCTCGATCAGGGGGATCATGGGCCGGCCCGAGTTCACCTGTCGATCACGGAAAGAAGGGGCATTTAGAGGGTTGCTTTGAGTTGAAATGGTTGCTTTGTGACTTATGTTCCAACTGATGCAGTGTTGTCCTTGTCCGTGCAAAAGTCTCATTGGTCTCGTTCAGAATTTCAAAAGTACATTGGGCAATTATGGACAAACAATTCAGCACGTTTGAAAAGCTGAGGCTGTACGACCAGATCAAACCGCCCCTCCATGCCCATACCCCGCCTTCCAGGATGCCTCTTCCACAGAGCTAAACAACCGTATCACATTCTGTTCATGTGTTACTTCACGCACATATTTTTTAACAGCTGAAATAAAAACCCTGTAGCATTTTGAAAGAGCATTCCCCAAAATATCTATTTTGTAGGCTAATTTAAGACGACATGATTAGCATGTAGCTACAACCTTCTCTGTCTGTTGTAACTAAGGATATTGCAGTAGCACAAACATAAGCAGTACGCACTTTTTTTGGCAATATCCTTATCCTAAACGTGGTGGGAAACCAAATGCATTTAGCCTACATGACAACATAACATGTAGCCTAACGCAGTTATTTCGCAACACCAAACGATATGATAGAGAGTACATCATTGAAATTTGCCAGAGTAGCCTGTTTCAGCTCTGGCCAGCCGAACTAGCACATACGCAGAAGGTACGGTTGTTTAGCTATCGGGAAGAAGCTTCCAGAGAATCTGGTCACGAAGCCACTCCGTTTTTGAAATATTAAAACACCACACATTGGCTTACTGAATCCATATAGATAGATACTAGATCTATTCTATGACTGAATCTATGATATTCCACTTACACATGGGGTTGGGTACTGACCATAAATCGGCTTCAGTCTACGATGCAAAACATAAGCAAGTCAGTATTTCACCTCATCACCAAACTCACAATAATTACTCCAAAAGTATTGGGACAGTGGCAGTTTTTTTTATTGTTTTGGCTCTGTGCTACCATGCTACCATGATTACGAATAATCCTGAATGGATCAGGAGTAAGGATGAGTGAGTGTCGCGCCCTCATCTGTTTCACCTGTTCTTGTGCTTGTCTCCACCCCCCTCCGGGTGTTGCCCATCTTCCCCATTATCCCCTGGGTACTTATACCTTTGTTTTCTGTCTGTCTGTGCCAGTTCGTCTTGTTTGTTCAAGTCAACCAGCGTTTTTCTCTCAGCTCCTGATTTTCCCCAGTCTCTCTTTTTCTCGCCCTCCTGGTTTTGACCCTTGCCTGTCCTGACTCTGAGCCTGCCTGCCGTACTGTACCTTGGCCACACTACTCTGGATTATCGGCCCCTGCCTGCCTTGACCTGTCGTTTGGCTGCCCCTGTTGTTGCAATACACATTGTTACTTCAACACAGTCTGCACCTTACCTGAAACCTGATAGTATGAACTGGCCATGACTGACCCAGCAGACTTGGACCAGCTCCACAACTCCATCTCCTCCCAAGGAGCCCTCATCGGTAGACTATGCGGTGGATTTCCGCACGCTACCAGCGGAGGGTGCCTGGAACCCGGAAGCGCTGTTTGACACGTTCCTGCACGGATTATCAGAGGAAGTAAAGGACGAGCTTGCAGCCTGGGAATTTCCGACGGATCTCGACTCACTCATCGCTTTAACCATTCGGATCGATTGTCGGCTATGGGACCGTAGGAGGGAGAAGAGGTCTGATTGCGGTCCCAAACGCTCACTCAAGGATCCCACCTTGCATTGATGAACTCTGGAAGTCCCCGGCATCTTCGTCTCTGAGAGGATCCGAGCTTACCCGAGTTCCTCCTAGAGCCTCCGAAGACTGCTGATTTGCCCCTCCCAAGCAGCTCGGCAGGGCAAGGCTGTCTCCAGCCAAATGTGTACACAGACTTAACACCTAGAGTTGTCTGTATTGCGATATTGCCGGTCATTATGTGTCTACCTGTCCCTTCAAGAGACCGAGCTCATTGGTAGGAATGAGTACTCTGATGGGTCTTAAGGATAATGTTGCTTCTTCCCCTACTCAACCCCCTCTCCATGCCACCCTACTGTGGGGCGACCAGTCCAAGTTTCTCCAGATACTCATCGACTCGGGGGCCGATATGAGTCTTACGGACATTACCCTGGCGTCCGAGCTGGGCATCCCCACTCAACCCCTCTCCATTTCCATGGATGTTAGAGCGCTGGACAGGCACTCTATAGGCCGGGTCACCCACCATATCACCCCTATCAACCTACGAGTGTCGGGGAACCACAGCGAGACGATACAATTCCTGCTAATTGAGTCTCTGCAGGTTCCCGTGGTATTGGGATTCTCTTGGCTCCAGCGACACAATCCCTCGATTGACTGGCCTACTGGTGCCATCGTGGGCTGGAGCCTGTTCTGCCACACTCATTGCAAGTCAGCTCTGCCTGCCCTGGGACATATTCCTGGGGGCTTGGAAATTGCTCTGGACCTCTCCGCCAACCCCACGGAGTACCAGGACCTCCGGGAGGGGTTCAGTAAGGCCCGGTCCACTTCGCTTCCGCAGCACCAACCGGTATCCAAGAAGGTCAAGCCGGATGCGCTGGCACGCCGCTATAGCCCCGCGGCTACACCCCTGGAAGCCGAGACCTTTCCCCCCTGCTCCAAAATCATTAGCCCCTCTGCTGTTCGTCCTCTGTTGTCCCGTACCCTCCGTATACTTCCTACTTTTCATGTGTCTAGATGTAAACCCATGTCTCACAGCCCTTTGTCTCCTGTCACCTGATAGTGAGAAAGGTACAGAGGCATAAATATCATACCCACCAAAAATGCTAGCCTCCCCTGCTATTGTATAAGCATATCTTGGGGGTATGATATTTGTGCGTCTAACTTTCTCACTCATCATTATTCACGATTCATTCAGAATGATCCATAATCATGGTAGCATCCACATTAATGTAGAAATGTTTAGAAACATAAAAGTGACTCCAAAATGACACAATACATTATTTACCAATCATTTCTATTGGGTACAAAATAATCTGAACTACAACCAAAATACACAGCAAATGCGTAGAGTCACAAGCTTTCTGTAATCATTGTGTGCTATGAATATGGGACCACTTAACTTTTTGCTACTTTAATACACGTAAGTGAATTTGGCCCAATATTTTTGATCCCCTAAAATGGTGCAAAATTAAAGCTGACAGTCTGCACTTTTGATGTATCATTTGAAATCCAATGTGCTGGAGTACCGAGCCAAAACAAAAACAAAAATGCCACTGTCCCAATACTTTTGGAGCTGTACTGTACATGTAACTATTATGTTTCATGTGTTACTGTTACACATCACCGATGTGTAACATTTACAGAGTTCACCATAATACATTTTCTCAAGCTGCACTACATTTTCTTGTTGCTGCATCTTGGGAAAACAAAACACAATGCAGAACCACGACGTCACAGTACAACCACAGGTGCCATACTTGAATTAGCATAATTATGCAATGGAAGTGCATCACATGTAAACATTTAACACACATTACACCATCTCACTGTCACAACCACAACATCACTCTAGTGCATACGTCAAAGCAATGCATTCATGAAAACTCACCATCTGGAACCCGCTTAAGCTCTATATAAACAGCATTAGTGAAAAAAGACATCAGGGGCATAGAGGGAGAGAGTGAGGACGGGATGAAAGAAAGACTGATATGCTGAGTTTGAACTTGTTCTGCCAACCACTGGTTTAGGAGTCAGAGCTCAAAGATTGTAGTTGATATGGCGTTACAGACATGTTTAAAAATATATATATTAGTCCCAATGTTTTTTTGCCTTGGATTACGCTGTAGTTTAGTGGTCGATTAGTTAAGATTTGACAGTAGCTAGGTTTCCATCCAATTGGCGACAGATTGTCATACCAATATTATAAAACCTGCATATAGGTTTCCACCCCAACATTTTTTCACAAAAACGGTTGTGTTAAATAGCAAATGTGCCTACTATGGTATTGGCACGTGCGTTCTAGCCAACAGCTCTCAGATACAGTGCGGGTAGGCTAGTCTACGTGATGAGATTATTATAGATAAGAAGTGAGGATATTTTTATTTGTCAAATGGCAGTCAAGCATCGATCATCATGTCACCAGAATCCGACCATTGATATTTATTGGAAAGGAGCATCAAGATCACCGTGCACTTTCACCACCCTGTGAAGTTCATCATCATTTATTTCATCAGTAGCCTAATAGCCTAATAGTAGCCTAATAAACTGCATAGTTTCCCGAGTCGTAGTGGGAGGACCACACACCATGTCATCGCGTGACATGTTTACTTCAATATGATGGTTATTGTATCAATATTTGCGCATAAAGGTGTTTCCTCCGGAATTTCTCACTTTACGTTGCGTATTTGGTTTTGTCGACATTTGGAAAGTTCACCAACAACTTGTTTTTTTACTTGCATAAAAAGGTTGGATGAAAACCTGGTTAATGACACATTTAGCTCAGATTAGGGTTGTATAAGCGAGCTGTCCTTAGTTGCTTCATTGTGTTTGACTGTAGTACTCAGTGGGTTTACATGTTGTTTCATGCTTATACTTTGTGTCTTTGCCATTCCTGAGCATTCATTCAGTCGCAACTAGCCAGCAGATGGTCATTCAATATTTCAACACCTGGATCAATATCTTTCTTTCACTTGTGTGCGTGCTTTAGTTGCCACTGTGTGTGTGAGAGAGTCATGTGTGTGGATACAATGTGTGTGTTACGTGTACATGGAGCAGCCCTTACCACATTGGGGTGCTTCCCCAGGGTGACAGCCCCTCGTCTGGCCGGGTCCCGTCTCCGTCTCCTCTTGGCCCATCGGATCAGCAGGAACAGGGTGGTCACTAACAGCAGCAGCATCCCACCCATGATACCGCCAGCCATCCTCACATCCATGTCTCTGAACAACCGCTCTTCTCCGAAAGGTGTCCGTGGAACTATGGAGGAAAGGATGGAGGGATAGGAGAGACGGTTTAGCGTATGAAGTCCAACTGCCCGCACAACTGGTCCATTATCTTCACTTTGCACCGGCTTGTGCTCATAGCCCTGCGGAGTCCTACTCATTCATCCAAACGTTGTGCCTGACGCCCAGATGAAGAGAAAGTTTGTGTCTGTTTTGTAAGCATTTGCTCAGTCTACACTTCTTTGAATGGGGAGAAAATACATTCTGGGAAATTCGAGCAGCTTGATGTCCAGCCAGTTGACTGGCTTAACTCTTCCTATTGTATTCATGTTGTCTGGAGTGGCGTGATTGACCGTGCATTGAAGGGGGGGGGGGGGGGGGGGGGGGGGGGTGAACTGGGAGCTGGGAGATTATAAGTGGATCTTCCAGCAAGACAATAACTTCAACATCACACTTAAATATGACAAGTGTAGCTAAAGAATAAATGCATTATGTCATTCGGGTTTGTTCTAAGTCGAACAGCATGGATAAATTCTTATGCTTCTTATCACCTCTTATGCAAATAAGGTCACAAATATTTAATGAATAGATCAACCACACATTAAAAGCCACAAAGAAATAGTTAATTGGCCACAAAAATCAACATTTTGCAATGACCATCTTAGTCTCCGGACTTAAAACACATTGAAAACCTGTGGTTTGAATTGAAGAGAGCATTTCCATTGTTTTGGTCGAGTTCAATTGATGTCTTTCCTGCATCTATAGGCTACACTGTAAGAAAATAGTATTATTCTTTGTTGACATTCAGAGAGCCCTAGTGGATTAACCAGTGTTGATCTGCTCCATATGTTGTGTGTGCACAGTACTGTCATTGTGACTTTCCCTAACTGTTAAAGAGCTGATACTGTGTGTGGGTGTGTGGGTGTGGTCTGTATGTGGGGTTCCTGTATCCTAACCCGTCCCTTCCCCCTTGACGTGTCAGTAACACTCAGTACTTACCTGGCTGGCCTCTTTGTAGCAGCTCTATGTCGACTGAGGCTTTAGCAACCTCACCTGATTCCTCATCCATAGCGACCACCTATAGGATAAATAATGATATTACAGAGAACTGTAGATTTGAGCCAAAAAAGGCTTCTATGTGTATTTCTAACCTTAATCTTAAATTAAACAAATTTTAATGTGTGTGTTACCTACAGTTGTATTACTACTGGACCACTTATTGGCCTAACCTAGCTATAAAGTTAGCCAGGGACGACTAGTAAAACCAACTGTCCCTGTTTAAACAAATCCAGGTTTTACACTGAAAAAATATATAAATGCAACATGTAAAGTGTTGGTCCCATGTTTCATGTGCTGAAATAAAATATCCCAGAAATGTTCCAAATACACAAAAAGCTTATTTCTCTCAAATGTTGTGCACAAATTTGTTTATCCCTCTTAGCGAGCATTTGTCCTTTTCCAAGATAATCCATCCACCTGACATGTCTGGCATATCAAGAAGATTATTAAACAGCATGATCATTACACAGGTGCACTTTGTGCTGAGGACAATAAAAGGTCACTCTAAAATGTGCAGTTTTGTCACACAACACAATGCCACAGATGTCTCAAGTTTTGAGGGAGTGTGCAATTGGCACGCTGACTGCAGGAATGTCCACCAGAGCTGTTGCCAGAGAATTGAATGTTCAGTTCTCGACTATAAGCTGCCTCCAACGTCGTTTTAGAGAATTTAGCAGTACATCCAACCGGCCTCACAACCTCAGACCACGTGTATGGCGTCGTGGGGGTGAGCGGTTTGCTGATGTCAACGTTGTGAACAGAGTGCCCCATGGTGGCAGTGGGGTTCTGCAATGGGCAGGCATAAGCTATGGACAACGAACACGATTGCATTTTATTGATGGCAATTTGAATGCAAAGAGATATTGTGACGAGATCTTGAAGCCCATAGTCGTGCCATTCATCCGCCGCCATCACCTTATGTTTCAGCATGGTAATGCACGGCCCCATGTCGCAAGAATCTGTACACAATTCCTAGAAGCTGAAAATGTCCCAGTTCTTCCGTGGCCTGTATACTCACCAGACATGTCACCCATTGAGCAAGTTTGGAATGCTCTGGATTGACGTGTACGACAGCGAGTTCCAGTTCCTGCCAATATCCAGCAACTTCGCAGAGCCATTGAAGAGGAGTGGGACAACATTCCACAGGCCCCAATCAACAGCCTGATCAACTGTATGTGAGTTGTGTCGCACTGCATGAGGAAAATGGTGGTCACACCAGATACTGACTGGTTTTCTGATCCACGCCCCTACCGTTTTTTAAGATGCAGAGCTGTATTCCCAGTCATGTTAAATAAATAGATTAGGGCCAAATGAATTTATTTCAATTGACTGATTTCATCATATGAACTGTAACGTATTGCATGTTGCGTTTTATATTTTATATTTTTGTTCAGTATATATTTGTCTGACTATGACCGTACCTCTAGGATGTGCCTCTCAAAGGGTCGTAGGCGGTCGGTCTTAGCGATGATAACCCCTTCCTGGGTGATGTGGTACAGTGCAGTTGTGGCTGATGTGGGCGGGAGAGAGTAATGCATTTTTGGATTCACCCCCTGTGAATGGAGGGAAGGTGAACCGAGAGAGGATGTACCAGGAACCAAGATGGGATGAAAATACTTTTGTTTAGGATCCCTTCAAACTAACTAAATTTAGTCAGACACACACATCGTCCCATTGCTTACATCTACGAAGTCCTGGTCTATGGCTTGGACGAGAAGCACCTCGTTCCCATAGGTGGAGACTAGCGTGGCCGGACTGGAGCTCTCGACGATGAAGCCCTTGTACGTGGTTCTGTTAAAGAGGGGAGGGAACCGGTTCTCTGCTAGCACCCGGACCAGCGCTGTCGCCACACTGTACTTCTTTGGGTCATTCAGCTGAGATGCCTGTAGATGATTGATGTTGTTTTCAATGTCAAACAGTCCAGGAAGATCCCATTTCAGATCTATTCGCTTACCAATTAGATTTTTAAAAGGCTCTTAGTACTGTGCCTATTGTCTAATTTGTGGCTTTTTGATTAGGCACTCTACTGATACTAGTGCTTTTATCGTTGTTTCATTCATTATTTTCTTACCATGATGCGTAGTCGGAATATAGGTGTCAGGTGTCTGTTTTCCACCCGTCTAGTCAATGTGATCTCTGCTGTTTGGTTGTCAATCTGAAACCTGTTTTTGTCAGCACCTGAGGCACATGTGTTACAGGTAAATACACAGGCCACGGGACGTCACACAGAATGACCATATGAGTTCACGTCTGTCAAGTGTAAGGCTGCAGTGCAGTCCTTTCAAAAAAAGAAACATTAGAGCAGTCTAATGTATTAGACTGTATTTCAATAGGCCTTGAAAATGCCTATTGGCGACTATGGCTTAAGCAGACACTATTAGGTAGGCCCACACCTGAGAGAATGGAGTAGAGCAAAGGCGTATCAAGGCTTCTGTCTCCATCTTCGGCATGAATTGGACCAGGAGAGAAATGCAGTAACATGTCCTGAAACCAGAGAATTACTGCATCTTAGAATCCACATGGATTGTTTAATCAATCAATTGTTACATCTTGACTCCTGCCAGGTTGCCCTCGCAAAAGAGATTTCTAACTTCAAGTGTCTTTCCTGGTTAATATATTAAGGGTTAATTAAAAAAAGAATCAATAGTGTATGCAGTACGCACATCCATATAATAAAAATTCTACAATGAAAGAACTAAGCAGTAGTCATGACCTGGTCCTTTTCTGTGATGTTGACTGCGTAGATGGGATTGGTGCAGACAATCGTGTGGTTGTTGTCCTGGGAGATAGGTGTGCACGGTAGGAACTGAGGGTACTGGTCGTCCCCGTCCTTCACGTTCACAGTCAGAGAGGCGGAAGTGTTGTACCACTCCTTGGTGTTGGTTTCCTGGAGTGGATATTTATTATTATTTTATCTAAGCTTCAGTAATGACACCCAATATAATGGAAAACTCTTCCACCTGGCAAGACTGAGAGCAAACCCTTACGGAAAAACCACATTGATTTCACATGTGGAAAATCACAATTTGACATTTGACATTTTTACATGTTTTGCACATGTGAAACCATGTGTTTTTGGATGTGGATTCAAATTTTCACATGAGATTTCACAGGTGATGCCCTGCGAACAATAATGACTCATTATGATAATCACTCTTGTCACCATGATCTGTTCACCTGTCTTGTGCATATCTCCACCCCCCCCACCAGGTGTCTTCTATTTTTACCCATTATCCCCTGTATATTTATACCTGCGTTTTCTGTTCGTCTGTTGCCAGTTCGTCTTGTCAGGTCTTACCAGCATGTTTCCCGTTTCTCCTGTGCTCAAGTTTTTGTTTTCTATTCTACCCGGTGCTGACCTGTCTGTCTGTCCTGACCCTGAGCCTGCCTGCCGTTCTGTCCCTGATTGACTCTGACTTGGATTACGATCCTCTGCCTGTCCTTGACCTGCCCTTTGCCTGTCCCTTAGTTCGATTCTCAGAATATTTATTATAACAATCCGCCTCCTGTGTCTGCATCTGGGCCACATCCAGAGTCGTGATACACACAGCACTTTTAACATGGTGTTTTCAACTTAACAACTTTAACCAACAATACTACATTGTGTATGTTTATTTATGCAGTAATTATTATTCAACATGTCTTACCTGGGATTTTAACTCACAACCTCTTGGTTTACAGCGTTCCGATTTTCCTGCTTATGCCACAATGTCTGTGTCAGTAACCGATTTCGACTGTATTGCTACACTATCCCAACCTTATTAAAAATACAGTCAAGAAAATACAGTCACTGCATGTGTAGTGTCATGGTATTGCATGTAGAAATGTTTCCTCCCCATGTTGTCACATTAATTTCACATTCGTTTCACATGAGATAATGTTCTTCCATGTGCTCACATGTTGTCACATGTAGTTTTATGTTGTCACATGTTGCTTCACATGTTGTCACATGTTATGACATTAACTTCACATGAAATTACATTTGATCACATGAGATCACACAAAATCACGTGTTCACATGAAATTCATGTGTTTTTTCTGTAAGGGAAGACAAAGACATGGCCGGGAGACCAGTATTCAATCCAGCCATGTCCTTCCACAGCATTTGAGATTTAAGGTTAGAGAATGATGCTGCCTGCAAGATGCAATGTGCTTTGCATTGTAACTATTTATGATCGGTTGCTCTCCACAGAGTATTTGAGGGTGGCTTTACTCATAAATAGTTGAGTAGATTATAATACACGTCTAGTCAGGCAGTGGCATAGTAATAGATGACATATTTTCAGATTATAATTATATTATATGACTAGGCAGGGAGTACACAGTAATAGCCTCTGGCTTTCAGAATTATTGGCCTCTGGCCTCAATGTGTTCTTGTTGATTAATGAAAAAGGGGATTAGTAGCAGAAATGGGTTCAAATGGTATTTGTTTTCTTTAACATTCTTCAGCTGTGCTTGATTAAGCATGTCTGACTCAATGAGTTCACTGAAATAGTCCAAGAAGTGCAACCCCGTCCGTCTGGTACCTCAGACAGGCTCAATCAGACGCTCAAAGTATTTGAAAGAAAACACATACTATTCGAACCCAGGTCTGATAAGTAGCAGGTCTTACCACAGCGTAGATGACTAGCTGCAGCTGGGTTTTGGTCTCATAGTCCAATGGCTTGTCCAGGATCACTTTACCACTGTTGGGTAGGTCTATCCTGAAGTAGCTGGCATCAGGCTGGGATGAGAGGAAACATGGAAATGAATGCTCATTAATTTAGTGCACAGATGGTCTACCTAGCGATTGACACAGAGGTGTAATCAGCAAGGTTAGGAGGTACAGGAGCATTAAAATAGATTTCATTTGAGTAGATGTTGGGTTGTCACTATAAGTGAATATATTGGGTCATTGTTTGAAATAAACAGGAACATGACAACAGGATTCAACACTGTGGTGAAGTGCCTACTAGAGAGCGAGGAGTTTTATTGGTACAAATACAGTTTGACTGCTGTCAATTAACTCTTCATACTCTCTAAATTCTATCACACACTGTCCCATAATATTTCTCTGTAAGTTCAAACTCATGGGACTGTCAAATCAAATCAAATTTTATTTGTCACATACACGTGTTTAGCAGATGTTATTGTTGGTGTAGCGAAATGCTTGTGTTTCTAGCTCCAACAGTGCAGTAATATCTAACAAGTAATATCTAACAATTTCACAACAATACACACAATACATGCACATCTAAAGTAAAGGAGTGGAATTAAGAATATATAAATACTAGGGCGAGCAATGTCAGAGCGGCGTAGAATAGGATAGAATACATTTCAGTTTGTCAGTGATGTGTACGCAGAGGAACTTGAAGCTTTCCACCTTCTCTACTGCGGTCCTGTCGATGTGGATAGGGAGGTGCTCCCTCTGCTGTTTCCTGAAGTTCACGATCAGCTCCTTTGTTTTGATGATGTTGGGTGAGAGGTTATTTTCCTGGCACCATACTCCCAGGGCCCTCACCTCCTCCCTGTAGGCTCTCGTTATTGTTGGTAATCAGGCCTACTTCTGTTGTGTCGTCTGCAAACTTGATGATTGAGTTGGAGGTGTGCGTGGCCACGCAGTCATAGGTGAACAGGAAGTACAGGAGTGGGCTGAGACTGCATCCTTGTGGGGCCCCAGTGTTGACGATCAGCGAAGTGGAGGTGTTGTTTCCTACCTTCATCACCTGGGGCCGGCCCGTCAGGAAGTCCAGGACCCAGTTTCACAGGGCGGGGTTCAGACCCAGGGCTTCGAGGTTAATGATGAGCTTGGAGTGTACTATGGTGTTGAATGCTGAGCTATAGTCAATGAACAGCATTCTTACATAGGTATTCCTCTTGTCCAGATGGGATAGGGCAGTGTGCAGTGCGATGGCGATTGCATCGTCTGTGGATCTATTGGGGCGGTATGCAAATTGAAGTGGGTCTAGGGTGTCAGGTAAGGTAGAGGTGATATGATCCTTGACTAGTCTCGCAAAGCACTTCATGATGACAGAAGTGAGTACTACGGGGCGATAGTCATTTAGTTCAGTTACCTTTGCTTTCTTGGGTACAGGAACAATGTTTGACATTTTGAAGCATGTGGGAACAGCAGACTGGAATAGGGAGAGATTGAATATATCCGAAAACACTCCAGCCAGCTGGTCTGCGCATGTTCTGAGGACGCGGCTAGGGATGCCGTCTGGGCCCGGCAGCCTTGCGAGGGTTAACACGCTTAAATGTCTTACTCACATCGGCCACGGAGAAGGAGAGCCCACAGTCCTTGGTAGCGGGCCACGTCGGTGGAACTGTGTTTTCCTTAAAGCGGGTGAAGAAGGTGTTTAGCTTGTCCGGAAGCAAGACGTCGGTGTCCACGACGTGGCTGGTTTTCCCTCTCTAGTCTGTGATTGTCTGTAGACCCTGCCACATACGACTCGTGTCTGAGCCATTGAATTGCGACTCTACTTTGTCTCTATACTGACGTTTTGCTGTTTGAATGCCTTATGGAGGAGATAACTACACTGTTTGTATTCAGCCATATTCCCAGTCACCTTGCCATGGTTAAATGCGATGGTTCGCACTTTCAGTTTTGCGCAACTGCTGCCATCTATCCACGGTTTCTGGTTATTGTAGGTTTTAAAAGTCTCCTATACACTCCTATACACTTCCTGATAAACTCACCGTATCAGTGTATTCGTCGATGTTATTCTCTGAGGCTACCCGGAACATATCCCAGTCCAGGTGTGTTGCCTTTGATTGGGAGTCCTATATAGTAGTGTGTGTTTTTCTTTGGGGTTGTGGGTAATTGTTTCTTGTTTAGTGTGTTTGCACCTGACAGGACTGTTGGCTGTCAGTTTCCTTGTTTTTGTTTTTGTATAGTGTTCTTTCTAATTAAATTGAAGGATGAATACTAACTCCGCTGCATTTTGGTCCATTTTTGAAGACAGCTGTGACAATGTTACAGTCCTTGATGTCTCTCTGGAAGGAAATCCTCGCGCTGAGCTTGTTAACTTTATTATCCAGAGACTGAACATTAGCGAGTAATATACTCGGAAGCGGTGGGTGGTGTGCAGGCCTCCTGAGTCGGACTAGAAGTCCACTCCGAGTAGCTCTCCTCCACCGGCGGTGTTTTGGATCAGCCTCTGAAATCAGTTCAATTGTCCTGAGGGGTACGAACAAAGGATCTGAGTTGGGAAAGTAGTATTCCTAGTCGTAATGCTGGTGATTTACTGCTGCTCTGATATCCAAAAGTTATTCCCAGCTGTATGTAATAACACCATTTTTGGGGAGGCTAATAATGTACGAAATAACACATTTAAAAAAAATAATACTGCAAGGTTTCTTAAGAGCTAGAAGCACGGCAGCCCTATCTGTTGGCGCCATTTTTCTTACCAAGGCTCTGTCGATGATGTAGGTGATGGTGTCTCCATCAGCATCGATGGCCTTGACGGTGAAGACTACAGAGTTGACTGCAGTGAGCTGAGGATTGATGAAATACAGAATACCTGTCATTATGCATCTGAAACACAAGAGTATCTATATTATCAAAGTGTGATCTAGAGATGCATCTTTACCTCACTTATGTAACGTGGTTGTATAGTCTTCTCAAAGAACCTTGGTTTGTTGTCGTTTTCATTCAGGATCTCAACTATGACCCTGTATTCACTCTAGAGAAAGAAAACAGTATTTTCAGAAACTCAGTTTAGGTATTTCCTCTCCTTCATTTTAAGTTGGTTCACATTCTAAATTTAAAGGTTGGGAATAACATGCTGTAGGCCTAGTTGAGATGCCTTACCTGTATTATGTCATCTTCATAACATGTTAATGCTGCCATCAAAACAGATCCATGGCGCTTGGAGAGAAAAAGCTATTAATTATACTTGTTAAGTATGAACTGTCAAAGATATTAATGTGTCCTATTCAATCAAAACTGATAACTGGTTTTCTGGTATAAGAATTGAAACAGAAGGACAGCAACAGCGTGATGTCTTATTACCTCTCGATCCAGGACTCTTAAAACGGATGAGTTTAGCCTGATGGTTCTCCCTTCAAGGTAGAACCAATTGGCGTTCTCTCCGGTGAGGCACAAGCGGATGCTATTGACTCCTGTAGGGTCCCCGATGATGCTGAGGTTCGCTATGAACTCTCCTACGGGGCTGTTCTCGCTCACCGTTGCAAAGATGTCCGACCCACCCAGGCAGAGGCTGGCTGTCAATCAACAGACACAGATTTGGGGTCAATGGCTCTCAATTAAATTACTTAAATTAAATTAAATGTCAATGACTTATGTTCATTAGCGGTTCAACCATAAGTAGCATTGTTCTCTTTATTAGGCCAGGTGGCATTGTAGTTTTGGTTTAAGTGATTAATTACAAAAACCATAACATGATACCAGTGGTCACACAGTATTTGCAGTTTCATATTGAGGCAACTGAAGAAGCAAGACCACTATTCCCCACAGTGAGAGTTTGATTGAACTCTGGCCTACCTTTGATGACATGGTAGGATGTGATTATTGCCAGCTGGCAGAGGAACAACCCCCATGGGGTCAACATCTTCCTCTAGCCTCCTGAGCCTCCAGTCTCTCAGCCACAACTGCAACCCACAGAAACCAGCAGCAAAATAGCGGTGTTACATTTTTATAACTTAATCCAGCAGAGACCGGATGTTAAGTTCTGTATTATATGCAAATCATTATTGACAGCATTTAGGTAACCAGGATCCCAAAAAAACTTTAGTGATTAAGACTGTTTGTTTTCCAATATGAAGTACAGTCAGTCCAGCACTAGTTGACAACCATTTCCCCTTTGTTTACATCCTGGCATTCACCGCTAGTCCTCCTTCTAATACTATAAACCAGTGGTTCCCAACCTTTTTTGGTTACTTTACTACCTACTGAATTTGGCTCTGCCCGGTGTACCCCTGAAGTAGCCCCTCGTGCATTTTACCAGTAGGACTAGGGTCTTATGAGTCTTCTCAAGTACCCCCTGTGGATAGGCCTAGTACCCCTGATTGGGAACCACTGCTACAAACAATTTAGTCCCTCTTTGTTCACTCCTAACAGCCTTCTGCCAAGGCAGTTACGGTAACCAGCCCGGGTAACATGACTTTCACTGCGGCCTCTCTTGCTAAACCCCACCTCAGTGTCCATTAAGTGTTCTCAGTGCCTGAAAGCTTCTTTTGGCTCCTTGTATAATCAACTTTTAAATCCTCAATATTTTCCCTTCTCTGACATTTTTTAGGCCTATGTCTTACACCAAAACAAGGCAACTTGTGTTATTTACCGTAATTCATTATGACTAATGTTGACTAATGAACCACTCCCTCCGGTAATCCTTTCATGTATGTTTTGTTTTATGTTGTTGATCACGTTAAATGACTGCAATTTGATTAGCCTGGGGCCAGTGCTAGTCAATTGTTAGCCTGTGTACCAGTCTATTTTGCTATTCCCCTCCTTGTCATGCTAAACATGTTTGGCATGACATTTCCATAGCGAGTTGACATGAGAGCAGAAACAGACTGGCAGCCAGGCTAGTCATTTGTTGCTAGGTCTGTTTAACAGATTGATCTGCCTATGAGTGTCCACTGAGTGTCAGTCACCCTCCTTCCTGCTCTCAGCAGTCAGAACCTGGATTGGTGACACACCTTTACTGCTCTCAAAACTTTACTGTCATAGAACCAATCATTATTTTTTCTCCCCAATTTCGATCTTGTCTCATCGCTGCAACTCCACTAAGGGCTCAGGAGGTGACGGTCGAGTCATGCGCTCTAGAGACTACCTGTGGCCAGCCGGGCGCATGCAGGTTGACCTCGGTCGTCAGGTGAACAGTGTCTCCTCCGAAACATGACCGCCGGCTGGCTTCCGCTGAACCCGGAAGCCAGCCACACCAATGTGTTGGAGGAAACACTGTTCACCTGACAACCGAGGTCAACCTGCATGCGCCCGGCTGGCCACAGGTAGTCTCTAGAGCGCGATCAATCAAGTAAAGCCCCCCCAGCCAAACCCTCGCCTAACCCGGACGATGTAGTGCCTTAGACCGCTGCGCCACTCGGGAGGCCAACTGTTATAGAATCTTACTTTAATATATTTTACTGTTTGCTATTTATTGTTTAAATGACAGTGTGTTTAGATGCCACCTGTGGCTTGAGTGTAAAAATGCACACGCTGCTCAGTGTAGTTATAAGGTTCAGTGTGAGAATTAGGCTATGTGTCTGAGTTGTGTGTTTGGAAGGTCTCGTCTGACCTCTCTGACCTAACAGCGCAGGAGAATCATGAGGTGAAGTACAGGTACATCACGATGGATGCCCAAAGTTTCCTTTACTTGAGATCATACATGCTCAGTGATACTATGCTTTCTTAGTAACAGAAATACAGAATGTACTGTTTTTTTTTCTCACTTTTTCAGTTGAAATTTCATGGAAGTCACCATGATTACTTGGTGTTCAATACAATAGTATGGTTCTGTCACAACTTCCGCCGAAGTCGGTCCCTCTCCTTGTTCGGCGGCGTTCGGCGGTCGACGTCACCGGCCTTCTAGCCATCGCCGATCCACTTTTAATTTTCCATTTGTTTTGTCTTTGTTTTACACACCTGGTTTCAATTCCCCAATTACATGTTCATTATTTAACCCTCTGTTTTCGCCATGGTTTTTGTGCGGGATTGTTTTATGTATGTTCGGTCCGTTATTGTGGGCTCGGTATTACGACATGTTATTGGAATATTTGAGTAAAGTTACTTGTTACTCATCTCTGCTGTCCTGTGCCTGACTCCTCTGCACCAGCTACACCCAGACCACTACAGGTTCAGTACAAGTAGCATCTTATGATGAATGTGATTACTTATACAGACGTAGCAATTAAGATTATAACTGCTGATTTGATGCGGATAAAATATAATTGTCTCAATGTGCCAAATTGGAATAACGACGGCAACATGGATATGTTGGACAACACATTAAGAACACCTTCCTAATATTGAGTTGCTTCCCAGAGTTGTTAAGTTGGCTGGATGTCCATTGGGTGGTGGACCATTCTTGATACACACAGGAAACTGTTGAGCATGATAAACCCAGCAGCATTGCAGTTCTCGACACAAACCAGTGCGCCTGGCACCTACTACTATACCCTGTTCAAAGGCGCTTAAATCTTTTGTCTTTCCCATTCAACCTCTGAATGGCACACATACACAATCCATGTCTCAAGGCTTAAAAATCCTTCTTTAACCTGTCTCCTCCCCTTGATCTACACTGATTGAAGTGGATTTAACAAGTGACATCAATAAGGGATAATAGCTTTCACCTGGATTCACCTGGTAAGTCTATGTCATGGAAAGATCAGGTGTTTTATACACTCCATGTATAATATTGATTGGGTTCATGGCCCTCACCCCAAAAAACAAATCAGTTCACTAATTTAGTGTGGCAAGTATGTGAAAATGAAATGATACATTTCTTGGAACAGTTATTTTTTTGTATTGCACAATATAACATCTATTAAAAAGAGTAGAGCCTGATAAAGCAGCTGGTAAGGCTGTGGATAATGCTGTGTGTGTCTGCTGGTTATTAGGAGTGGAGTCAGTCTGTCTCTGGATTAATACCGTCTTTAATCTGATTGAAATACCTTCGCGACAAGGAAGTAGGTCTCTGTCACACGGGCAGATAACAGGGGATTACATATTGAATATTATTCCATATCCTATCCAGCCCGACTTGACACACCTGCCCCTGGCAGATGTAGGCGTAAGTGTGTGTTTGTGTTTCCCCCCTTTTGTGTTTGTGTCACCCAGTTGTGTCTGGGTCAATCTGGTTCAGTATAATAATACAATTAATAGGTCGTTTTAACGGAGGGATGCAGAAGTTGTAGAGGAGCTTTCATCAAACTTGCATTTATATACAGTTGCGCACTTATATATTGGTTCCCTTGCACTTTACAATGAAGTGCAATGGAGCAGAATTTTCTCTTTTCAAAACTGGTTGAATGGCTGTTTTCACAATGTAGGCAACCTACTGCAGTTGAGAAATTACCAGGAAAACGAGAATCACCTGCCTCCAACCAAATTAATTTGGCAATTTTTGGACTTCGGTGTGAAAAATATCAGTTTCAATTTCGATTTTATTTATTTTTCAAAATGTCCACATATTTGAAAAGAAATAGTGAATCGTGCAAGGGTGACAATATATTAAAGCACAGCGGCAGTTATTTTAAGTACCTCTGTGCACTGTTTTGACAGCGGCCTCATCCAGCCTGTCTTTGTCTGTTGCTGGAAATTGAGGCTCTAGCTGAATAGGCCTGCGTTGCCCAGTTTGTTTCTTTCTGAAAAGCTCTCTGAACTCCTCTTGTCCTGCACCCATCACAATGAACTAAACTCATCAAAGTGCTTTTGATAACTGAACACAGCAATTCCTGAGCCACTAGGGCCCGCTTCGAACATTCCCTGAACTTAACCGTTTAACCTATCCTTAACTCTATCCTTAAATCTATCCCGAACCCTATCCTTAACCCCTAAGCCCTAGCCTAGCTAACGTTAACCTCATACCTAACGTTAGCGTTAGCCACCTAGCTAATGTTAGCCACAACGAATTGGTAATGTTGCATATTCGTAACATATTGTATGAATTGTAATTCGTAATACATTGATGATAGACATCCACAAATGAATACCCAGGTCGAGTCATAGCAAAACAGAAGGTTAATCCATGATGATAGTTTTGGTCACACACACCAGATATTAATTCAGTTGGAACATTATGTTCCCTAGACTAAAGGTTATTGTTTGCAATTATCACCACTTAGTTAGAAGGCAATGGAAGTCGGATACCTTTAACGCACATGTAACTCAAGGTGATGTGATGTCGCAATGATGTGAAAATTTGTCAGGAGGCTTAGCACTTCACCCACATTCTTACATACACTCATACACACTCACATATTTTATCCTACACATACTAACTTACACTAATTTACATGTAGGCTCACACCATACTCACTGGCGTCCGGTAGCTGAATGGTCAAAGCCTGAGCCGAGGCTCTCACGCTCGCGGTATCCCTCTCCTATTCTGTCTGTTCCAGTCCCTCGGTTTCAGACACATATCTCCCCCTGTGGCAGAACTTTCTCCCAGGGTCAAACAATCAAGAGCAGTGACGACAGCACTAAACACTCCAGTCCCGCTTCTCCCACCACCACCGGTTGAGCCTTGTTCCCCAAGCGTGGGAGCGTGGCAGAAAGAGGGAGAGGGAGAGAAAGAGGGAGGTGTGTGTGTGTTGGGAGAGAGCATTAAGAGCTCCTGCGTAGAGCACAGACTGGGGGCTTAGCTGGCATTTCCAGGACAGGATAGCCATTCAGTACAGCAGTTAAGAGAGAGGGAGGTTAAACCGAGAACAACGCTGGCTGTGCTGCTAATGTTAATGACACTAAACCAGCCTAGGGGTGTCAGTAGCGCTCTCCCACCAAGCCCCAATATCACTCTCACTAGTCACTATGAGCCCCTTGCTGGGTAGTGTCTGACGGATCACTCGGTGTGCTGAAGAATCATCATGACACCCCATTAGTGTTGTGAATCCATGCAGGAAGAGAGGCCTTGGTTTCCCTTCCAACTACAGAGGCTCTGTTAATTGCAACACCACCAGTTAGGATTAAACCGACAAACGTGCCGCCATACTGTAGGAGTATGGATTTTGGTGTCGGAATAAAATGATTAATCAGATGAGGATTTTTTTTTTTTTTAAATACAGTAAAGGGATTATTACAGCATGTTTTCTATAAGCCCCAAACAGTACTGTATAGCTTACCTTGGTGTGTTTACCTTGGTATTGATATCTATTTTGCTGTTGATTAAATGATAGTACAGTTACAATCACTTCTCATCAGTTTACAGTACAGCAGCCCTTTTCTAAAGCCAGATGCCTCCCTCTTTGTCTCTCTCTTTTTTTAGAGTCCTTTGGGTAACTCGCACCATGCAATTCCTTAATTACTTTTGACAAGGTTTTAAACAGCTTGGCACACTCTCTCTCTCTCTCCCTCTCTCTCTTGCTTCCTCCCTCTCTTGCTTCCTCCCTCTCTTTTCTTCACAAATCTGCTTTCCCCATCTCTATAAGGAAACCTATAGGCAATGGCAGCAGTTGCCTGTGTAGTGCTGCACATTTGCTCCTGCGTTAACATTTAATTCTACTTTATCGGTATATCAGCAGGGCTCCTGCCTTGTTGCAGCAGGTTAATTGGCTTATGGTCTCTTACTGCTGTGCTGATTAACAGTTATTGTGGATTAGACACGTATCCATCAGAAGCAGTGTGTGGGTATAATCAGAGAAAGCCAATCCAGAAAAAAATGTGTTGTAATAATTGCGTTGTTTGCTTTAAAACCTGTTAGTTCATATACCTTGACACCGTGATGTATATGCCTAAAGGCCGAGACAATAAGAAGACAAAGTGGCAGAATAAATTCAACCACACATTTGTTTCATTACAAAACCGGAGAACAACATCTGTCTGGTGAAGCCCACAAAACATATTGCTTGTAACAAACAGCATTTGAGCTACAGCATGGTCATGCAAGGTAATGTTTCCAACATCTTCGTACTACTAAACAACTATTGATTTACAACTATTGATTTAGAACCAGTGATTTACCGCAAGTCGCAAAGAAAACAGGAGCTGCCTCCACTATTCCAGCACCATTTCAACTTCAACCTTCCAACATAATCTAATCACCTACAGTGCATTCGGAAAGTATTCAGACCCCTTGACTTTTTCCACATTTTGTTTCGTTACAGCCTTATTCTAAAATGGATTAAATTGTTGTTTTTCCTCATCAAGGAATACCCCATAATGACAAAGAAAAAAACAGATTTTTGAAATGTTTGCACATTTATTAAAAACAAACAACTGAAATATCACATTTACATAAGTATTCATACCCTTTACTCAGTACTTTGTTAAAGCACCTTTGGCAGCGATTACAGCCTTGAGTCTTCTTGGGTATGACGCTACAAGCTTGGCACACCTGTATTTGGGGACTTTCTTCCATTCTTCTCTGCAGATCCTCTCAAGCTCTGTCAGGTTGGATGGGGAGCGTCGCTGAACAGCTATTTTCAGATCTCTCCAGAGATGTTCGATCGGGTTCAAGTCCGGGCTCTGGCTGGGCCTCTCAAGGACATTCAGAGACTTGTCCCGAAGCCACTCCTGCGTTGTCTTGGCTGTGTGCTTAGGGTTATTGTCCTGTTGGAAGGTAAACCTTCACCCCAGTCTGAGGTCCTGAGTGCTCTGGAGCAGGTTTTCATGAAGGATCTCTCTGAACTTTGCTCGGATCATCTTTCCCTCGATCCTGACTAGTCTCCAAGTTCCTATTGCTGAAAGACAGCCCCACAGCATGATGCTGCCATCACCACGCTTCGCCGTAGGGATAGCGCCAGGTTTCCTCCAGGCGTGACGCTTGGCATTCAGGCCAAAGAATTAGATCTTTTTTCATCAGACCAGAGAATCTTGTTTCTCATGGTCAGAGTCCTTTTGGCAAACTCCAAGCAGGCTGTCATGTGCCTTTTACTGAGGAATGGCTTCCGTCTGGCCACTCTTCCATAAAGGCCTGATTGGTGGAGGGCTGCAGAGGTGGTTGTCCTTCTGGAAGGTTCTCCCATCTCCACCAAGGAACTCTGGAGCTCTGTCAGAGTGACTATCGGGTTCTTGGTAACCTCACTGACCAAGGCCCTTCTCCCCCGATTGCTCAGTTTAGCCGGGCATCCAGCTCTAGGAAGAGTCTTGGTGGCCTCCATCTTTTAAGAATGATGGAGGCCACTGTGTTCTTGGGAACCTTCAATGCTGCAGAAATGTTTTGGTACCCTTCCCCAGGTCTGTACCTCAACATCCTGTCTCGGAGCTCTACGGACAATTCCTTCGACTTCATGGCTTGGTTTTTGCTCTGACATGCACTGTCAACGGTGAGACCTTATATAGACAGGTGTGTGCCTTTCCAAATCCTGTCCAATCAATTGAATTTACCAGAGGTGGACTCCAATCACGTTGTAGAAACATCTCAAGGATGATCAATGGAAACAGGATGCACCTGAGCTCAATTTCGAGTCTCATAGCAAAGGGTCTGAATATTTAAGTAAATAAGTTATTTCAGTTTTATTTCGAATACATTTGCAAAAAAATTAAAAAACCTGTTTTTGCTTTGTCATTATGGGGTTTTGTGTGTACATTTTAAAATAAGGCTGTAACGTGGCAAAATGTGGAAAAAGTCAAGGGGTCTAAATACTTTCTGAATGCACTATATGATTAGTCTAATACA
Organism: Salmo trutta; assembly: GCF_901001165.1. NCBI lineage: Eukaryota > Metazoa > Chordata > Actinopteri > Salmoniformes > Salmonidae > Salmo > Salmo trutta. The sequence continues at coordinate 31,553,645 of NC_042964.1, forward strand.
GTGACAACAAACCATTCCAAAAACGATTTAGTCCTGTCAACGTACGCTAAATATGATAGTGGTATTTATTTCTGTGTGTGCATGCATGTGTGCAAGTACAAAAAACATGTTGACAATGCCATCCTCCTCTTTCATGTTGCCTATACGGTCTATGACTCTGTCATACAATACACGCTTTTAGTTTTTGTTGTCGTAGGCTACCTAGCTAAAATACTTGCTCACTAGCCTAGCTTCCTTTCATGGGCAACAATGCGACGACTGTGACGAACGTCGTAGTGAGGAGACCAAGGTGCAGCGTGGTAAGTGCTCATATTAATATTTATTAACTAAATCAAAACAACAAACAAAGGAAACCAAACATCACGTTCTGCAGGCTTTACTGAGCTGTACAAAAACAAGATCCCACAACTGAAGGAGGGAAAAAGGGCTGCCTAAGTATGATTCCCAATCAGAGACAACGATAGATAGCTGCCTCTGATTAGGAACCATACTCGGCCAAACACAAAGAAATACAAAACATAGAATGCCCACCCCATGTCACATCCTGACCTAACCAAACTAGAGGAAATAAAACGTCTCTCTAAGGTCAGGGCGTGACACCAACGAGCTAGTTAACATTAGTATACTGCTGTACATCTAGCTACATGTTGAACCTCTATCCTCTCAGACCAGGGGCATAATGTATGAATTTATGGTTGGATCAGAATCGTCGTTATAATCACTGGCCAGTACGGAGAATTAAGAAAAATCACCAAGTCCAAGTCCCTCTCACCATCATGGCTAATTTAGGAAAGGAACGGTTTTAGCTAGCTAGCCACCGGAGGACAACAACGCAACGAGATGCAACAATTCAATATTTTTTTCGGTCAGTAATGACCTTTGGCTTGTGATGTGATTGGTCTGAAGCCAAATCCAAACTGGCTTCCCTTGACACTTAATTTTGGTGCCCCTGGAGCATTAACAGTTTAGCTCAACGCTAATTGGCTAATATTTTATATTGTTTTTAATCAACGGAGGTCAAATGCTTTCTGGCTTCTCTTGCATTCAATGCTACAGGCGGCAACAATATCATACTCTTTCTGACCAGACAGCATCAGATATATACACTACACATACTGGGACTGAGGGGCGCTGTTTCGTTTATTCGGATGCTTTCTCCGGTGAGATACATTCAGCCTCTTGCGAATTGAAGGCAATTTATGAAACACAGAGAGACGAAAGATACTTTATTTTGTATGTTTTTTGTAAAAAATAAATGTAATTTTTAGGGGGAAGCCTGGCTTCCATGAATACATGCCACTGGTCTCCATCTGTGTCCATATTGGGACTCTTGCTCAAACACACTTGTGCGCGCGCACACACACAATCCAATGTATTGTGAAGTAATTTGTGAACCTATTGCGAGGTGGACCATAGGTGTAAAATACATTGGATTTGAAAGAAGTCATCAAATACCATCAAATAACATTTCAACCACAGAATTATGTCATCATGTTAAACAAATTTCAACATAGACATGCCTTGTATAAAATATGTTCAATTTGTACCTTGGCTGTCAACGTTGGATATTACATTTTTGCATCTGAGCTCCTAGAGTGTGCGGCTCTCCCTTATTTTCTAGTTTTCTACTCCGCTAGCCAGCATCTCGCCTTAATAGGTGTGCATTTCTTTTTCTTCTGAATTTGTATCTTTAAAACAACGTCAGGTCTTAAAAAACATTATACAAAATTTAAACGTCTGGGCAGTACCTCCTACTGGATAATTGATCTATCGACAGCTACCCTTTGGTCTCCCATCAAGGGTTTTAACTCTGCAGCAGAGGTAACTCTGGGTCTTCCTTTCTTGTGCCGGTCCTCATGAGAGCCAGTTTCATCATAGCGCTTGATGGTTTTTGCGACTGCACTTGAAGAAACTTTCAAAGTTCTTGAAATGTTCCAGATTGACTGACCTTCATGTCTTAAAGTAATGATGGACTGTCGTTTCTCTTTGCTTATTTGAGCTGTTTTTGCCATAATATGGACTTGGTATTTTATGTATTCCAGGTGACTACCTCATGAAGCTGGTTGAGAGAATGTCAAGAGTGTAGAAAAGCTGTCGTCAATTTTTGAAGAATATAAAATATAAATATATTTTGATTTGTTTAACACTTTCTTGGTTACAGTATGAATCCATATGTGTTATTTCGTACTTTTGATGTCTTCACTGTTCTACAATGTAGAAAATAGTAAAAAATAAAGAAAAACCCTTGAATGAGTAACTTTTGACAGGTTCTGTATATACTGAACAAAAATATAAATACAACATGTAAAGTGTTGGTCCCATGTTTCATGAGCTGAAATAAAATATTTCAGAATTTTTCATATGCAAAAAAGCTTATTGTTCTCAAATGTTGCGTACAAATTGATTTATATCCCTGTTTGTGAACATTTCTCCTTTACCAAGATAACCCAACCACTTGACAGGTTTGGCATATCAAGAAACTGATTAAACAGCGTTATCATTACACAGGTGCACCTTGTGCTGGGGACAATAAAAGGCCACTCTAAAATGTGCAGTTTTGTCACACAACACAATGCCACAGATGTCTCAAGTTCTGAGGGAGCTTGCAATTGTCATGCTGACTGCAGGAATGTCCTCCAGAGCTGTTGCCAGAGAATTCAATGTTCATTTCTCTACCATAAGCTGTCTCCAACATCATTTTAGAGAATTTGGCAGTACGTCCAACCGGCATCATATCATATCCGCAGACCACGTGTAACCAATCCAGCCCAGGACCTCCACATCCTGCTTCTTCACCTGCGGGATTGTCTGAGACCAGCCACCCAGACAGCTGATGAAACTGAGGACTATTTCTGTCTGTAATAAAGCCCTTTTGTTGGGAAAAACTCATTCTGATTGACTGGGCCTGGCTCCCCAGTGGGTGAGCCTATGCCCTCCCAAGCCCATCCATGGCTGCGCTGCTGCCCAGTCATGTGAAATCCATAGATTATGGCCTAATTCATTTATTTTAATTGACTGATTTCCTTATTTGAACTGTAACTCAGTAAAATCATTGAAATTGTTATATGTTGCGTTTATAATTTTGTTTAGCATAAATCATTTGGGACATATCAGTAAGCCCCATTGGACTCTTTAAAAGGTGCAGTGTTCCTCTTTTTCACCTGAGGGTGACAGTGTTGTGGAGGAAGTGAATATATCCTCTCTCTGTGTGGGAGCTGTAAGGCATTGTGTGGAAGGCTCTGCAAATTGTTTCTGTTATCAGCATCTTTAACAGTTGTCTGAAGCAAGTGGCAGGCTATAGCCTCTGCATGCCCACTACACAAACAACATAAAAGGAAGAGATAGGTGATGCTTGGCTGTGGTGACACCACCGTTGCTCTAGTATACTCCAGTACCAACCTCCTCTTCCCACATTCAGTAAAGCTGAATTCACAACACCAACCACCATCCGCCCATGCCAAAGCCCAACTGACAGCCCATGATGCACTGCCTTAGACAGGTGCTTTCGTTCTTCTCGCATGCCTTCATTTAGTTACTTCAGTCCGTAGGCTAAAACCAAACCTCTCTCAACCCCAAACAAAAGGCCTTGTGACTCTGGCTGTGTGGCAACGTTTATTTTCACTCCTGAGGCATGGAAGAATCTGGTTGAAAGACCTCGAAACACAAGTTGAAACTGTATATTTTGTATAGAAAGAATAATATCATCGGCTGGACGTTCTTTACCATTCGGCCATCAGATATGCCACCAATGCTCCTTATAGGACACATCACTGCACTCTATACTCCTCTGTAAACTGGTCATCTCTGTATACCCGTCGCAAGACCCACTGGTTGATGCTCATATATGAAACCCTCTTAGGCCTCACTCCTCCCTATCTGAGATATCTACAGCAGCCCTCATCCTCCACATACAACACCCGTTTTGCCAGTCACATTCTGTTAAAGGTCCCCAAAGCACACACATCCCTGGGTCGCTCCTCTTTTCAGTTCACAGCAGCTGGCGACTGGAACGAGCTGCAACAAACACTCAAACTGGACAGTTTTATCTCAATCTCTTCATTCAAAGACTCAATCATGGACACTCTTACTGACAGTTGTGGCTGCTTTTTGTGATGTATTGTTGTCTCTACCTTTTTGACCTTTGCTGTTGACTGCGCCCAATAATGTTTGTAAAATGTTTTGTGCTGCTACCATGTGTTGCTACCGTGTTGTTATGTTGTGTTGCTACCGTGTTGTGTTGTCATGTGTTGCTGCCTTGCTATGTTGTCTTAGGTCTCTCTTTATGTAGTGTTGTGTTGTCTCTCTTGTTTGATGTGTGTTTTGTCCTATATTTATATTGTATTATTATTTTTAAATCCCAGGCCTCCGTCCCCGCAGGAGGCCGTTTGCCTTTTGGTAGGCCGTCATTGTAAATAAGAATTTGTTCTTAATTGACTTGACTAGTTAAATAAAAATCATCCTTTTGTCTGTCTATTTCAATTGAACCTTTATTTAACTAGGCAAGTCAGTTAAGAACAAATTCTTCTTATTTACAATGACGGCCTAGGAACAATGGGTTAACTGCCTTGTTCAGGGGCAGAACGACAGATTTTGACCTTGTCAGCTCGGGGATTCAATCTAGCAACCTTTCGGTTACTTGCCCAATACTCCAACCACTAGGCTACCTGCCGCCCCTAACCACTAGGCTACCTGCCGCCCCTAACCACTAGGCTACCTGCCGCCCCTAACCACTAGGCTACCTGCCGCCCCTAACCACTAGGCTACCTGCCGCCCCTAACCACTAGGCTACCTGCTGACCCTAAATTAGTCGTATGTACGGGATACACATGGTATACAACTGTCCAACGAAGTACTTACTTGCAGGTTCCTTCTCGACAATGCAACAAGAATAAGAAATAATAAAAGTTAAGAATACGAACATAATGGGTCAGTAGAATATAATACACATTTTAGCATAAGTATAATACAGGAAGGCACAATTTATAGTTCAATATTTACATGTGTTTTGGGGAAGGGGGACTGGGTAGCAAGTGTTTAAATTGTGCAGTATTTAGCAATCATAATACAAATCTGGTAGCAGCAGTTATGATGTGTGTGTGTGTCACATGAATGTGTATACACTGACTATACAAAACATTAAGAACTCTTTCCAATTGAGACATGAACTGTGTATGTGTGCCATTCAGAGGGTGAATGTGCAAGACAAAATATTTGTGCCTTTGAACGGGGTATGGTAGTAGGTGCTAGGCACACTGATTTGTGTCAAGAACTGCAATGCTGCAGGGTTTTTCACGCTCAACAGTTTCCTGTGTGTATCAGGATATGGTCAACCACCCAAAGGACATCCAGCCAACTTGACACAACTGTGGGAAGCATTGGAGTCAACATAGCATTCCACAGGGAACTGGCCTTTCGACACCTGTAGAGTCCATGCCCCGAAGAATTGAGGCTGTTCTGAGGGCAAAAGGGGGAGAGTGCAACTCAATACTAGGAAGGTGTTCCTAACGTTTGGTATACTCAATGTGTGTGTGTGTGGGTGTGGGTGTGGGTGTGTGTGTGTGTGTGTGTGTGTGTGTGTGTGTGTGTGTGTGTGTGTGTGTGTGTGTGTGTGTGTGTGTGTGTGTGTGTGTGTGTGTGTGTGTGTGTAGATGAGTGTATATCTGTGTGTGTGCTAAGGTGCAGAGAGTCAGTGCAGGTGATCAGTTCAAGGTTTCAGCAGACTGATGGTTTGTATATAGAAACTGTCTCTGAGCCTGTTGGTATCAGACCTCATACTCTGATACCATCTGCCCGACGGTAAGGGAGTGAACAGCTCGTGGCTACGGTGTGTGGGGTCCTTGATGATGCTGCGAGCCTTCCCTAGGCACGGTTTTGATTAGATGTCCTGGATGGGTGGGAGCACCCGCTGGAGGGCCTTGCGGTCATTGACAGAGCAATTCCCGTACCAGGCCGTGATGCAACCGGTCAGGACACTCTCGATGTTGCAGCGGTAGAATTTGGAGAGGACCTGGGACGGCGTGCCAAATTTCTTCAGCTGCCTTAGGAAGTAGAGACGCTGTTACTCCCTCTTGACAAGAGTGTTGGTCCATGTCAAGTCCTCTGTGATGTGGACGCAGAGGAACTTAAAACTGATGGTTATCAGACCTACAACCGTGGTGTCGACAGAACTCTGCCACTCCTTTTGTCTGTCTCTGTCTTCGTTTCTGTCTATCAGTCTGTCTAAAATGTGTTTCCCTAACTCCTCATGGTGGTTATAGGAGTCAGCCAGGCACTCTGGTGGAACAAACCAGAGACAGGGTGGTAACCTTTCTCTCTCTCTCTCTCTCTCTCTCTCTCATATCTCTTTCCCTCTGTTTCACCTTCCCTCCCTCCCTGTATGTGCCCATCTCTCTATCACTCTATCAGTCTGTGTATCTCTCTCTCTCTCTCTCTCTCTAGAAAATGATATATATCCCACCTCTGCACTCTTTACTTACTTGTTCTCTATCTCATTCTCCCTCCTCCTGTTTAAGGGCCAATTTCTCCACTTTACCTGATTCTAAACCTGGTGACCATTCTGCCATTGTTCTCATCCATTTACCTTTCTCAGGCTCAGGGCTAGATGTCACAACAAGTAAACAGAGCTTCTGGGCCAGCAGGAGTCTGGAATATATTCATGAATCTCTAGTCTCCTTTAGCTTCCCTAAATTTATCACAAGAGGCTGACATAAAAACCCATGTTGTCCAAGGTGCGCTAAGGCTGCATTTATTGGGGTGTGATTTCGTGTTCCCCCCCGCTGAGTTGTCCACTAGTGTGGAGGTGTAAATTACCTCATGTTATTATGCATTAACACCTTCTGTTGGGAATGAAGGGGAGTTATATTGTGAATAGAACAGGAGAGGTTTTGAAGAACATGCGATTGATGTCATGTACATTCTGGGAGCGTCTATGTCAGATGCTAATGAAACACATCTATTTCACACAGAATAGATCATTAGTGGTGTGTTTGATGGTATGTGTGTGTGAGAGAGCGAGAGAGGGACAGACAGATGGAGAGAGGGGAGAGAGAGAGGGACAGAGACAGAGAGAGAGAGAGAGGGTAATGTGATGTGTGTGTCCTTAGCTAGTGAGCTCCTTTCCTGTTTAGAAAATTTTCCAACTTACTCATCTCTCTCACTCGCTCTCTCACTTCCCCTCTCTCCCTTTATTTCCCTCCCCCTCTCTCTTTTCTCCCCTGTTTTATCTATCCTCTGACACTTTGTGTCTGTCGGATTAGCACCTTTAGTTTCTCAGCAGACAGGTGGGGAACATCATTAGAGCTCCACAAATAGTCTTGGCAAGCTCATCAGTGGGAGAGAGGTGTCACTTTAAAAAACACAGTGTTGAACATTGGAGTCATGCGACGGTTACGTCATACACTGCTACCCCGAGGCCCAGGTGGAAACATTTTCTCAGTTAGAGAGAGAGTGAAAGAGAAATTAGTATGGAAACTAGGCTCATATCTGTATTGGGATCCTTTTTCAATCATAATATATGGGCTGTTTTTGTTTTCAAGCCAGTCATTTTACGTTCTCTCAAGAGTAGTGATTGATGAATGATATTGTTGTGTAGCACTCATAGGGTGATATTTTTTGTACAATCAATCATCAGAATGAAAGCTGTCAAGGCTCCACTTGATAAAACGCAGCGGAACAGTCTGACGGAAGATCAGTCTTCATACAGAGCAATTTGAAATCCAAGCGGCAGCATTTTTTACAGCGCTCCTCAGTACAGACTCTCATTTTATAAATAGTCTTGATTCAAACCAAGGGTGCAATTTTGGTTTTAGAAGTGGGGGTGACATTATTATTATTATTATATATATATATTTTTTTTTATCCAGTCAGATAGATTCCAAACAGCCTCTCCGACCGCTCGGAGACAACCACATGGTCCTAAAGCACAACGTTGCCTCGTTTTGTATCTCCCCCGTCCCCTGTCCCCAGTGAAAGTTGCGCCCCTGATTCAGACACATCAGCCATGTGCATGTTTAAAGATGCTCAGTGTGAAATCTCATCACATATGCTTTTATTCGCTGTCAGCTCAGTCAACTGTTGCACCAGGGTGGATCAATCTTTAATTATTTTTTACCTCAGGGGTAAATAACTTCAGATAATAACTTCAGATATTATACACTTATAACTCAAACTTTCCCATTGATCATGTATTGATATCAGTGTAGGATTAGCAGGAATATTTGAGTTGCACACGTTGTTCAGAAGTTATGATTTGGCCTTGAAAGAATTTCAATCTAAAACTTTTAACCCTTGGGCCCATTGATGAATTCAAGAAGCTTATTTTTCTCTGCCTGTTGTGTTTGACTTTAACACATTATTTCAAAGACTATTGAATACTTTTGTTTGAGTGTGGACAGCATCCCTTTGTAGAGTAACATTTTTTGAAAGCTCTTCAATTCCTCACAGCTTCTGATCTGCTCGCTCGATGTTAGACTCACACATAAGTGTGTCTGTTTTTTCAGGTATTATACAGACATTCAGTGCGTCACTAAAAGTGTCACTTTGTTTAAATGTGTTTTGGGTTTATGTTTTCTATGTCTAGCTATTAAATATTATTCCCATAAGCCTCTACATGTTTTATGAATGCACTCTGTTTACCTGGCCTTCATCTTCTTAAGTTAACTTAAGAAGGCTTTGATAACAATGTTCTTTACTTTCGGGGGAAAATGCACTCTAATGGGGTCCGTTGAAGTCAGAAGAATAGAAGTTGTTTTCTGCAGTATACTCTGCAAGTTCGATACATTTTTCATGAATATGTGTCACTGCTACTACACTCCCCTCCGTATTTATTTGGACAGTGAAGCTAAAATGTTTACATTTGGCTATATACTTCAGCATTTTGGATTTGAGATAAAATGTTTCATATGAGGCAACAGTACAGAATGTCACCTTTTATTTGAGGGTATTTTCATACATATTTGTTTTACCATTTAGAAATTAAAGCAATTTATGTATTTACTCCTCCAATTGGAAGTCATAAGTATTTTGACAAATTCAGTAATATAATAGTACATTAAAAGTCAAAGGTTTAGTATTTGGTCCCATATTCACTGCACATGTGATTACATCAAGCTTGTGACCCTACTGAGAGTTGAGAGTAAAACATTAAAAAAAAATTCAAAACTTTCAGAACTACCTTTTAACACAATCTGTGTGCTTAGGCAGAAAAAGAGACACGAGGGATTAACACGATTTCTCGCTGAGAGGAAAATACAGTCAGTCTTGCATTAATTATAACGCTGCAGGGATGAGAGGAGCTATGGCCAAACAAAAGGTCACATCAGTGTCTCTGTATGATAAATTTGCTCTCCTAGATCTGGGGTGGACCTGTAATATCTATTTTACTCTAACAGAAAAGGTATGGTCAAGAATCTCGTCGATTACCCTGTTCATCCTCTACATACATCGGTTTTTGTGGTTGTTGCTGTTATTCGTTTTGATGGTAATGAATCTGAGTGATGTACTGTGTGCTTAAGGTTTTGCTAACCTCTCGACCCTCTTTAACAGTAACCACATTGTGCTGAAGGAAGGCCCATGAGGCTCAAGGCATTGATGATTCTGCAAACTGATATTTCCACAACACAGCTACCTGTGTCTGGATCATTTCCTACCAGTTATTTTCAGTTGATGATGGGCCCTGTAAGTTCAAAGCGGTTGTCAGGTGCGTCGTAAAAAGTGGACCAAGGTGCAGCGGGTATCGTGCTCATCTTCCTTTTTTATTTGGATAACCGTGAACACAACAAAAATAACAAACACCGATGAAAAACCAGTCCTGTAAGGCTACACAGCTATACATGGAACTACCCACCAACACAGTGACAAAAAAAAAAAACTACTTAAATATGGCCTCCAATTAGAAGCAACGAAGAACAGCTGCTTCTAATTGAAGGCCAAACCAAACCTGAACATAAAAATAGACTAAATAGACATTCAAACATAGAAATAGACAACATAGAACATTACCCAAAAACCCAAGACACATAAATCAAACACACCCCTGCCACGTCCTGACCATACTATAATAACAAAATGACCCCTTACTGGTCAGGACGTGACAGCGGTTCATAAGGTTTTTGTCATCTTACAAGGCAACTGTTGAAAGGGTTCAGTTGTCTCTCAACGTATTTGACGTAATATTGTATTATTATAATTATTTTCCATAGAGGATTGCATTATCTGACATATGTAAACTAGCAACAAACTAAAGTTTCCCACCACCTTTAATCATAGTACCTTGCCAGTGTCTGCCTGCAGTTGTGGCTTCAAATACCAAGCTGATAACAACTCGAGGGCTCCTTCCTCCTCCCATAGTTATAGTGTTCCACATATTTTCAGAGCTTCTTCTTGAAGGCCCCAGGCTCGACCCTCAAGGGCCCTGTCTGATACGTAAAAACTGTGTCCTTACATGATCCTGTCTTTACAATTTTCTGTTTTATGACATTTTGATGGACAATAAAGCATATGGAATTGAATCGCAAGTAACCATGTTTTGATTGGTGAGAAAAAGGTGCGAGGAAGAGCCTGTGATGTTAGGTCTACAATGGCTTGCGAAGGTATTCACCCCCTTGGCATTTTTTCTATTTTGTTGCCTTACAACCTGGAATTAAAATAGACTTTTGGGGGGTTTGTATCATTTGATTTACACAATATGCCTACCACTTTGAAGATGCAAAATATTTGTTATTGTTAAACAAACAAGAAATAAGACAAAAAAAATCTAACTTGAGTGTGCTTAACTATTCACCCACCCAAAGTCAATACTTTGTAGAGCCACCTTTTGCAGCAAGTACAGCTGCAAGTCTCTTGGGGTATGTCTCTATAAGCTTGGCACATCTAGCCACTGGGACTTTTACCCATTCTTCAAGGCAAAACTGCTCCAGCTCCTTCAAGTTGTATGGGTTCCGCTGATGTACAGCAATCTTTAAGTCATACCACAGATTCTCAATTGGATTGAGGTCTGGGCTTTGACTAGGCCATTCCAAGACATTTAAATGTTTCCCCTTAAACCACTCGAGTGTTGCTTTAGCAATATGCTTAGGGTCATTGTCCTGCTGGAAGGTGAACCTCCATCCCAGTCTCAAATCTCTGGAAGACTGAAACAGGTTTCCCTCAAGAATTTCCCTGTATTTAGCGCCATCATTCCTTCAATAGTGACCAGTTTCCCAGTCCCTGCCGATGAAAAACATCCCCACAGCATGATGCTGGTGTTGGGTTTGCGCCAGACATAGCGTTTTTCTTGATGGCCAAAAAGCTCAAATTTAGTCTCATCTGACCAGAGTACTGTCTTCCGTATGTTTAGGGAGTCTCCCACATGCCTTTTGGCAAACACCAAACGTATTTGCTTATTTTCTTCTTTAAGCAATGGCTTTTTTCTGGCGACTCTTCTGTAAAGCCCAGCTCTGTGGAGTGTACGCCTTAAAGTGGTCCTAGGGCCAGATACTCCAATCTCCGCTGTGGAGCTTTGCAGCTCCTTCAGGGTTATCTTTGGTCTCTTTGTTGCCTCTCTGATTAATGCCCTCCTTGCCTGGTCCATGAGTTTTGGTGGGCGGCCCTCTCTTGGCAGGTTTGTTGTGGTGCCATATTCTTTCAATTTTTTTAATAATGGATTTAATGGTGCTCCGTGGGATGTTTAAAGTTTCTGATATTTTTTTTATAACCCAACCCTGATCTGTACTTCTCCACAACTTTGTCCTTGATCTGTTTGGAGAGCTCCTTGATCTTAATGGTGCCACTTGCTTGGTGGTGCCCCTTGCTTAGTGGTGTGGTAGACTCTGGGGCCTTTCAGAACATGCTGTTTATAGATTTTTCTACTGTATCATTGATTGTATGTTTGTTTATTCCATGTGTAACTCTGTGTTGTTGTATGTGTCAAACTGCTTTGCTTTATCTCGACCAGGTCACAGTTGCAAATGAGAACTCGTTCTCAGCTAGCCTACCTGGTTAAATAAAGGTGAAATAAATAAATAAAATAAATATATACTGAGATCACGTGAAAGATCATGTGACACTTAGATTGCACACAGGTGGACTTTATTTAACACAGTATGTGACTTCTGAAGGTAATTGGTTACCTGATCTTATTTAGGGGCTTCATAGCAAAGGGGGTGAATACATATGCACGCATGTAACGGCTGTCTTCTGAAATGAACCAAGGCGCAGCAGGTATGTGAATACTCATGGTCATTTATTGCCAAAAAAGGAGTAGAGCATTCACTTAACAACTAAAAGGGTGACAACAGTGACAGTTCTACAGGCTAATACAAGCAGTGTAAAAAACAACCACCCACAACCCCACAAGGCAAAGTAGGCACCTTATGTGTGACTCCCAATCAACCACAACCCTCTACAGCTGTGCTTGATTGGAAGTCACACGGCCAAAATCAATGAAACAATAAAAAACACACACTCCCTTCTGCCACGTCCTGACCCAACTACCCCCTCTACTGGTCAGGACGTGACAGTACCCCCCCTCAAGGTGCAGACGCCGGGATGCACCTAAAAAAAAGGAAAACAAGAAAATCCCCAACAAAATGTAACACCTAAACAATAAGGGAGGGAAGGGAGGGTGGCTGCCGTCACCGACGGCACTGTGCTACACCCTCCCTCCCCAACCCACCTATCCTGGAGGTGGCTCAGGTGCAGGACGTGGACCTCGCTCCACCTTCGGCGTCGCCCACTTTGTTGGCGCTGATAGCTGCGCCGGGCAGACGGGCCACTCGGGCTGACCCTGGAAGGCGGACCACTCTGGCTGGGTCGGAAGACATGCGGGCCACTCTGGCTGGGCCGGAAGGCATGCGGGCCACTCTGGCTGGGCCGGAAGGCATGCGGGCCACTCTGGCTGGGCCGGAAGGCATGCGGGCCACTCGGGCTGGGCCGGAAGGCATGCGGGCCACTCGGGCTGGGCCGGAAGGCATGCGGGCCACTCGGGCTGGGCCGGAAGGCAGGAGGGCCACTCGGGCTGGACCGGAGGGCAGGAGGACCACTCGGGCTGGACCGGAGGGCAGGAGGACCACTCGGGCTGGACCGGAGGGCAGGAGGGCCACTCGGGCTGGACCGGAGGGCAGGAGGGCCACTCGGGCTGGACCGGAGGGCAGGAGGGCCACTCGGGCTGGACCGGAGGGCAGGAGGGCCACTCTGGCAGAACAGGGCAGTCTGGCCACTCTGGCAGAACAGGGCAGTCTGGCCACTCTGGTAGAACAAGGCAGTCTTTCCACTCTGGCAGAACAGGGCAGTCTGGCCACTCTGGCAGATCCTGACAGGCCGGGCACCCTGGCAGATCAGGGCAGGCGGGCACCTCTGGCAGAACAGGGCAGTCTGGCCACTCTGGCAGAACAGGGCAGTCTGGCCACTCTGGCAGAACAGGGCAGTCTGGCCACTCTGGCAGAACAGGGCAGTCTGGCCACTCCGGCAGAACAGGGCAGTCTGACCACTCCGGCAGTTCAGGGCAGTCTGGCCACTCCGGCAGTTCAGGGCAGTCTGGCCACTCCGGCAGTTCAGCGCAGTCTGGCCACTCCGGCAGTTCAGCGCAGTCTGACCTCTCTGGCGACTGTTGACTGGCGGGCAGCCCGGACGACTGTTGACTGGCGGACAGCTCTGACGACTGTTGACTGGCGGACAGTTCTGACGACTGTTGACTGGCGGACAGCTCTGACGACTGTGGTGATGGTTGACTGGCATGCAGCTCTGGTGACTGTTGACTGGCGGGCAGCTCTGGTGACTGTTGACTGGCGAGGCTGGGCTGACGCACTAGACTCCTGATGCGTGGGGCTGGTATTGGACTTGCCAGCCTGGAGACACGCACCTCCATGCTAGTGCGTCTAGCGGGAAACACCGGACCGAAAGGGCGCACTGGCGGTCTTGAGTGCAGGGTTGGCATCACTCCTTCCAGCTCGATGCTCCCCTTGCCCTGGCACCTGCGGGGCGCTGGTACTGGGCGAACTGGGCTGTGCGTCCGTATAGGCGAGATGGTGCGTACCACAGCGTAACATGGCGCCCTCCACCTCATACGCACCTCCCTGTAATCACGGGTAGCTGGCTTACGGCTCTTCCCTGGCCTGGCCAAGCTACCCGTGTGCCCCCCCCAAAAAAAATCTTGGGGCTGCCTCTCGGGTTTGAACGCTAGTCGTGTACCTCGGAAACGTTCCCGGTGGTTCCTCTGTCCAGCTGCCTCCGCTCTCCTGAGTGCCTCCACCTGTTCCCATGGGAGGCAATCCCTTCCGGCCAGGATCTCTTCCCAGGTGTAGGCTCCCTTGCCGTCCAGGACGTCCTCCCATGTCCATTTCTCCTTTTTTTTCTCCTGTGGCTTCCTCATCTTCTGCTGCTTGGTCCTGGTTTGGTGGGTGGTTCTGTAACGGCTGTCTTCTGAAATGAACCAAGGCGCAGCAGGTATGCGAATACTCATGGCCATTTATTGCCAAAAAAGGAGTAGAGCATTCACTTAACAACAAAAAGGGTGACAACAGTGACAGTTCTACAGGCTAATACAAGCAGTGTAAAAAACAACCACCCACAACCCCACAAGGCAAAGTAGGCACCTTATGTGTGACTCCCAATCAACCACAACCCTCTACAGCTGTGCTTGATTGGAAGTCACACGGCCAAAATCAATGAAACAATAAAAAACACACACTCCCTTCTGCCACGTCCTGACCCAACTACCCCCTCTACTGGTCAGGACGTGACAACTCACCGGTTTTCCATTTTTCTTTTTTTTTGTGGCTTTTTTTTAAACAAGTTATTTTTTTCACTTCACCAATTTGGACTATTTTGTGTCCATTACATGAAATCCAAATAAAAATCCATTTAAATTACAGGTTGTAATGCAACAAAATTGGAAAAACGCCAAAGGGGGATGAATACTTTTGCAAGGCCCTGTTGGTTTAATGAGGAGTTCCTATGGACATTGGTGGTGAGGTACAGTACAGTAGACTATAATCAGTTGCATAACGAACCCCCCTTGTGTTCTGGGTTGTGTTCTGCTCAATACGCCACTCAGCCGTTGTTTGTCCATTCAGTCGATAGGGAGATTGTTAGATAATGCAGATGTAATCCCTGACTGACTGTAGTTCTCAGTGGACCAACACCATGGCGCCAACAAGAGTTGTGATGTTCATGATGCTGTGCCTTCGACAGTGCTGATCAATTTGCATAGTTTGATTAAAAGTACATGTATATCTTGATTTGGGGAAAAACAATCAGTCATGTACAACTTCATCTAGGGAAAATAAATGATTTTGCAATGAAATAGGTGTGTTTTGTTAAACTGATGGATTGCGTTTCAGATTGAGAAAAACAGGAGTAGGGAGGGAGTTAAGATAGAGGGGTGCTTGACAGATCATATGACTCACCCCCTTTGCTCCTCACAGACTCTAAGAGGGCTTAGGCAATGCTCCACCATCCTCACAAATGTATTTCAGGAGGAGTAGAGTGCGAATGAAAGAGCAAGAAATACGTTGGATTGTCTTTCTAACAAAGCCGGGGATAAGGAGGCGCATGAATCAATGGGAAAGCTGCATATCTCTCCCTCTTTAACCCACTCAACAGTGGGTACAAAGCCTCACTGTGTTAACAGACCCTTTAGTGAGAGCATAGCGTCCTGTCCTTTAGCCCTGGCCCCGGTCCAGCCAGGACAGGCACAGAGATAATGGCTATTAAATGCCCTGTTATGAAACCTGGAGGTAAAGCATTCCAACGGATTTAGGTTTCACCACCATAGCAGGGACATCTTGTAAATTGCTTCTATTGCTGTGGATTGCTTCAAAATTCCTTCAAGTATACTTTTTGTTGTTGATAACACTCAAAGTTGTTGAGCTGGTTGCAATATCTGTTTCTGCTTCACAGTGACAAACTGGCAAGCCGCTTTGTTATGAGTTTGAAAAGAGTTAGCAGACACTCGAGTCCAATGTTAATGTACCCAGGTCTTAAATCAGCCTTCCTTGAGTTAACTATGAAAATCATTCATCCACACGTTTCAGAACAACATGTGCAATTACTTCTCAATTAAAGTAAAAAGTCACGACATCTTGGTTGATTTCCAGGAACAGATTTCTTTTGCTTCGCATTTTAACTAATGACAATAACCAGTTGTGGGCTCATTATAACTGTCTATTTCACCTTCCATTCAGGCATTCCTGTTGATTTAAGTGTGGGCGAATGCTATTGTTTTAGGCACCAGCTGTGAGTTGAGAGAATACTTAATTAAAGAACTGAATTGCTGAATATTCTGATTGTTTTCAAGTTTTAAAAATAAATTACCTTTTTAACTTAAAGCTGGGAGACAGGAAGACAGACACAAAGAACGACAGACAGATGGACGGACATACAGAAACCAGACAGACAGGACATTGAGCTTTTGAGAAAATCCATACATATACTGTATGTTATTACTTTTCCTTCCTTTTCACATTTCTCCACAACAAAACACGGCCTCCTCTTCCTGTCGATTCCCCCCCCCCTTCTCCTTTTTCTCCATTTATCACATATCAGCCCAGTTTGTTTGACATATAAATCAATACAGTTAGATTCCTTGTATCCTTGATCATACTTTGATTACATTTTTCCTTTTGGCTTTGTACATTGAACATCCAATCCATGAAATTACAAATGTATACTGTAGGCTCAATTATTTCTATCATTAGATGCTGAGGGCCGGGGTTTTGATTTATAACACCTGTGAGGCATTCAGACTCTTCTCTGTATGTGTGCAACCTTTCTGGACTTCCATCTGCTGAACTTCAATCCCTCTGACTGCCTAACTGTACATGCTTTGCCCTGTTAACTTTACTTTTATTCACTTCTCCTGGTGTGCTCTGACAGCAGCATATATCATTTTACTCTGTTACTGATGGGTTCGGAATAGAGTGAAATTAGACTCCTTTTAAAAGAATATTGAAGAACCTCTTGGGAAAGAAACGGCCTTTCAAAACGTTCCTCACATTGAAGATTTGATTTGGGGAAATAGGACATCATTTTTTATGTGAATGAAATGGATGGATCTAAGTAAGGTGAAAATGGCTCAAGTTTTTGTCTATCTGAAGAGGGCCACGGGTCTTGAAAGGAAAGGAGACTGAAAGGTAAAGCTCTCAAACGCAGTATTAATGGGCATAAAGAGGGATTGGAGAGAAGGATATTAAACAGGTCGGAATAGATTTTCTCACCTATTTTCTCCGTTCAATACTCTGTCTTATTTAATCAGGGACAAAGACAGCAGATGGAAGAGATTCTCTCTGTCATGCACAATGCATAAAAAAATGAAAACAATAGAAGAAATAGGATTCCTTCCTTGATTTGATTCAGTATTTATCAATGCCGTCTTCAAAGGATAAATACTGTATTTAAAAGCTCCTCTGTCAGTTTTTAAAAAGGCCACAAGCCGAAACACATTGGTTCTACTTTTAACAATAAAAGAAGCCTTTTTATTTAATTCCATTGTTTTTCAAAAGTTGCTGACTGTCCTCTGTACCTCAGTTTGCTCCTCTATTCATGCACCTTGATTGGAAAGGCAGGTAGTGGCAGTGATCCCTTTCGTTTATGGGTGTTTTTGTGCAATAACGCTCTAGCAAACCCCTGGTGTCCGACAACAGAGTTGTGGGCCATTTTCCCTCAGACTGCCTTTGCCTTTATGGTTTAAGAAGAGTCACATTTCCTTGTGTCAGGTCATCACAGCATGGCCAGAGATTAAAACGTCAAACTGTGATTTTTATCACTCTTGGTGCTCTGCCTTGGCTTTCAGGCTTGCTGTGGGGAAGATTGCTCGTGTGGTCGGTGGCTGGCTGTGGATCAGATCTACATAGATTGCTTTCATACATGGTTGCTGGTCGCTAAGTATGGCTCACTGGTCCACAGCTCAGCTCCCTATCTCTGGGTGTATGTGTTCCTCTAGCTGGGTGAGAGCTGCGTCCGCCAAGCCACAGCAAAGACAGCTCATTAAGCTCAACCCTCAGGCCTTTACGCTTGAGGTGAAATTGCATGATTGCGTTTTTCTCTCCCCCTTGCAGATAACACGATAAGCCTCCCTGGCAACATATGTCTTGCAGACAAGGATAATTTCACGTGTAATGGTAATTTCCCGTGGGTGTAATATAGCAGTGTCTTCGGTGGCTTTTGTTGACATGAGGGGATCGACCAACATTCCTTATCGCTCTCAGTTACATGGATAAATAGATTTTATCTATGTCATTTGAAATTATTTAATTCTGACTGAACTAGTGTTCTCAGTATCTTACATAGGGGAAATATGGCATACATATTATCTGGAACATGTTTTATTACTTTTCCATCAACGACAAAGAGAATTGTTTACATTTGTCACATTCATCTCAGTTAATTCACAGCACTTTTGGAGCACTTGATCAGAATAGGTCATAGTATAACTTTACGAATGATATCATCTTAAATAGTTCTTTCCACAATGTTGGCCCTGAAGTCTGTAATTTTTCACTTCTTGTGGCGTAAATGTTCATGATATTATCTACAGGCAATGTCCGTAATCCACAAGATAGAAAATGTTTGTTGTATAATATAAGTTCCTCTTGAGCCACACTATGTCCCTAAAGTCTCCCAAGTCCTCAGGATAAAAGGAGACAAAGTCAATTCTAAAGAAAATACCATGAACTTTCACAGAAAACCTGCACATTATTAAATCAAAACCATACATAGCATCAACATTTAATTCTGAGAGAAATCAAAACTCACATATCAAATAGTTACATGTTCTTAAATGTGCACATTATTCACATATTTTATGCCTTTGGGCTATGATATTAACAGTATTCACCGTCTTCTTTGTCCAAGCAATATTTTACAGGACGAAAAACCGTCACACAGTATCAACTTCAATGTAGAAACATCAGATACAGTGAGCCACTGTCTTTCAGTTCACAATATGTCAACTAAGGCATCAGTCAAATTCTGTCAGGCTGTCCCCTGTATTGTTCATCCATTTTGACAACCTCACCTTCTGCCAGCACTTAGATCCAGGAAAACCCCTTTGGGAAAGGAAGTCACTCTCACATCCAGCAGCTGAGGAGTTTTGTGAAAGATAATTTAATTCAGATCTCATGGCCGAGAGCAACATTCTAGAATTCCGGTCTCTGATTGAACCTTAAAGATAATTGTTCTTCTATCTCAATGAACAGTTTGTCAAAGAGGTTCCAGATCTCAGAACTCAGGTCTCATGCTCGACAGCAGAAAAGTTTGTGAAAGACATTTCGGAACTCTGCGTTGAAGGCAGTGTAGATGACGGGGTTGACAGCACTGTTGACGTAGCCCAGCCACGTTACCACGGAGATCAGAGTGGGGCTAATTTTGCAGGACACGCACAGCACGTTGGTTACATGTACCACAAAGAAAGGCGTCCAACAGGCTAGGAACACACCTGGTATAGGTGAGAGGGGAAGAGGGGGAGAGGAGGAGGAGAAGAAGAGGGAGGGGGGGAGGGAAAGGGGGAGGGAAAGGGGACACAGTCAGTCTTTTCAATAAATCAATACATGGCAAGGGATACATAACTACAGTATATTACTATAACCTGAGATGGTAAACGTCAATGTGATATGACATTGAGGAAAAGGTGTTTATGACAGACACTGCATATAGAGTTACTGGTTTTGTTTAATGCGAGTATAATGTGAGATGGTAAATATCATGTGATGTCCCATTGAGGAAAAGCTGTCTTTGACATGCAGACTGTAACTCACTGCATATAGAGTTGCTGGATTTGTACTATCTGTTTGTGGGTGTGTAGAATAAATGCATGTGGCACGAAAAAGTGTTTGCACAGATCATGTGAACCATGGTAGAAGATGGCAATCGAGTGGCTGTTTCCAAGGAGATAGCATCCTCTACTTGTACTGCAGGTTGCATTACCGTGATGTATGATGCCTTACAGACACTTACACCATGAGTTAACTCTATATTTGGTCGCTAGCTAATTAGCTGGTAACACTTTATCATCTTTCCGGCAAACCTGCCATGATAACGTTGTCACACTGAGCTCTGCCTGTACACATGGTCCTGTGCCAGTTATGGCGTGAACGACTCTCTCAGAGTAGATGTATGTAGACAGTGTGTGTCATATTTTCCTTTCGTTCATTCAGCACGCGCCAACACACCTGTGCACGCACGCACACATATGGTATGATACAGCTTAGATCCACAACACATAGACTACGGACTCTATTTCTCTCTGCTTTGTCCGTTCAGACACAGCGGGAGTTGGTTTGTCAGTGGATGCGGTCCTGCATTAGTAAGCAAACAGGCCCAGCATTGTGGGAAGAGACTATGCTGTGGAGGGTGCCATTATTCATTCCTCTATTTTCACAACAGCACTCGCAGAATGCTCAACACATCATGCTAAATCTGTGGAGCATCAACACCGTCTAACACCACCGTCTCCCCTCGTTGCATTTTAACAGTCTGTGTTTTTCAAGTGTTGAATTTCTAGCCACGGAGGGTGAGCCTTTTTCTCACATAATCAAAATGTTAGCCCCTTCTCAGCATGCGGCCTCTTTCAAGAATTCAGGGTTTGTTATATTGATGCCATCCCCTGTGGTCTCAGATTGCAAAAATCTGATCCTTGTTTTGTGTTGCTGTAAAGCTATGTTATTATGTAACGCTGAACAAAAACCATTGATTTCAAACATCCTCTTCTTGACCCTTGTCTGGCAGTAGAGTATTTACTCTTCTCTCAGGAGAGGCAGGCATAATGCCTTTAGTTGGGGTAGGCACTGCCCGGAGGTGGCGACAGTTACTTCGTGGCGTTCCTCATTTCTGCATCTCGACGTCGTAAAAACCTAGGTGTGGCGCTTTCACCTGTTACCACTGCAGGTGTTGTCCACTCTTTTAGGCGATCGAGCTTGGTGAGCACTGTTTCTCCTGGCAGTATCAACTGTAATGGTCTAGCCCCATGACGTTGGTTGTAGTAGAAGGCTTGTTTCCTCTTTTCTGCTGTATCCTTTAGCCTGGTGTGTTTTTTGTTGAGCCACTTAGGTTGCAGGTTTCTCTCCAAGGTTGGGAGCGTCGTTCAGCTCTTTCTACCCATGACGAACTCTGATGGGCTCATTCCCGTTGTTGTGCATGGGGTTGACCTGTAGCACATGAGAGCAATCAGCGGGTCTTTCTGCTTCAGAATCCTCTTTGTGGTCTGCACTGCCCTTTCTGTGTGACCGTTACCCTGAGTGTTGTGAGCGCTGGAAGTAATGTGCTTAACGCCAAGCTGCTTTGCCATTTCTTGGAACTCGGAACTAGAGAATTGTGGCCCATTTTCACTAACGACCTCATCTGCAATCCCATACCTTGCAAAGGTTCTTTCCAGCTTAAGGGCAACCTGTGTGCATGTGGTTGTAGGCGTGTGTAGTATTTCTATGAATCTTAAGTAGTAGTCAGATATAATCAGATAGTTTTGTTTGTTATACACGCATAGATCCAGAGCAATTATTTTCCATGGCTTGCCAGGGAACGGTCTTGAGATTAATGCCTCCTTTTTCTGGGCCAAGACTGACATTACCTTTTTCTTCTCTGAGATCCCCGGCCACGATACTGAGGCATTGGCCCTCTCTCTGCATTTAGTCAGACCTTGATGTCCATCGTGTATTCTATCAAGAATGTCTGCCCTCTGTGGCTGTGGTACTAGTATGTGGTTCCCCCTTGTGACCATACCATTGTACTCTGAATGTTCACTTTTCACTGGGAAAAATTCTCTGTGACTGGGGTTTTACTCACATGTTCTGGCCAGCCTGACCTGTACTTGATCACTGTCTGTAGTTTATCATCTGCTGCGGTGGCAACTCGGCTCTCCATTTTTGTCTTTGTAGTAGGTATGTTGTTGATTACGGCTGCAATGTAACACTCCATGTATGTGTGTCTGTTTCCTTTTCTGTGAGTATCAACAGACTCCTTGACAGAGTGTCCGCCACGACCATGGTTTTTCCTGGCGCGTACTCCGCTGTGGGTTTGAACCTCATCAGCCGCATGAGTAGACCCTGGCACCGTAGACGCACGTTATCCAAGTCTTTGCTGTTCATTAGTGGGACCAAGGGCTTGTGGTCTGTCACTAGCTTGAAGTCCTCCAGGCCGTACAGATATTTCTCAAACTTCTCACAGGCCCAAACACTCGCCAGATGCTCCTTTTCGATCTGCACGTATCAAATCGAATTGTATTGGTCACATACACATGGTTAGAAGATGTTAATGCGAGTGTAGCGAAATGCTTCCTAAGAACACGAAGCGAGGCGACCATCTCTGTCGGCGCCATCTCTGATGATCTGGATTCTGCCTCCATGAGCCACCAGGAGCAGTACACCACAGGCTTCCATTCCTCACCATGGAGCTGTAGTACACCGTCAAGCCCAAAGCTGCTTGCGTCTGCTGAGACTGCGATGGCTCTGTTGCTGTCATAGAACGTCAGGACTGGGGAAGTCGTCAGAAGTTCTTTGAGGTGCTGGAACACTGCCTGGTGTGCGTGATCCCATGTTCATGCCGTCTTTGACCTCAGGAGCTCATGCAGTGGTTGACCCACTGTGGAAAGGTTGGGGAAATACTTTCCTAGGTAGTTAACCATCACAATAACTCTCTTCAGTTCCTGCAATTTCTATAGTGGGGAAAAGCAGCCAGATGGCCCCCACTTTCTCTGAATCGGGCCTGATTGGGTCAATGAGGTGGCCCAGGAAGAGTAGCTGTGTTAGTCTGAGGACAGACTTTTATTTGTTCAACTTTAGTCTAGTTGACTCAATCTCTTTTTAGTCACTCGTCGTGCTCCTCCGTGGTATTTGCATATACCAAAATGTCATCCATAAAACGGTGACACCCTCAAGCCCTTGCAATATCTACATCATTTTTGGGGGAAAGATTTCTTGGAGGGCTCGAGATCCCAAATGGCAAACGGCAGAAACAGTACCTGCCAAAAGGTGTAATAAAGGTTGTCAACTTTCTGCTGTCACAGTGTAGAGTTATTTGCCAAACCCACTTGCTGCATCCCTTTGTTGAGAATACTTTGGCTCTACTCAGCTTTGCGAGTATCTCTTCCGAGGTGCGTAGTATAAACCGTTCTTTTCACTACCTTTTCAACTCTTTTCAAACCCACACATGTTCGCACATGGATGCACACCTATCTGTTGGCTGCGTCACCTTCTCCATGATGTCATTTTACTCCATCCTGCACAGCTCTTCTTTCACCTTCTGCGTAAGTGGTATTGGGATGTTGCTCGCTGTGTGTTCTTTTTCAGTTGTATTTTGCGTGACACATTCTTTCTCAAAGTCCTGTTTTCTGACACTTGTTGCATGTCCACTTGAAAGCTGAACATCTTTCCTGCTTTTTATGTTGCATTCTCCCGCACCGGCTGCATTTTCCTTCTGCATGCTCCGTGTCCTTTGAATCTATGTTCTCATTGCACCATTTTGTATTCTTCTTGTGCCCCCCTGCAATCTTCTGCACATAGCACGCAGCTTCTCCCTGCTGGCTAACTTCCATGCTAACTACCTCTGACTGATGGACTGTTTGTATAGTAGTTGCTAACTTGAGATCTCCATCAACTGCAGTTTGCGAGACAGTCCATTATCCATTATGCCCACGACAATTCGGTTTTGAATATGCTGATCTCTATTTGCACCAAAGTCACAATGCTCTCAAAGCTCGTAAAGGGCTCTGATAAATGTCTCTGCCTTTTTCCCAGGTCGCTCTACTCGTTGATAAAAACCGGCATGTTCATGAATAACATTTAGTTTGGGAAAACAGTGTTCATTATATTTCCTCACGACAATATCAAAGTCTGTGTTCTCATCCTCTGATGCAAAGGTGAACGATTTGAAAATGTTCTCTGCCTCACTGCCCATGGCATGAGGGAACTGACCTGCTTATCACCATCTTCCTGATCCAACTTGGTCACGGTTCTGAATCTCATAAAAAGTTGTTTCCAATCCATCCATTCCATCAGAGGAGAACCTTTATAGGTAAGTTGTTTTAATGCCCGTCTCACCAGAACGTCTCAAGATAACTGATGCACTGCCTCAGGTACTGCTTTATGACGTCCCGTAACACTGTTGTGTAGACTGTCATCTACACACAATACCCCATAATGACAAAGTGAGAACATGTTTTTAGACATTTTAGCAAATTTATTGAAAATTAAATACAAAAAGTTCAGAAGGGTTTGTGTATATATTATGAAAACATTTTGTGACATTTTTTTGTTCGTGTTGGACTTCGGTAAGGTTTTTTTTATTGTTCGACGCACAATATTTTTTCTTGAGGCCAGCCAATAAAGTCTTTGTTGTCGTTCAACGAGAGGAGACTCGTTTTCGTGGACATTTTTCATTGAGAAATACTGCACCAAACATCTTAGTTAGATGTAAAATTGCACGACTAAGATCTCTTCGGCAAAAACTTCTAAATAAATGACAGATTTCTTGACTTATTTAAAATTTCGAAAAACATTATTCCCCTTTGACATTATGGGGTATTGTGTGTAGGCCAGTGACCAAAATCCTAAATGTAATCAATTTTAAATTCAGGCTGTAACACAACAAACTGTGGAAAAGGTCAATGGGTGTGAATACTTTCTGAAGGCACTGTATTTGCTCTGAATTAAGATTAAACGATGCCTGCAGAAATAATGGGGTGTCAGCTGTGACATGACTCTTTTGCTTATTGAACTACAGTAAGTGAAGTGATTTACACCCGGCAACAGAATTGCAGTAACGGAATTTCATCATAGGTCCCTGATTTGTACTAAAATAGATGCCTGAATTCTTGATATGAATGTCATTCTCTTTATGGTGATGTTTCCTAAACAGGTACACAAAAGTATAAATATGAAATATCCTCCTTTGCATATTTGGTTTTTATTCTACACACTGGCTATTATTTGAATGACCTCTGCCCCCAAACAAGACCAAATTTGGTTGGTCCGGTCCGGCCCAAATCTAAACCAATCACAGACGTCTGTTTCACAAGTTTGGACATCAGCACAGTAGAGCTCAGTAGAGTACAATAGAGTACAGAACAGTAGAGGTTAGTACTGTAGAGTTCAGTACAGAACAGTAGTGTACAGTAAAGTAGAGTGTGGTACAATACAGTACATTATAGTGTACTAAACTCTAGTGTGCTCTACTGTGTACTGAACTACACTCTACTTTTCTTTACTGTGCTGTACTGTGCGGTCCAAACTACTATGTGACTACTGTAGCCAACTCAATTGCAGAAATTCCTGACATATTTTTCGGAATTTTCTGTTACCGATTTGGTACTCATAGCTTTCATTTTACACCCAATTTGACATTCTCCTATGAACTTCACATGTTGGTGCTCATGGCTCCTTTACATGGAAATGACCTCATTCATCTTAAGATAGGTAGGTGAGACAACCACATATCACAGTCGTAGTAAGAGCATTTTTCCACGATACAGAAATGATCATCAAAGTCACTGCTAGCTGGAAAATACCATTTCTTTTTTTATGGGGGGAGGGGAATAAGACTGAGATATCTTATTTAAGATACTCATTGAGAGGTAGAGTTTCAGGTGTTTTCGGAAGATGGGCAGGGACTCTTCAGTCCTAGCTTCAGGGGAAAGCTCATTCCACCATTGAGGTGGTAGGACAGAGAAGAGCTTTGACTGGGTTGAGCAGGAAGGGACAAGAGACCAAAGGTGGCAGAATTGAGTGCCTGGGTTGGGATGTAGGGTTTGAGCACAGCCTGAGTGTAGGGAGGGGAAGTTCCCCTTGCTGCTCCATAGGCAAGCACCAATGTCTTGTAGTGGATGCAAGTGGAGTGTGCGGAGGACTGGGTGACATGGGAGAACTTTGGAAGGTTGAACACCAGGCGTGCTGCGGCATTCCGGATAAGTTCCAGGGGTTTGATGACACAAGCAGGGAGCTCTGCCAACAGCAAGTTGCATTAGTCCAGACGGGAGATGACAAGTGCCTGGATTAGGACCTGCACTGCTTCCTGTGTGAGGTAGGGTCGTACTCTACAGATGTTAAAGGGCAAGAACCTGGAGGAGCGAGTCACTTCTTTGATATTTGCAGAGGAAGACATGGTGTTGTCCAAGGTCACTCCAAGGTTCTTTGCACTCTGGGAGGGGGTCACTGTGAAGTTGTCAACTGTGATGGAGAGGTCTTGGAGCGGGCAGGCCTTCCCCGGGAGTATGAGTAGTTCTGTCTTGTCGGGGTTGAGCTTGAGGCGGTGGGTTGATATCCAAGCTGAGATATCTGCCAGGCACACAGAGATGCGTGTCACCACCTAGGTGTCAGAAGGAGGGAAGGAGAAAAGTAGTTGAGTGTCATCTGCATAGCAATGATAGGAGAGACCATGTGAGGATATGATGGAGCTGAGTGACTTGGTATATAGAGAGAAGAGGAGAGGGCCTAGAACCGAGCTCTGGGGGACACCAATAGTGAGAGCATGTGGTGCAGACACAGATCCTCTCCATGTCACCTGGTAGGAGCGGCCTGCCAGGTAGGAAGCAATTCAAAAGTGTGCAGAGCCTGAGACGCCCAGCACTGAGAGGATGGAAAGGAGGATCTGATGGTTCACTGTGTCCAAGGCATCGGATAAATCTAGGAGGATGAGGAGAGAGTCAACTTTGCCAGTGCGGAGAGCCTTCGTTACACAGAGGAGAGCGGTCTCTATTGACAGACCCGTCTTGAAGCCTGACTGGTTAGGGTCAAGAAGATTGTTCTGAAAGAGATAACGAGAGTGTTGGTCAGAGACTGCACGCTCAAGTGTTTTGGAAAGACAAGGAAGAAGGGATACCGGTCTGTCATTTTTTATGTCAGAGGGGTTGAGTGTTGGTTTCTTGAGGAGGGGAGTGACTCTGGCCATTTTGGAGTCAGGGGGGACGCAGCCAGGGATGAGTTGATGAGGGAAGTTAGGAACGAGATGGTCTGGAGAAGGGAGGAGGGGATGGGGTCAGGCGGGCAGCTTATCGAGCGGCCAGACGTCACTAGAATTTCATCTGTAGAGAGAGGGGAGAAAGAGGTCAAGGTGTAGGGTAGTTCTGTGTGAGTCGTACCAGCGGACTCAATAGTGGATATTGTCTACCTTCTTTTCATAGTGGTTGACAATGTCTTCCACGGGGGGGGGGGGGGGGGGGGGGGGGGATTAAGGAGGGAGGAGAAGGTGGAAAATAGTTTCCTAAGGTTAAAGGCAGAAACCTGAAATCTGGAGTGATAGAAAGTGGTGTTAGCAGTGGCGAAATAGGAAGAGACGGTAGAGAGGAAGGAGTGAAATTATGATGGAAGTTTAATTTTAGTTTAGTTTAACTTTCCTCCATTTTTGCTCACCTGACATGCTCAGCCACCGAGCAGAAGGATAAGGGCAAGCCGACCGGGAGGAAAGGGGACAGTGAGTGTCATACGATACAGAAAGTGAGGAGAGTATGTAAAGTAGATGGTCCTAGCTAGCAAAAGACAATACTAGACAACAACAAATTAAGACAAAAAATATTATTCTCACTCACTTCACTTCTCACTCACTTCTTCTCACTCCTGGAGAGAGTAGGAGTCCTCTAGCTATAGATTGAAGCACACTGAACTGGAGCTTGAGAAGCTGGATATACTGTATACTCAGAGAAGAGGTGAAACCACTCACCCTCCAGGCACTGATTACCTGAACAGCAACAATCACAAACTGCCCTGCGCTTTAATCCTAGTTGATGTGTCAACAATCAGCTGCAGGTTATGAGGTTATGGATTCTGCTCACAGTGGGGGAACCCCTCATTTCCATGCCCCTCCATGTTTATGTAATTAATACTTTTTAAGCTCACCGCAACCAACTGTTTTCTTACCACAACGATGCTAAATGTCCATTGTTGACATGATTTGTGTAAATATTTGACCTTGGAAGACTCATGCATGTATATACACACACACACACACACACACACACACACACACACACACACACACACACACACACACACACACACACACACACACACACACACACACGTACACATACCTACCAACTACAACAGGAAGGACCTTCATGGCTTTGCGCTCCCTCCCACTCACTCTGCTACTCTTGCTGTTACGGCGCCCCCTCTTGGTGGCCTTAGCGTGGGCCAGCCCATTGTCCTTCCGGCTCTTCCCCTGCATAGGCGGCTTCTCCGTGGGGTCCGCGTCCGAAACGCTTTCTAACTGGGTAGTCATGGGATCGCTCTCCGCCATGCCAGCCCCCACACCATCCTGCTGCTTGTCCTCCACCGCCGGGGTTGCTGTGGGCGACGCCATCGATACGGTCGACGGTGACATCGGGCTGAGCCCTGAGGGCATGAGGTACACCACCTTCTCCTTGGCCCCCGCCCTGACCCCTGCGTTCTCCCTCTGCAGGGCGGAGCTGAGGCGCAGGGACAGGCCCCGTTTTCCTCCCCTCGTCAGCTGGGAGCGCCTCCTGCCCGAGCTCCAGCGTCTCAACCCCCGGAACATCCAGTAGTACAGAAAGAGCATGACTGGGCAAGGCACAAAGAAGGAGCACACGGAGGAGTAGACCACGAAGCTGTCGTTCTCCAGCTTGCAGACGGTGGGGTTGCGGCCTGGCACCTGGTTGAGGCCGAAGATGACAGGACTGGCGACGCCCAGGGAGAGAACCCAGGTGGCCGTAATGAGGACCAGCTGCCGCAGGCTGAACTGGTTCCTGTTGTACTTCAGGGGCACCACCACCGCTATGTACCTGCAGGGACACACACATCACAGGGGATAAAATACATTTAAAATACATGGAGCACACCTGTTATACTTCAGGGGCATTGCTGCCACCATGGCTATGTACAGTTAAAGTCAGAAGTTTACATACACTTAGGTTGAAGTCATTAAAACTCAATTTTCAAATATTCTTGTTGACAAACTATAGTTTTGGCAAGTCGGATAGGACATCTACTTTGTGCATGACACAAGTCATTTTTCCAACAATTGTTTACAGACAGATTATTTCACTTCTAATTCACTATTTCACAATTCCAATGGTCCAGCAGTTGACTGTGCCTTTAAACAGCTTGGAAAATTCCAGAAAATGATGTCATGGCTTTAGAAGCTTCTGATAGGCAAATTGACATCATTTGAGTCAATTGGAGGTGTACCTGTGGATGTATTTCAAGGCCTACCTTCAAACTCAGTGCCTCTTTGCTTGACATCATGGGAAAATCAAAAGAAATCAGCCAAGACCTTAGAAGAAAAATTGTAGACCACCACAAGTCTGGTTCATCCTTTGGAGCAATTTCCAAATGCCTGAAGGTACCACGTTCATCTGTACAAACAATAGTACGCAAGCATAAACACCATGGGACCATGCAGCCGTCATACCGCTCAGTTCTGTCTCCTAGAGATTAACTACTTTGGTGCGAAAAGTGCAAATCAATCCCAGAACAACAGAAAAGGACCTTGTGAAGATGCTGGAGGAAACAGGTACAAAAGTATCTATATATACAAGAAAATGAGTCCTATATCAACATAACCTGAAAGGCTGTTCAGCAAGGAAGAAGCCACGGCTCCAAAACTGCCATAAAAAAAGCCAGACTACGGTTTGCAACTGCACACGGGAACAAAGATCGTACTTTTTGGAGAAATGTCCTCTGGTCTGATGACAGAAAAATAAAACTGTTTGGCCATAATGACCATCGGTATGTGTGGAGGAAAAACGGGGAGGCTTGCAAGCCGAAGAACACCGTCCCAACTGCGAAGCACGGGGGTGGCAGCATCATGTTGTGGGGGTGCTTTTCTGCAGGTGGGACTGGTGCACTTCACAAAATAGATGGCATCAAGAGGAAGGTAAATGATGTGGATATATTGAAGCAACATCTCAAGACATCAGTCAGGAAGTTAAAGCTTGGTCACGAATGGGTCTTCCAAATGGACAATGACCCCAAGAATACTGCCAAAGTTGTGGCAAAATGGCTTAAGGACAACAAAGTCAAGGTTTTGGAGTGGCCATCACAAAGCCCTGACCTCAATCCCATAGCAAATTTCTGGGCAGAACTGAAAAAGCGTGTGCGAGCAAGGAGGCCTACAAACCTGACTCAGTTACACCAGCTCTGTCAGGAGGAATGGGCCAAAATGTACCCAACTTATTGTGGGAAGCTTGTGGAAGGCTACCCGAAACGTTTGACCCAAGTTAAACAATTTAAAGGCAATGCTACCAAATACTAATTGAGTGTATGTAAACTTCTGACCCACTGGGAATGTGATGAAAGAAATTAAAGCTGAAATAAATCATTCTATCTACTATTATTTTGACATTTCACATTCTTAAAATAAAGTGGTGATCCTAAGTGACCTAAAACAGTGAATTTTTACTTCGATTAAATGTCAGAATTGTGAAAAACTGAGTTTAAATGTATTTGGCTAAGGTTTATGTAAACGTCCGACTTCAACTGTACCTGCAGCGACACGGATCAAAGCGAATGACATAGTCTACATTTAAAATACACAAACACATACATTTAACATGGAGGGGCTTCAAACAGGCCAACACAGCAGGGAAGTACTCAGAGGACATAGTGGGTGTTTTGGAAACATTTGAAAAACCTCAAAGCTGTTCTGTGTTCCTACAGGTTCAAAGTAAACTTAGATATGGAGGCACTGGAATGCCACAGATAAAGTTACAATAATACTCCCCTTCATTTGTAACTCCACTCTATTCCACCCCCCACAACCTGGCTCTACCCTGCTTCTCCTGTTTTATAAATCCAATTAATCTCAATCTATTGATTAGATACCATGTCGTATTATTACATTGAGAAATGTAATAACACCACAATGCTATAGAACCTGTCAGACTCATGAGCCGCGAAACACTAGGGATATAACATTTAACTAGCAGGAAGTGTGTGCTGTGTGGAACCTATTTAATGTTTATCTTATATTTTACAGTCGGCTTGTTTTTGCTTTGCCTTAGAAGCTCTCGGTCACACTAGCCCTTAGTTGTTGTTTGGGGTAGAGTCCCCTGGGTGGATGGCGTGAGTTTGCTTCTCTCTGTTTTGAGTAATCAGTGGGCCTTGATGATTGGGTCGATGAGGGGGTTCCAGAGCTACGGTTCCATTAGCCTCCGATAGACCACAGCCATCAGTTAGCATTTACTGTGTGATGTCTGCTAATGATCTCGCTACACTCTTCGTATAGTCTGGCATAATGATTTGGAGGTTTACTGTAGGGCTCGCTACAGAGCTCGCTACAGATATTAGAAATAAATATTGAACTTGCAAGTTGAAGATATTGTTTTTGGTGTTTTTAATGGCTCTCTTTGTTACTTTCATAAGTGTGAATAAAGAGTATACCCAGGGTATTTCTTGAAGAAACTTTTTGAAGAAAAGCTTGAGTTATCAGTCTTTTCCTTGTTCAAACTAATAATTCAGAGATATTGCGGTAGCTCTTTGCAATTCTTTGTTAACTCAAATCATACTGGAGACTGCCCAATGGGCACAGCATGTCATTTCAACATGAATAATTGGGTAATATTTGGTTGACACGTCGATCAAAGATATTACAACCTATATTCACCCACTCAAAAAGACAGCCAAAAGTTAGTTGAATATCCGTTGTGTTATCACTATGCTTTCAACCATCTAAAGGCACAAACACATCCCAATGCCAAACAATGTCTGATTTGTGGTTTATTTATAGAAAAGATTATTGTGTTATCATAACTGTGTATCATAACCAAATTACCTGGATTGCAGTTGAGATTGCATTAAAATTACATGGTGCAAGTGATCAATGCCGTTCGAGATTCTGCACAGATTATTAAAGAAATTGTGAT